>NC_137033.1:48673266-48690766 GCF_032717465.1 Coenobita brevimanus | reverse complement strand
TTTTAGGCCTACTTCCACCCCACGTAAGATGATGTTTTTTTTCTGCTCTGTTCTGACTATCTGCTGCAGTACAAGCGAGTTGAAAACAGCAGTGTCTGGTGGGGTTTTAAACAGCAGTGTAGGGTGAAGTTCAAAACAGTAATATATGGTACTGTATAGTTCAAAACAATGTTGTTGCCGTATACGATAGAGTTCAAAACAGTTGTGTTGGGTAGCAATGAAAACAGTGGTGTAAATTATAGGCGAAAACAGTGTGGTAAAAACTGCAATGAAAATACACTGTAAGGACGATATGAAAATTTTCATTGCAGAAAAGAGTTCGAGACCGCATTTTAGAAATTAAAACAGTAGGATCTGAATTAGACACGGAATAAAGTTGCATAGATGAGTTTGAAACAGCACTGTATGACAGAGCTTGAAACAGCACTGTATGACAGAACGTGAAACAGCACTGTATGACAGAACTTGAAACAGCACTGTATGACAGAACTTGAAACAGCACTGTATGACAGAGCTTGAAACAGCACTGTATGACAGAACTTGAAACAGCACTGTATGACAGAACTTGAAACAGCACTGTATGACAGAGCTTGAAACAGCACTGTATGACAGAACTTGAAACAGCACTGTATGACAGAGCTTGAAACAGCACTGTATGACAGAGCTTGAAACAGAACTGTATGACAGAACTTGAAACAGCACTGTATGACAGAGCTTGAAACAGCACTGTATGACAGAACTTGAAACAGCACTGTATGACAGAACTTGAAACAGCACTGTATGACAGAACTTGAAACAGCACTGAAGTGTAAAGATTGAAACAATATTGTAGGGCAGAGTTTGAAACCGCACTGAAGAGTACTTTGGAACAGTACTGTAGGGAAGGATTTAAAACAGTATTGCATCACTAAATTTGAAACAGAACTGTAGAGTAGAGTCTGAAAAAGAGTTGTAGGGCTGAGTCTGAAACAGCGCTTTAGGGCAGTATTCAAACTATTATCGTACTCTAGAGATCAAAACTGTACTTAAGGTAAGTTTCGAAAAAATACTATAGTTTCAATGATTGAAATAAAAACAGCATTGCAGTATACAGCTCGAAACAGTATTGCAAATAAAAGGCTGCCTCTGTATTGTGAGGCATCCGGTAGAACAGACCTGTCACAAAACCCATCAAAGAACGGAGTGAAGCTTTTGAAATAGTTCCAGAGAGAAGGGGAAAAGGGTAGAGGAGTTTGAAAGCAAGTGCAAAACGAAAAGACAAAAAAAAAAAAAAAGAAGAAGAAGAGGAAGAAAGGAAGCAGATAATATATATACTAAGAAAGGGGGCTGGGGAACACTGAATGAAGGTCTGAGAAATACTTCTTATATAATATTGCTGTTTAAATAGGAAAATTTACTGAAAAGGAGAACTAGAAAGAAAGGAAGAATGACATGGATGAAGAGAAGGATAATGTTCCTGAAATAATGAGAGTTTAGAAATACCATATGGGAAAGAGAATGAGAAAAAAAGTGTGGCGGGAAAAGAGAGAGAGAGAGAGAGAGAGAGAGAGAGAGAGAGAGACAGACAGACAGACAGACAGACAGACAGACATAATATGCGCGAGAAGTACGTATGGGACATTGATATAATCCCTTAACATATACCGGGTATGTTTCTTTCAGTTTGGAAGTCTATAAACTATTCCATTCTACTCAAGAAAGACTTTTTCTGAATTTGAGGGGATGGATATTGTCTTCATTGTATCCTTCACTACAAGGCTGCCCTCGTCAGCCAAATATAATCGACTTTCAACAGTGAGAGTGAAATGCATGGGACGTCCTCGGACTGAAGGAGCTTATTAATCCTTTAGTAAATTTGTGAGAGTTGGTGTGGAGAGAGTTAGACAAGTCTGGTCACCGTGGCGAATGTAACAGCGGGGATTATGAAGTTTTATTCTGTGCTCTGACGTCGACAGAGCTACACATGAGGGGAGACGTGAGGGAAGGGATTAATGAGTGTGTGAGGGGAGGGGTAGGAAGGGAAGGGATGGTGTAGGGGTGTGGATGAGGTGGTGTGAGGTGAAGGGCAGGTAATGATGGTGCGATGATGGTGGGATGAGGGATAGGGAGAGGGGTGGTACTGGGAAAAAAAAATGTGTAGGATGAGGAGACTATTGATGGTATGAGGGGATATAAGGGCACTGAGGGATGGAGGATATGTGTGGAAAGGAAAGGGATATTGAGGGGAAAGGGTGGTGTGGAGATGCAGGAAGGGTGATGAAGGGAGAGGGGTGGTGAGAGAGGGAAATATTAGGCAGGAAGGGGGGTGATGAAGGGAGGCGATGGGTGATGAGATGATGATATCAGGAAGAGGAGTGAAAGTTAGGTAAGATAATCTGGTATCGTGATGAGGTTAGGGGAGAGTACAGATGTTGGGAAGAGATGGGCGTGGTGGTGAGGAGGTGGGGAGAAACAGGTGTGAGTGAGATAAGAGGATAATGGAGTTTTCCTCTCCGGTGTGTGGACTGCATCAAGAGTCAGTAATGTGAGGAGAGGCTACAAGGGCAAAGGGGTGGGAGGAGAGATGTGACAGGATGTGGGGTGTGTGAGGAGCTAGTGTGACGGGTTTGGGGGTCAGGAGAAGTAGGGTGGTGTGGAGAGAGTGATGAAATAATGTGATGGATAGTGAGACGAGAGGAAATGTGAAGGATGACAGGAGAGAGGCTGACTGGCGAGAGAGAAAATGCTACTTTGAGATGAGAGAAAAAAGTGCTATGGAGAGATGGGAAAGAAGATTCTCCTGAGAGATGGGATAGAAGGTGCTGCTTGGAGGTGTGAGAGAAGGTGCTACTTAGAGATGAGAGAGAAGGTGCTACTTAGAGAACAAAGACGTGTTACTTAGAGTTGGAAGAGAAGATGCTACTTAGAGATGAGAGAGAAGGTGCTACTTAGAGATGAGAGAGAAGGTGCTACTTAGAGATGAGAGAGAAGGTGCTACTTAGGGATGGGATAGAAGGTGCTACTTGGAGATGAGCAAGGAGGTTCTGCTGAGAGATGGGAGAGAAGGTGCTATTTAGAGATGAGAGTGAAGGTGCTGCTAAGAGATGGCAGATAAGGTTGTACTAAGATATGGTATAAGGGGAGGTGGTGATGCTGTAGGAACCTGGTGTACCGACTAAATTTGTGTGCACGCAGAAGAGAATAACAATTAGATCAGTTAACAGGAGTGAGAAGAAGGGTGAGAGGAGGAGAAGATAAGACTTGGATGATGAGAAAGGAGTTAGAGGGATAAGATGACGATGAAAAAAAGTATGATGAGGAAAGAAGGTGAGAGGAAGACGAGGAAAAGGGTATGATGCGAAAAGGAGATGAGAGGAAGACGAGGAAAGAGGGTATGATGAGGAGAGGAGAGGACACGAGAAGGAGCAGCTGGGTTATAGGACGGACTTGGGGAAGGGTGTGAAAGAAGGAGTGGTAAAGTGAGGATAGGACAGGGAGGTTCGTGAGATGGGATGGCGATAGGAGAGATGAGAGTCTGGGAAAGAGAGAGAGAGAGAGAGAGAGGGAGAAACCATCTTCCCGGGAAACCTTTTCCTCCCTCCTCCGAGATGAGAGAGGAAGACTGACATTTTGGAAGTTTGTTTTCTCTTCCTGCCTTTTACTTTTTGTATTTGTCTCCCGTCCAGTACAATTACCACACGGTCATCCTGTTGACAGAGAGAGAGAGAGAGAGAGTGTGTGTGTGTGTGAGTGTGTGTGTGTGTGTGTGTGTGTGTGTATTTAAAAATCTGCATACTTTATATGTTTTTAATCCAGTACTTGTATACTAATAATGATCATATTTGGGTTCTTTTAACCTATATTATTTTGTCCGAAGATTAGTTCATCTACCTATGTATCTATCTATATAGTATAGAAGCTTTTTTTATTTTGGTAAAAATATGATTACATATTGAATTTTATGTAACTGATATATCATAAATCCGTCCGTACGATGACCTTCTTGTAGTATACGAGTATTCTTCGTATTAACATACAGTATCAGTCACATTCAGGGAGCCTTCGCAGTTTTCGCATTAGGTCTGAGTTTCGTGTATGACCAAGTTTTGCTTATGACTACAATTCCGACTGTCGGTATAGTAAGATGCTCACCAGCATCTCTTCCTTTGTAATGTTTTTCAAACTGCACGATATTCATTTGTACGTTGTCTGTCTTTCCGGTATTGACATAGATCCCGTAAGTAATATACAAAATCATGATAATTAACGTGGCATGTCTAGAAACAGACTGGTTAAGGAAGACGTGATGGGAGCTTCCTTACCCAACAAGAATACGCGTCGATATGCTTTGCCTTATTTTCCTTTTCTTTTTTTTTCTGAGGGAAACCTGCTGGTCCCACAGGGTTCACACAAATCTTATCCAGCAAATATACACCAAGGTAATTATCATCCTCTGGAATGTTCAACAAATATTGCCATACAAATTTGTCCAGACCTGAGAGTACCCCTTGGAAACTGTCCTGCGTACCATAGTTTCGTAAGCCTTGCCTGAACCAGTTAACTCCTCAGTACAGAATTAATTGTCAACATTTTGCCCACAAGTTCCACTGGTTACATCATGGCTCCAGTGCCTTCCGTTGTGTAATGTTCTCTTTCGTAGGTTTTACGGGGATATATTGCCGGGCTCTGCGTCCTGTGAGGGGTAATATCGATGAAATGACCTCCAGACATTTCTAATCCTACTCTGTAACGACCCCTCTTTCGCTGCTGGCAATAAGCTTAGTCAGATTCTCAGAGTTCTGTTCATTTCTTAAGCGCAAGTGGTCATCGGTATTTGCAGTTCCATCTGTACGCAGCTGGTCAACTCTGGAACTGTCGTCCTTCGTGTGTCTTTGCCACCATCCATGAATTTCAGTCTTTTAAACGCAGTGCGACTAAGAATTTCGAAATGAACGGTTTTATATTTTAGTTTACTGATGTTCAGCATTTTTTGCAAGGCAGAAGTTTTGCAGGCTTTCAACATTTCTCTTTTAAATTAATAAATGTAGCCATACGCTGTTTGTTGAGTGTTTTTTCTGTTCTTCCCAAAGCTAAGAATAGAGTAACTATTGAGTTCATATGTCTGTCTGTCTGTCTGCCTGTCTGTGTTTGTTTGTTTGGATGGCTGGTTGCCTGGTTTTCTGTCTGTCCATCTGTCTCATCATTATCACCTCTGGTCTCTCTCTCTCTCTCTCTCTCTCTCTCTCTCTCTCTCTCTCTCTCTCTCTCTCTCTCTCTCTCTCTCTCTCTCTCTCAGCAGGATGGTCGTGTGATAATTGTACTGGACGGGAGACAAATAAAAAGAGTAAGCGGAGAGGAAGAAGGAGCAAACTTCCAACAAGTCATTCTTTCTCTCTTGTCTCGGGGGAGGAAGCAAAAGGTCTCTCGGGAAAATGGGTTCTCCCCTCTCTCTCTCTCTCTCTCTCTCTCTCTCTCTCTCTCTCTCTCTTCACCTTTTCCTCCCCTACCTCATCTAACAGGAGAAAAAAGTCTCTTAACCTCTTCAACATGGTCACATCTTTCCGTAAATTTGTTCTTGCTAATCTCAGACAATTTTATTAACTTCAACAAATGCCTCCCATAAGGTCCACAGAAGCAAGATCTGTCTCCTCTGTTATGAAAATACTCTCTTGATGTGCATAAAATCGTCTGGTTACATGAATCAAATGAAAAGGGCAGCATAGTGTTCGTCTCTTGGGTATGTCAGTTCTTTCTTTTCTTTTCTTCCTTCCTTCCTTCTTTCCATTTCTTTTCTTCCTTCATTTCCGTCTTTCCTTTTTTTCTTTCTTTGTTTCTTTTTGTCTTTCTTTTTCTTTCATCTTGCTGGATAAAAAACGTCCCATAACCACTTTTCTCCTATGCTGTCTTTCTCATTTTATTCCTGCTACTTTTACAGGCTTTGGTGTCGCTTTGGTGGAGTGGAATACAGCCTTCAAGAAGCCTTCAGTACGAGACGCCTGTCGTAAGTTGAAAAAAGTCATCTGGCAGCAGCAAATTATAAATATTAGATCCTCGGATGAAGGGATTTAGAATATGGTTCGTTTCGTGAGTATTTCCCTTTACTTTTGCTTTCCTTTTTCCTTCCTCGTCCTACCTTTTCCATTCATTCTTTCTTCTATTTTCCTTCTCATTTTACATCTTGGAGGAAGAAGGCTTTTGAGAACACATTATGTCAAGCTGTTGAAAAAAAAAAAAGTCTCTGAAAGATTATATAAAATATGAAAGTAAATGTGGCGAAAATTGGGAAAATTAAGACTGAAAATGGGACACCTGCACCAATCGGAACTGAATTAGGGAGCAGACAGAAAAAAGAATGTATTAAAAAAAAAAAAAAAAAAGAGTGGAAATGGTGACAATGACGGAAAATTGGACTAGTGCCTCAGAATGTGTCAGTGATAGAACTGAAAGGTCTCTCTCTCTCTCTCTCTGTATATATATATATATATATATATATATATATATATATATATATATATATATATATATATATATATATATATATATAATGACTGACAAACCTATTAGTCTCTTTAACCCATTGGAGCCCAGTGTCCGGAATGTTGGACAGAAGTAGGATTTTTCAAGTCTTCATAAAGTAGGGAACCCCCGGGTAGGGACCTATGTGCTTCGCGACTATGAGCCGAGAGGTAGAGGGCGGTACGCTCAGTACCCTCCCAGTGCCATGCCTCGCCCAGCACCCCTGGGATCCAATGGGATATATATATATATATATATATATATATATATATATATATATATATATATATATATATATATATATATATATATATAAATAAACAGATAGATCGATAGACTGATAGATAGAAAGGGTGTCCACAAATTATCTTTACACCAATACGGCATATGGATATCTCGATGTCAGGAGTGAATC
Source organism: Coenobita brevimanus (assembly GCF_032717465.1). Lineage (NCBI taxonomy): Eukaryota > Metazoa > Arthropoda > Malacostraca > Decapoda > Coenobitidae > Coenobita > Coenobita brevimanus. The sequence goes on along the minus strand of NC_137033.1, from coordinate 48,683,856 downwards.
TGTGATATCACAGTTTGAACACAGCTACCTAATTGTCATCTTCAGGCAGGATGGTGCACCAGTTCAGTGTGTTCTAGCTGTTCATGAGTTCTCAAACAGCAAATTTTTGAACTAGTGGATTCAAAGAGATGATCTAATTGCCTAGCGCTACTTATGACTGTGAAGGAAGGTTGTGCAAAGGCTGTGATGTATGTATGGTAGTTATGGACCCACAAAACCATACGTCAAGTTAAAGTAAGGGAGTTTATGGAAAGATTTGTGATTGTATGGTGTACAGGCAAAGCTGCTGAATGCTGTTACGACTTTTTATGATGGTGATGAAGCTGGGATTAGGGCAGGCCGTTGCTTAAGTGCCTCGTTTAACTTCAGTGTTGGAGTAAGGCAAGGTAGTGTGATGACCCCACAGCTGTTCAATATTTATATGGATGGAGTTGTGAGAGAAGTTATAACTCGGGTGCTGAAGAGGGGGATGGCAACAGTAATGAATGGTGAAGGGTGAAGTATTTCAGATTTCATGACAGCAATTGGTGCTGTGCTGATGGCTAATAGTGAGCAGGAATTATGCAGATTGGTGTCTATGAGCGTCGAGCCTAGAGTGTCAATGTAGATAAGAGTGAAGTGATGGTTCTTGAGAGTGTGGCTCCCTATGTGGTATCTGCTGAATCGACAGAGACGTGGACTGGTGAGAGAATTTAAGTACCTGGATGCAGTGACACAAAGAAGAGAGAGATGTGCAAAGAAAGTGTAAAGTAGAGTGGTGCAGGAAAGGAAAGTGTTTGGTGCTATGAAGACCTTGATACAAAACAGATATGTGAGCGTGGCAGCTGTAAGAGAATTCCATGAAGGAGTATTTGTGACTTTGATGTATCATGAAAATGAAAACTCTAACAGTGAAGATGAGATTTTTGAAAACTGTGTGGAGTGAGGAGAGTGGCTAGGACAAGAAATAATGCGCTTCATGAAAGATGTGGAGTATGGAAGCCTGCGGATAACAGACTTGAAGAGAACGTGTTTAGATTATATGGTCAATAGGAAAGGATGGATATAAATAGGGTGGTGAAAAGGATGTATAAAGCAAATCTGAGAGTGGAAGGAGGCGTGGTCGGCAAAAAAGAAAATGGTTAGACGTTATATACGACTGTGAGAGAAAGAGAGGTATAGGCGCTAACGAGGCAAGGGAACTGACAAGAGGTAGAGCTGGTGAGATTAATTTTGTACGGAGCCGCCTAAGATTAGGGTTTAGAACCTTCGTTTTAACTTAATAACCTTCGTAGTTACTCTGTCGGATAGGTAATTATGAGGTTAGGTAAGGAAAATTGTACCTATCAGGTGGAGCCAGGATTCTAGGGGCTTGAATGATGAATGAATGGGTGTGTGGACTATTGCATTGAGCATGTTGTTCAGTATTTCTCCCACTAACATATTCTTTCCTCTTCGTGACTTCCTGAAACCTGCTTAATTTACTTGAAAGTTAAAAAAAAAAAAAAAAAAAAAAAGGCAGGAAGATGGTAACGACGATGATGATGATGATGCAAATACCTGCAAGAAATGTTTTAATATCTTTAATATGTGCTATTTTTTAAGTAATAAAGATGATTTTAAAAATCATGCTTATACATAATGTGTGTGTGTGTGTGTGTGTGTGTGTGTGTGTTTAGTATTAAGTGATGTTTGCTAATATAAAGGAGAATAAAAACATCTGTACTTTATCCAAACCACTTGTATGTTATTGTGCAGAACGCTGAGCAAAGTGTTTGGTCCGTGAATATGCTGTGTACCGTTATTATTATTGTTTTAATTGTCACTAGTCGCCTAAAGGTTGGGCATACAAGTATAGACTGACATGCACATTACATGGTGTTTCTGAAAGGTCTAAGTGGCGGAAAAAAAAAAAAAGTCAGGTCTTCATCTGTATCTGGTGCTTTTCTCTTCAGGGGGGGAAGCATTGCAGTCTGAGACTGACAATAGAGGAGCGTGATGGAATGTACTGGGAAGCCTGCTCTGTGTATCATCCCATGCTATTTTCCCCCATTATTAGCGTGGAAGCCCGGAACCAGGCTACTTACTCCTGACATTAAGGTGAATAACACCAGCTTCTCCTTCGCCTGAGTGGCAGTATGTAAGCAATAACCCCTAAGCACCTCTTACATGGAAAACTTTGCTGGTCCCACCCGGTTGAAGCGCCTTAACCTCCTAGACAACTAGGCACCATTTTGTTATACAGAAGTACCCAGCGTAGTAAATGGTTTCCTTGGAAACAGGAAACCACTTTGCTTGTCATTCAGCGTAGAAACACCCGAACGGAGCACTACATTGAGTGAAAAATGAAGTGAACTGGAAAACAAAGTGAAAAAAAAAAAAAAGAGATTTTAGGGAAAGAGTACAACAATGGTATATTAAGACGAACAATGGATTGACATTAACAAAAAGGGAAAGGCAATCAAGTGAAATGAAAGGGAATGGAAAAGAGACGATATTGGGAGAGGGAGAGACAAAGGAGAGAAACTTCAGGGGCGAGCCAGAGACTAACATAAAGGAAGGAATTTATTGGAAAATGTGGATGGAGGAGGGGAAAGAGCTGGGGAGAGGAGGAAGAGGAGAGGTTGGGATGACTTTGTTCAGACGCTGATGGTGGCTGACGACGGTTTTGGACGGTCAAGAACGGTTGGTGGCGGTTAAGGACAGAAGTGATAACGACTGGGAACGGTTAATGACGGCTAATGACGGTTGATTATGGATGAGGGTGGTTTGTAGCAACTGAAGACGATTGATGGTGGTTAAGGACTGTTGATGACAAGTAGGGACGGTTGAGGATGATTAACCACGTTTGGCGAATGTTAAAGCCGGTTTATGGCAGTTGAGAACGAATAGAGAGGACTGATGATAAATGGAAACGGTTCCTTATGGTCGGCAACAGTTAACAGAGGTCTTTTACGTTTGTGTACGGTTAAGAGCGATTAACGATGGCTGACTGCGTACGATTAGAGAAGGTTAAGGACGGTTGAAGAGGGGTTACTAACGGCAATGGATGATTCCTGACGTAAGTTTTAGGTGAGAGATCAGTATCGATGATGAAAGTAAAATAAAGGTTGATGACAGCGCAACGATATTCTGGATCTTATTTCATATCCATTTTTTTCGCTTCCCCACTTTACTTCTTAGAGATGCTCGTCTGGTGGTACTGTAACAAGAAAATTATATATGAGGTACTCGTACAGAAGGGGTAATGGAAATGATTCATTACCTTCATCAGGAGTGGAATTTCCAGATCTGAATATAATCATTTGACGGTAACGAATCATGGCTGGAAGGTATTATTGGTGATTGCAATTAGTATATTGAGGATCTTTTTTTTTTTTTTTTTTTTTTTTTTGGCCAAGAGAAAGTCACCTGCCAGCAGGGGTGGATCAAATACAATTGTATTTGTATTCGAGTTGTATTTAAATACATTTTCATTGTATTTGTATTTGTAATTGTATTTTAGCACCTAGAAGAAAAAGTATTTTGTATTTGTATCTGTATTTCAAATTTAAATGCCGCGCCACTTTTGTCTGACGCGCTGACTTAGATCACAGGTTCAGATCGAACATCAACGTGCATCTGGACAGACTTGTAGCCGTGCCTCCCGAGTCCCGAGTCCCGTGAGCCCTTGAGTTTTCCCATATTATCACCAGGGGTGGATCAGATACAAATATTTGTATTTGAATTATATTTACATATATTTTCAATGTATTTGTATTTGTAATTGTATTTTGGGACCCAGAAGAAAAAGTATTTGTATTTGTATTTGTATTTTTGCATCATAATGTCACAAGTGTTTGTATTTGTATTTGACCTCTTAAAAATCAGTATTTGATCCAACCCTGCCTGTTAGGATGTTAAATATTCCTTCCCTACATAACTAACTCTCTCTCTCTCTCTCTCTCTCTCATCCTGTTTCTCATTTCTCTCTGTTTTCTCTTCTCCCTCCACTTCCCTTCCTTCTTTAGTCACTCCTTCTTCCCTTTTTCTCATCTTTCCTTTCCCTCATACTTTCCAACGTCCTTTCTGTGTGTGTTTTTTTTCTCTCTCTCCCTTCTTTTCCTATTTTCTTTCTCCCTTGTCCTCCCAACCTACTGCCTTCCCTATCCTTGCTTTCTTCCATCATTTCTCCTCCCTCCTTCTCTTCCCTTTCCCTCTTCCCTTCCTCCTTTTCCCTCTTTCATCCCATTTTCTCCCTCCTCTTTCCCTCCTTCTCCCTCTTCCATCCCATCTTCTCACTCCTTCCCTCCCTCCTTCTCGCTCTTCCCCTCCGTGCTCCGTCATTCCCCGGTTACTTTATATACAGTTGGACTAATAAGATAAGCCTTGTGGGTTGGCGAACACTATATTCTCTTTGCTCACTCTCATTCCTATTATTCCCTCTTCTTACTCTTTGTCTTATTTCTCTTCCTTCTTTCTTCCACCGTCTATGCCTCTCTTTTATTTTCTCAATTTCTTTTCCTTTCATTCCCATCTTTCTTTGTCTCTCCTTTATCGTCTCTTCTCATCTCTTCCTCTTCTTGCTTCAGTTTTTTCTCTCCCTTTCTCTTCCTCTCCTTTTTTTCTATTGCTCTTCTCTTCTTTATATTCCCTTCCTGTTCTTTGACTTTCTCTAATTTATTTTATTTTTCCTATTGTGTTCTCTCGTTACTTTCGCCAACGGAAGTTGGAGGAAGTTATGTATTCAAGACTTCTGAACACTTTCTTTCCATTCGTATTTACAGTTGACAATACAGATTCCATTTCACCAGTTTTTCCTCTTGTCTTAGAAAAGAGTAACATAATTAGCGACATTACTGTTCGTGAGAATGCTGTACGACTTGCCATTGGTAAACTTAGTGAATAAAACAACAGGGCCGGATAAAATATCTCCGCACATTCTGAAGGAAGCAGTGAATGAAATACTCGTATCTAAGCCATTACCTGAGCTGTTCAACAAATCTCATAAGAAATACTAAGGTGCCTCATGAGTGGAAACTAACAAATGTAAATTCAGTATTTAAAAAAGGCAGCAAATCGCAACAAGAAAATTATCAACCAATAAGCTGAACTTCAGTGGTGTGCAAGTTGTTCGAAACTAGTATCAAAGATATGTTTGTTAAGCACTTGGAAATACACAATCTCCTTAACGATTCACAACACGGTTTTCAGAATAATTGCTCTTGCCTTTTTTCCTTTTAAATAACAAAAGAGGATGGAAAAACAAATGAATTAAAAAATATTTATATCCATACACGAGAATACTGGCGTCCTCCATCCATAAAATATCTGTAACAGTTGGACTTGAATAGCCTTACGAATCTCTTGGCTTTCTGCTATGAAATATTTAGTATATACGATGAGACCAGATCTGTCGATATTAACTCTCTCGATTTTCATAAAGCATTTGATAAAGTTCTCCATAAAAGACTACCGGTACTTCTGAACTTGAAGGCACATGGGTTCAGAGGCCATGTGCTCGAGTGCATCGATAATTGGCTGACAGGACGTAAACAGAGAGCCATAATAAATTGTAAACAATCAGATTGGAAAGATGATACAAGTGGGGTGCCACAGGGTCCTATTCTGTTTTAATTTATATAAATGGTATGAATGATGGTTTCCTTTTGTTAAATATACATATTTTCTTATGAAAATAAAGTTGGAAACAGAGCTCTGCAAACCTCTTTGCAGAGGCAGGCGGTTCAAATTGACCTTGATAGACTGTTTAATTGGACCAAAACATGACAGGTATACTTTAGTACTAGAATATGCAAAGTGCTAAACAATGGAAATAGAAACGAAACAGCAAGCTACACTATGAAGAATATTCAAGTATAAAAAGACTTATGAATTATGGTAGCAAATTATCTTAAATCAAGCAAACAGTGTACAGAGGCTATTAAGAAAGCAAACAAACTTATCGGATTCATTTGTGGAGCATTCACGAATAAATAATTAAATATCATCTTCACCTTGTATAAATCTCTAGTACGCCCACCCTTAGAGTATTGTGTCCAGTTTCGTTCCCCTTATTACAAAAAGATATAGAAAAAGTTGAAAGAGTACAATGTGGGGTGACAAACAAGATACATAGATTAAGAAACAAACAATAAGAGGTGCGTGTAGAAGCCCTGAATCTCTTTACCTTAACTAAACGCAGGTTACTAGGAGACTTACCTCAGTTATTCAAAATATTCAAAGAACACAATAATTTGGCTATCAATAAATATATCACAGTTGATCGCTCAAATTACACTAGAGGTAATGGGCTCAAAATTATCGGCAAGTGATTTCAGTCACACGAAGTTAATCACTTCATTTTTTACTAGAGTTGTAAATATTTGGAACAAACAGCCCTCCAGCGTAGTAAACTGTGATTCAGTACTAACATTTAAAAATCACTTGGATGAGTATCTGTCTACTAACCCCCAGCCAAATATGTTCACTCCTGAATAATATATTCAATGCTACATGGTGGTTCTTCTCACTATTTCCTGCAACCTTCAGCTGGAAGGTTTGGTGGGTGGGTGGAGGGGGGGCACTCCTACTTTTCTGTCCTTGTCCTTAACTGAGAGAATAGTTTTGTTAGTTATAACCTTCTCTGTACCGTACCAAACAGCAGCTAAAGGACCAACAGGTCTGTTGCTGTTTGTTTGCCTTTGTTCTCCCTTCTACTCCTTTTCTTCACCTATTCTCTCCTCTTTCTCCTACTTTTCTTCCACCCCATCCCGTCTCCGTTTCATTATCTTGTTTGTAATTTTTCTCCTCTCTCTCTCTCTCTCTCTCTCTCTCTCTCTCTCTCTCTCTCTCTCTCTCTCTCTCTCTCTCTCTCTCTCTCTCTCTCTCCTCTTTTCCTTACGCGTCGATTACATGTTGGCAGAATCAGCCTTTTTTTTCCAACAGATAACATCGTCATGGGCCAGTAGGCCTCCTGTTATCTTTAATTCCTATGTACTCGTATGTACTCTCTCGTTTAGTGCCAGCTCCTGGCATACATTAGACAGACAGACAGGCAGTCGGGAGACAGACAGACAGACAGTTGGGAGTCAAGGAGTAACGAGAATTTTTAGGAAGAGGATAAGAGAATGAAAAGAAAACACAAAGAAGAAGAAAGAAGAGGAAGGAAAAGATAATGACCATGATGGTGACGGGGAAGAGGGAGAGAAATGGGTGAAGGCAGTGATAAATTCTCTCTCTCTCTCTCTCTCTCTCTCTCTCTCTCTCTCTCTCTCTCTCTCTCTCTCTCTCTCTCTCTCCGTCCGTTTAGTTTCTTCCTACTCCCTCTTCCCCTCCTACGGCAGTCCTTCTCACTATTTCCTGCCAATATTAGCTACAGTGTTTTGGTGGGGGGGGGGGGAGTCGTCCTGCTTTGCTAGCCTTGTCTTTGACTAATAGAACAGTTACGTTAGTTATAACCTATCATATATCACACAACCACGAAAGACCTAATAGATCTGTTGCTGTTTGTTTTCCTTTGTACTCCTTTGTACTCTTTTCTTCTCTCTTTCCTCCTCCTCCTCCTCCTGTCTTCCTTCTCCCTCTCCCCCTTCCCGTTCTTTTTTTATCCCTCCCCCCCTCCTCCTGCTTCCTCCTCCTCTTTCCCTCGCCTTCCTTCACTTCTGCCACTCCTCTCTTCCTCCATTTCTTCTCCCTCTCCCATTTCTTCTTTCATTCTTCTCCATTTCCTTCTCCTTCCTTCTTTCCTTCTCTCTCTCTCTCTCTCTCTCTCTCTCTCTCTCTCTCTCTCTCTCTCTCTCTCTCTCTCTCTCTCTCTTCTTCTTCTTCTTCTTCTCTTCCTTCAGTCATTCTCCCTTTCCTGTCTTTTACACAAATATTAATCTATCTCACCTCTTCAGTAACTCATTAACAGCCTCTCTCAACTTTAATCGTCTCCCCCCCCTCTCTCTCTCTCTCTCTCTCTCTCTCTCTCTCTCTCTCTCTCTCTCTCTCTCTCTCCACTTAGCATTTGATACTTCCACTAACCTCCTCGACCACCTATTCTCATTTAAACTCTATCTTCTTTCATACCCACATGTCACTGTTTACTTTCACTATCTCCAACTCAACTAATCTTTTACTGTCCACATCCTTCTGTCTCCCTGTCCATTCTACTAAAATGCTGTATTCCTCAACTATCTCCGGTCAACTCTTTTTCTGTCTATTTTCAGCCACCTTGTTCCATAGTTTTCCTTTTCCATCCCATTCCATCCCATCCGACAGCTATTCCACCCCATCTCCTAACTACGATACCTTTATTTTAATTCTTGTTTTCACACCTCTCTCTGTCTAACCTTTGCTATCCTCACTCGTGCTCTCATCCCACCTCCTACTATCCTTCATGCCGTTCCAACGCATCTATAGTAGGACTCGCGCGCGCTCGCGGCCGTGGCGCGGCTCGCACCTGTGTACAGTGTTGCCACGTTTTCTATACCGTTATCTCTCTCTCTCTCTCTCTCCTGGCGGGAAATGTGAGCCACCCTGAGTACTTTTGATTCTTTTATAAGTTATTTATAATTGTGCTTTCATTTGTTAATTTGGTTTTGTCATATTTAGTAGTAGATGGAGTGTCAAAGTTACTGTCTGCTGAGAGGTTTGTTACGTTACTGATTCATACACCCCGACGTAGTGGTCCAGGGGGGAGGGGAAGTGTGAAGGGGGATTTGACCTGAGACACCCAGGAGGGATTAAGAAGGGAGGAGAGGGGAAGGGGGGGCTGGATTCACCTACCACGTGGTCAGTATTAGAAGAGAGAGAGAGAGAGAGAGAGAGAGAGAGAGAAAAAAAAAATTACGTGTATAGATATATGTGCATCAATAGGAACAATGTATATCAGTGTGTGCGGTATGTACAAAGGAACAAATGAATACAAAGGCAGTGACAGACCTCTCTCTCTCTCTCTCCCCCCTCCCCCCCTCTCTCTCTCTCTCTCTCTCTCTCTCTCTCTCTCCTGGCGGGAAATGTGAGCCACCCTGAGTACTTTTGATTCTTTTATAAGTTATTTATAATTGTGCTTTCATTTGTTAATTTGGCTTTGTTATATTAAGTGATGCCGACAATGCATTCAATGCATGCCTCTCTCTCTCTCTCTCTCCCTCTCCCTCTCTCTCTCTCTCTCTCTCTCTCTCTTGGGACATTGAATCTCCTCATTCTCCCTTGGGACATTTATTTTAGGCCAGATGGATGTGTAAGTATTGCCACTCACAAGAATTACATGAATTATTTCTTTTACTTTGGATATTGGCATATTTCTTCTTTTTTCAGGCTCATTATCTTATATCCATAACTGTGATATTATTACCCACCCTAAAACTACGCTAAAAACCAATAAAAGTGACTACAATATCTTTTAGCAACACTGTACAATATGTGTGCCATGTTTCTGTGTTACTGTATACATATTTTATGCATAATAAGATTACTGTTGATTCATCCATCAAAATACACAAGTGTAAGTTTTATTCATCTGAATTTATCGAATTTGTGATGCCTTGTACATAAATAGCTTCCGTTTCACATCGCAAGTTGGGGAAACGTGGCACCATTGCCCACAGGTGCTGGCCACACCCCCGCCGCAAACAGGCGGGAATCCGACTAGTAGGACTCGCGCGCGCTCGCGGCCGTGGCGCGGCTCGCACCTGTGTACAGTGTTGCCACGTTTTCTATACCGTTATCTCTCTCTCTCTCTCTCTCCTGGCGGGAAATGTGAGCCACCCTGAGTACTTTTGATTCTTTTATAAGTTATTTATAATTGTGCTTTCATTTGTTAATTTGGTTTTGTCATATTTAGTAGTAGATGGAGTGTCAAAGTTACTGTCTGCTGAGAGGTTTGTTACGTTACTGATTCATACACCCCGACGTAGTGGTCCAGGGGGGAGGGGAAGTGTGAAGGGGATTTGACCTGAGACACCCAGGAGGGATTAAGAAGGGAGGAGAGGGGAAGGGGGCTGGATTCACCTACCACGTGGTCAGTATTAGAAGAGAGAGAGAGAGAGAGAGAGAGAGAGAGAAATTACGTGTATAGATATATGTGCATCAATAGGAACAATGTATATCAGTGTGTGCGGTATGTACAAAGGAACAAATGAATACAAAGGCAGTGACAGACCTCTCTCTCTCTCTCTCCCCCCTCCCACCGTCTCTCTCTCTCTCTCTCTCTCTCTCTCTCTCCTGGCGGGAAATGTGAGCCACCCTGAGTACTTTTGATTCTTTTTATAAGTTATTTATAATTGTGCTTTCATTTGTTAATTTGGTTTTGTTATATTAAGTGATGCCGACAATGCATTCAATGCATGCCTCTCTCTCTCTCTCTCTCCCTCTCCCTCTCTCTCTCTCTCTCTCTCTCTCTCTCTCTCTCTCTCTTGGGACATTGAATCTCCTCATTCTCCCTTGGGACATTTATTTTAGGCCAGATGGATGTGTAAGTATTGCCACTCACAAGAATTACATGAATTATTTCTTTTACTTTGGATATTGGCATATTTCTTCTTTTTTCAGGCTCATTATCTTATATCCATAACTGTGATATTATTACCCACCCTAAAACTACGCTAAAAACCAATAAAAGTGACTACAATATCTTTTAGCAAC
>NC_137033.1:48635766-48668266 GCF_032717465.1 Coenobita brevimanus | reverse complement strand
TCATCATCCGCATGGAAAAAGACGAAGGCATGCCCAGTTTGACACAAGCTATGATGTGGGGAAAAAAAAAGTAATGGCACTGAAACAAATAATGGTCAGTCAGAGCAGAAATCCAGAGAGCTTCTAAACTTTTCCCTCAGCAAGTACCTTTTTTAATTAAATCATCTAACAAAAGCCTTTATAAGATCCTGAAGGTAGGGTATTGCTGCGAGATAATTAACCACTTCAGTCCCATGACTCGCCTTCTATTTTTTACTATTTTCTTATGCATTTGCTGATCTTAGAAGACACTTTGTAAACTTGAGATATTACATAGCCGAAAGTCTTCATTTATTCCTTCGATATGGGAGCATTCGTACCATCTGGGTAAAACCGAAAATGATAGCAAGAAGAAGAAAGAAACAAAGGCTTGGGAGCAATGCCTATGGACTTCACGGGGATCATTAAGGCTAGTATTCTCGTCGATTATGGACGCGCTTTAACACCTTTCACTAAGAGGTTTAGTTTGTTTATTACATCTTACTGTCCTCGTTTGTGTTACATAAATCCTTCTATTATTGCCTTATTCGGCATAAATAACGTGCAAAGGATATCAACCAGCCATATCCAGAAATAAATAGCTAAGGAAGAGGTGTTAGGGAGCTTCCTTAAATGGCGAGAGTACGAGCCTAAGACAAACAATCCTTTCTTTACTAGCTTCCAGTTTTCCCCTAGATATGACCCGCGAGAGTCAGTGTTCTATCCAGGTCCCCAATTGTACCGCTGGGTGAACAAGGACAAGGGGAAACAAACTGTGGCTAAGAGTCTGACCGGCCCGAAAATCGAACTCGGGTCCTTAAACTTGCAGGCTGGTGATGCTAACTCCTGCATCACCACCTGCCCTAAGTGGCAAAGGTAAACAGAGAGAGAGAGAGAAGAAGAAGAAGAAGAAGAAGAAGAAGTAGAGGAGGAGGAGAAGGACAAGAAGAGAAAGAGAAAGTAAATGTGGACATCAATTTCCCTGTCGTCCAAGTTTTCCGCCAACAAATAAAGTAAACAAATAAGCGAATTAATATAAACAATAATTAAAAATGTCGTCAGGTAATTTCCGAAGTAATTAGTCTTGTAACGGGTAGGGTGTCGTGGGACGATTGCTGATGGTTTGTACTTAGTTTTATCTCTACTGTTATTACGGCCATGGATGTTTAAGGTATTGATTGGTTGATGGATGAATGGATGGATGGATTAGAAATGCCAGGCTTACTGCTATTTAACTTTTATGTACAGGTGCCTGCAAGGGTTGTTTTACTCTCTCTCTCTCTCTCTCTCTCTCTCTCTCCTTTTATTTCTGTTTCGTCACTCCTCTGCTTTTCCCTACTTGTCAGATTTATCCCCAATTCTCCTATCTCCAGTTTTCATTTTCCCCCACAGCCCTGTCCCTTTGCTATTTCTCTTTTCTTCTACAAATCACCCTCTTGGTTTTCGTTTTTCTATACATGTTTCCCTGTTTCTCTGTCTTCCTATTATTCGATAAATTCCCCCCATTCTACAGTATTTTCTTTACATTTCAGCACTTTAAAAAATCCCCTACGCTATACCTTTCATTCCCCTTCTTCCCTCTGTTACTTTATTCCATTTCTCTAAATAATCAAAGTCATAAAGATTCATAGATGAAGATATATTTATTTTTGTCACTATATTTACAGTAGCTTTTTCCCTCCGTTTTCCTGTTCAAATTAACAGCACACCTGGACAAATATTACACACTCACACCTCAACACATCTGGACAAATATAACACACTCACATCTCAACACATCTGGACAAATATTACACACTCACATCTCAACACATCTGGACAAATATTACACACTCACACCTCAACACATCTGGACAAATATTACACACTCACACCTCAACACATCTGGACAAATATTACACACTCACATCTCAACACATCTGGACAAATATTACACACTCACACCTCAACACATCTGGACAAATATTACACACTCACACCTCAACACATCTGGACAAATATTACACAATCACACCTCAACACATCTGGACAAATATTACACACTCACACCTCACTTGAATTTGTGTAATTAAAAACGATTCGTTCCAAAGATACAAGCGCACAAACGAAGCATTAATAGAAAAGAAAAGCTTTGCCTATATGAATGTATTTATGTTTAGTTATGCATCCGTGCCTTGAAATAAATGTATGCATAATATTTTTTATATACTGCAAAGCACCAGTCATTTCATTTCGCTTTCCAGTTGCACACACGCATTTTTTCTCCCAATTGTGCCAAAAACAAATTCACCCAGGTAGCTTTTTTTCCTCACAGAAAGTATTAGAAATTCGGGAAGATTAAAATGCTCCAAAAATTGCTAACCTTAACCTTTATTTTATTCATGCTGTTCAACTAAGGGAGTGCTGTACTATAGTTCATTCACATTACTTTGTCCAGATTTCCATCCTTTTTCAGCTCATTTCACGAAGCCTGGATGAAGAATAAGACAACAGTGTGAGCCCAGTCTTTCCATAGCACTTCTTCGTGGCTATACTACTCACACTTTAACCTGGCCCAGATTTTCGCCCTTTTACAGCCTAGTTCATAAGCTTAGTAGCAGAATAAGCAATACTATGGCTTCCTATTGTTTCCATAGCACTTCGTCATGACTAGTATCATATTCTACTCTATATCTTTTATTACAATTTAGCATTTAAGATGGAGAGATGGCAGTTTTAGGCCAAGTTAGAGTAAAATGTGTATAGTAGTTGTGTGTTTCATGACTACTGCATCTAAACATCTCGGTTTGAAAGTCCTAAACTGGCTTAAATCTGGAGAGAGCAAGATTAAAGGACAGGACATCGGACTGAGGGAAACAATGGCGAAAATTGCACAAATACCCATAAAGTGCTACAAAATGGAAATAAAATCTGAAGATCTAGCTGTAAGGCCGACAACATTGCAGCCGTATAGACTCCCACGCCAGGCCTCATTTACCATGTCCTCCCACGCAGGGCATCTTTCTCCATTGTCCATTCACATCCTCCCACATGCTCCTACGTCCTCCTTCACCCTCGTGATTCCCACGCACTGTTCGGGACATTTATCCTAATATTCCACTACATCTATAGCATTAATAAGGAATTTCCGTCAATTTTCTCATTGACAATATACGAGAGAGAGTCATCTGTGAACCCATAAGATTACTAAACCTCTCCAGGCTCAGGAATGTTAGCTAGCAGAGGAAAGTAAGATAAAAATATTTATCAGAATTTTACCCCCAACTATAGAAAGAAAACATATATATACATATACTAACCATAGGACAGGTTCGAAGATGATCAATAAATGCTCGTAAATGATCAGTACAGCTTGTGATGACCAAGTATGATAATTCTGTTTTCCAGCGTGTATGTGATATAAAGAACTGCAATGAATTTGGCAGTAAATGTCACTGACAAGCAATATCATTAATTCTAAAGAAAGCAAGACAGTTAACGTGGCGTAAGATCATCGAACATTTTATATTATCAATTGTGTGTCGTGTCAGAGTATTTCGCGCAGAATGTGCCTCTATACTATTTAATTAAGTGTACAGTTGTAAGTCACACTTTCTGCTCCCCTCCATCCCTATCCCTAACTCTGGGAACTCGCAGCCAGAGTTTCACATTGCACAAAGACCTGTTGTTAGTGGTTCAAAGCTTTTCTGGACTGGCGGGTAACAATGCCATCGCCAATTGTTCCCAGTGCAGTGTAACAAAGATCCAAACTACCACCTTAACACTGGACAACAGGCCTTCCTTTGGTATGAATCCCTGCCTATGACTTCCTCCAGCCTGAGTCAGGATTACTGGGCGAGGAAAACTGTCTGGTGTGTATACGGGCGCTGTCAGTAGTTCCCTTACAGTCTCCATACCGTGCCAGGCTTAACCTCTTCAGTTTGATGCCACATTTCTTCACTGTAATTAGGCTACCACCAGGCAGTTTATATTCAGAGTTGAAAAGACCGCCAGCAGTGATTAAGATGACGCAGGCCATATCTAACTCCTTCAGTTCAGGACTTCTTTACTAATTTAAATAAATTCTTCTTGTAATAAAAAGAATAACATGAACTAAAAGTTCTCATACTGAACTGTTAACATTGCTTCATACCATCAAGAAACCGTGTCAGAACCTAATGTGATTTTTCCAACTAATCACCAATAACCCCTTCAATCCAAGAATACCGTGTTTATTTTATTTTTTGTTCATTTACTTACCTGTTTACTACATTATTTCTTTTATTATTGCGGCGATAGTTCAATCTTGTCTCTATTCACACAGTAGCGTAACTTGAGACCTGAAAATAAAGAGCAGCTCCTTCAAGGCGTTATCCCAATATGTCCACCTGGTACTAAAAATAATATATAAAGCACATCTACACATATGCGGGTTTACTTTATCTAAAACGTGATGAGCCAATTATCTTTGAGTCCAAAAGAATGACAAATTTCGATCTACGGGTAACAATATGCTTCTCGGGATTATTTCACTTCCCTATCAGTACGGTCAAGCACACTGCCAGTCAACGTTGTGTAGCAAATACCGTGTATCTCCGTAGAGGGAAGCTGAGAAATTTACAAGTAAATAAAATATGTGGAAACAGAATTAGAAAACCACACCCTCACTCTAAGCCTGAAATTTACCACCACCAACACGGACAGCGAAGGGGCAGGTATTTTACTTAAAAGGGTGCCAGGAAAAACAGATAGTGCAGGATGATATGAAAGATTAAATCATGGTAACAGAGAGAGAGAGAGAGAGAGAGAGAGAGAGAGAGAGGGGAGCGTGTGTGAGTAGAGGGCAACTCAGGTTAGGTTCGGTTAGGTTAGGTTAGTATGGGCAATGTTAGCTTAAGTCAGGTGAAGTTAGGTCAGGTCAGGTCAGGTCAGGCTAGGTTGGATAAGGCTGGAGTAAATGAGTGTGAGAGGGAAAGTGAGTGTGGTGGATATGACAGGGCACATAACTGACCATCTACAAAATCTATCAACAAATACCTTGACTTAAGACAATTTGGGATCATAAAAACAACGGTTCCACTAACTCCTTCAGTCCAGTGACGTATTCCATGTTTTGTTCCATCAAGTGCCAGAGATTTCATGTGTGTGTGTGTGTGTGTGTGTGTGTGTGTGTGTGTGTGTGTGTGTGTGTGTGTGTGTGTGACCTTTCATTAACCCCTTCACTGGTAGACATAATTCTGAAGATGAAGAAAAAACTCAAATAATACGTCGTTGTAATGAATGAGTTAAACTTGTGATGTGCACAAGACAGACGATTTTATTCAGCTGAAGGAAATCCCAGTCCTTGTAGTTTATATTTTTTGAATTGTGACAGCCCAGCATGGGACTCCTACACCCACAATGGATATAATGAGACTGGATTATTATTTTAATAATGAATGAAACTATTCCCTCACCTCTCTCTCTCTCTCTCTCTCTCTCTCTCTCTCTCTCTCTCTCTCTCTCTCTCTCTCTCTCTCTCTCTCTCTCTCTCTCTCTCTCTCTCTCTCTCTCTCTCTCTCTCTCTCTCTCTCTCTCTCTCTCTCTCTCTCTCTCTCTCTCTCTCTCTCTCTCTCTCTCTTACACCACCTCACTGTTTCCCTCCCTCACTACCCCCTTCCCCACTCTCCGTACCACCCCTACCTCTCTTTCCCTCGCCTCGTCCAATATAAACACAAATGATTCCTTTCTATTCCTACCTTAAGTGGATCCAAGACGGGCCAAAACTGCTGTATCGTCAAAATATTCACAATTTCAGAATGTGAGAATAATGTTTTACGTACAGTTCACGGCGCTGTGAAATGAAGACCTTAACCCTCTCATTGACGAAACAACTCTAGTACATTTTCCAGCTAACGTCATTTGATTTTATTCAACAGAGAGTGAGTCATAGGAGCCTGTGAATGTTAATACCGGTACTGTTAACCTTCACATGGTCTGGACAACTCAACTGTTCTGTTCCAGCCAAAACCAGATTTGACTAAGTTGAGAGTCAGGATTCCGGGGGCGTGAGTGGAGAATGAATGGGAGTGTGACTCATTTAGTAAAAAAAAAAAAATGGTTAGTACCTCTTTCTATCCGGATTCTTCTGGCTCACTGACGCCACCTCACCCACCCTAGAGTGGAATAGGAGATCTGGATGATGATGATGATGATGATGATGATGATGATGATGATGATGATGATGATGATGATGATGATGATGGTGGTGGTGGTGGTGGTGGTGAATATCATGGGAGTCAGTGTGTTAATACATGCGTACAATACTGTATGCATCCAACAGCGTTGTATGGCCAGGTGGTTATCACTGGTGGGGTGGAATTGTGGGGAACCTGGGAACTTGCTTTCTGTGGCATATTTTAAAACTTTTGAACCTTCTGTAATTTGTGCACAGGATTGCCTGTTTAGGTTATAGTTATATCATAACCCAAACAGCTGCCAAACATTTCGCAAACCCTCTAGATTGAACAACAACGTGAAAGTGAACAACAACGTGAAAGTTCTTGAAGTTAAACTCTGGAAAAAATAAAAAAAAGTGTGTTCATACTTGCATCTTAACCCATACATCTACCTAACACTTAGCAATCAGTTTATAATGAAAAATAACGTGAAATGTATCAGCCTAACCTATACAAAAATAAAAAAATAGTTTGTATATATTTTTACCTTAACCTGTGCACACGCCAGACACTTCATAGATAATCTGATAAATAATAAAGTAAAAAAAAATGGGCGAACAAAAGGACCTATTACAATTTTGTAACCTTTTTATCGCAAAAATTGGTGGACATCCTTTACAAATGCTTCCCCTGGTTTCCTTTTGTTGGGTAGGCCGCATTCTTTTATCAATGATTCACGCTACTTCTTGAAAACTTCTCTTATCGGATCCTCTTTTGTATGGTCCGTCTCTCTCTCTCTCTCTCTCTCTCTCTCTCTCTCTCTCTCTCTCTCTCTCTCTCTCTCTCTTTCTACTCGTAGATATATTATCGTGGCTAACGTAAATCGATTTTATTGAACTGTGAAAAATCTCCAAGAGCGAAAGCATTTTAAAAAGGGCTTTGATAATCCTCCCTAAAATGGTCTTGATAATCCTCCCATTTGTACTCTAACAGGTACAGGTATGTTTATTTTTTAGGCCAGTGTTGCACGAAATTATGCTATTTTCTATAACTCCCTCCAGTCGTAGAGTTAAAACCTGTCTCAGTAACCCGTCCACTGCAGTAGTATTATCAAACGTTTTTTTTTTTTTATTAAGGTCACACGATATTATTTAATTATAAAAATTCTTTGTAGTCAGAAATTTAAACCGTCTTGTTAATCCGTCACATACTAGTTATACTTAGTTAATTTTTCCGACTCTCGCCACACAGTAATGTTCTGCAATAGGTTATCCCTGCTACTGTCCATCCTATTTTTTTCCTTTACATCTTCCCCCCTTCTCACCAAGCTCACCTCTTTTCTCCTCCTCCACCTACGTCCCTCCTCACTTGTCCTCCTCCCTCTCTTCCCTCATCTATAAGCTTCTCTCACCTCGTTTCACATTTGCTCCTCTCACTTTTCTCCCCAGAGTTTCTCCTCCTCCTCCTCCTCCTCCTCCTCCTCCTCCTCCTCCTCCTCCTCCTCCTCTGCTCTACGCCTTCTGTCCCTCCCTCGTCCCTGAAGCTTCTTTCACATCCTCCCCTTCCTCTCCTTCCCTCTCTTCCTCCCACTTCTCATTTTTTTTTCCTCCCCTCCTCTTCCTCTCCCCCCCTCCTCCTGTCCTTCCCCGTTCCGCTGTGCCCTCTTCCTTTTCCTCTTCATTTTCTTCCCCCTCTTCCTCTTCTCTTTAGTCAGTCACTCAACAAGAGACCAGTCACTAAGGCCATTTCCGTGTTTACCAACAATGACTCCATTCTCCAGTGTAGTAATCTCTTCACTCCCAAGATGTAAATGTTATTCTTGATACTACTGTACCACACGATTAAATCCAAAGCACGACAGCCCCCTACGAGTGACGGATTATTTGAATGCTGTATCTAACCACATCAGTTCGATAAATTTAAACGAAAGTGAATGAAATTGTCTGAATATACCAAAAATCGGTTTATCTGTCTATCAATTGCCAGACGCCCTAATCCCGCAAGGGGTGGCCTCAAACAAATCGCCTCCATGTCACCGGTCACCCGCCATTTCACTGCCCTGCTCCCAGCTCACACCTCTCCCTCTCATATACCTCTCCGATCCATCCCTTCATCTCATCATTGCCCCCCCCTCCCTCTCCCCCCCCCCGCCACCTCACTCACATACACTCTTCTCGTTAGACTTTCGATCTCCATCCTCTCCACATGGCCAAACCACATCAGCGTATTTCTCCTAACGCTTTCTATCACATCCACATCCACACCACAACGCTCCTTCATTTCCTCGTTTGTCAGTATGTCTCTTCATGTAACTCCACGTGCTCCTCTCAAATAACTCATTTCCAGTGCTCCTCACTCTTGACTTGTCCTTCCAAGGTCCAAGCTTCACTTCCATACGTTAGAGTTTTATCACAATACTGTCATGCGCGAATTTTTTAACTTCCATGCTCACTTCCCTGTTTCTTATAACTGCTTTCAAAGAACCAGCAACCTTTCTTCCTTTTTGTACCCTTTCAAGCACTTCGCCCTCCAAACTTCCATCCTTACTCACCGCACTACTCAGGTACTTAAATGCACTAACATTTTCCATTTCCTTACCATCAAACCTCACTGTACATCCAGTGACTATTTCTCTCGAAGTCCACAACTTTACTCTTCCCTACATTCTCCTTACGATTCCGTTTCTTACACATTCTTCCAAACTCATTCATAAAGCTTGTAGTTCTCCTTCGTTTTCACTTAACACAGTAACATCTGCAAACAGCAGTACAGGGAGTTTCCAAACACTGTCCTCTCTCATTAGAGCCATTCCAACATCCACTGCCCTAACCTGTATCTCTTTGATAACCCCATCCATATACAGACTGAACAGCCATGGAGACATGACACATCCCTGTTTCAATCCAACATTCAAATACCAAAAATACAATATAAAATTCTTCTCCTTGATGGCCTTAACAGGAGGCAAATTACTTAGGCCATCTCTCTGCTCAGCTCCATCAGATCCATCCCTTTTTTATTTTATTCTTGCTGCCACCAAGCTGTCAGTTCAGGTCCGGACAACCACATATATGAATCGAATCAGCAGGAAATAGCAAGAATAAAATGAAAAGTATGTCCTCGGGCTGATAACGGTATATTCCTCCTTTTTTATATGTCTGGAGAATAAAGATGGTTTCCATACCGTAATTGGACTGATAAACATTGAAGCTGCCATAACTCACTCGCAACTGAAAACTGTCTGGCGTTGGCCTGTCGTAAATTCCTAGAGTTGAGGCAGACGAGACGATTAACGGTAACAATATCAACATTCACAGGCTTCTGTACTCGCCGGCAAATAAATATAATCGTCTGGTGTTAGCTTAAATAAGATACAAACATTAACACGTCCATGAGGATTACGAGGGATTGTGTGTTAGAGGTTTGATCATAAGAACAGTAGATAAGGCACCAACTGCAGTATCTTTGCCTGTTGGTGTATTTGGCGCAACTCTTTATGAAGATATGAAGTTGGATATATGAGTGAGAGAGATATTGCCCTGTAGTCTCCCCTTAAACCCTCTCCTCCAGTTAAACACATCCCACCAATCAAACTCATCAACCAAAACCCTGAGAGAGAGAGAGAGAGAGAGAGAGAGAGAGAGAGAGAGAAGGAATATATTTACAGTAGGCCTATCGACTGCAAGAGGGTCATTAAGGCTGACAGTTATTTCTGGTTAAGTCCCAAGCTTCCCCTTAGACACGACCCACAGTACTTGGTTTGCTGTATGTCCATGTCACACAGCTGGGTGCACAGAGGCAACGGGAAAGACAAACGGAGTCCACCAGTCTGATCGGCGCGAAATCGAACTCGAGTTCCTTGAGTTGCGAGTTGGTTGTAGTAACAAACAGACAACGGCATTCCATCAGCCACAAGGTAAAAGTGATAAATGCATAAGGAAATATGAAAGAAAGGCATGAAATTTATTATTCTTATCAATATTATTATTATTATATTAATGTTGTTGTTGTTGTTGTTGTTATTATTATTATTATTATTATTATTATTATTATTATTATTATTACTACTACTTTTATTATTATTATTATTATTATTATTATTATTATTATTACTATTATTATTATTATTATTATTATTACTATTATTATTATTATTATTATTATTATTATTATTATTATCATCATCATCATCATCATCATCATCATCATCATCATCATCATCATCATCATCATCATCATCATCATCATCATCATCATCATCATCATCATTATTCAAACACATCAAGAAATATGAAAAAAACAAACATGAAATTATTATAAGAAAAAATTTTACTCAAGGAGGATATTAAGGTATGTAGTTGACCACCGATCTTGTAATGTTCCATTTATGAACAGCTTTGGTGCATTCCTAATCATTTTTCCATGTTCCTCCTCATTTTATCAGCATTAACTTTTTATATTCAGTGTCAGCTTTATCTCTAAAATACACCATGTCCTCGTCATCATATATATATATATATATATATATATATATATATATATATATATCTTATTCTTGCTGCTGCCACACGATTAAATTCAGTGTAGGACAGCTCCCTTACAAGTGAACGATTATTTGAAAGCAGTATCTAACCAAATTAGCTTCAAAAATATGTAATCGAAACTTAATAAATTGTCTTGAGGCACCAGAATTACAATATGAAATGTCTTCTGCTCAATGGTGTTAACAGGAGGCAAATTACTGAAACCATCTTCCGTCTCACTCTCGTTAGATTCTTCCCATTTTTCTCATATTCTTGCTGCCGCCAAGCTATTTTATTCAAATAGAGAGAGCCACATATCTGAACAGAATCAACAAGAAATGGCAAGAATAAATTGAAAAAGATGTCCTGACTGATAACTTTGTATTCTTCATTTTTATTTTTCAGGAAAGTAAAGGAGGTTTCATTATAGTAAGTGGAGTGATCAACACCCTCAAGCTGCTATGACTCACCTCCCATTGACCACTGTCTGGTGTTGGTCTGTTATAAATTCTTAAGAGCTGACGCAGATGAGACGATTAATGGGAACAATAGCAACACTCCCAGGCATCTGTACTCTCCGGCAAATAAATATAATCGTCTGGTGTCAGCTTGAATAAGATACAAACATTGACACGTCCATGAGGGTTACGAGGGATTGTGTGTTAGAGGGTTGATCATAAGAACATTAGATAAGGCACCAACTGCAGTATCTATGCCTGTTGGTGAATTTGGCGCAACTCTTTATGAAGGTATGAAGTTGGATATATGAGTGAGTGAGATATTGCCCTGTAGTCTCCTCCAAACCCTCTCCTCCAGGACACATCCCACCAATCAAACTCATCAACCAAAACCCTGAGAGAGAGACAGAGAGAGAGAGAGAGAGAAGGAATGTATTTACAGTAGGCCCATCGACTGCAAGAGGGTCATTAAGGCTGACAGTTATTTCTGGTTAAGTCCCAATCTTCCCCTTAGGCGTGACCCACAGTACTTGGTTTGCTGTATGGCCATGTCACACAGCTGGGTGCACAGAGGCAACGGGGAAGACAAACGAAGTCCACCAGTCTGATCGGCGCGAAATCGAACTCGAGTTCCTTGAGTTGCGAGTTGGTTGTAGTAACAAACAGACAACGGCATTCCATCAGCCACAAGGTAAAAGTGATAAATGCATAAGGAAATATGAAAAAAAGGCATGAAATTTATTATTCTTATCATTATTATTATTATTATTATATTAATGTTGTTGTTGTTGTTATTATTATTATTATTATTATTATTATTATTATTGTCTATTATTATTATTATTATTATTATCACCATCATCATCATCATTTAAACACATCAAGAAATATGAAAAAAACAAACATGAAATTATTATAAGAAAAAATTTTCCTCAAGGAGGATATTAAGGTATGTAGTTGACCACCGATCTTGTAATGTTCCATTTATGATCAGCTTTGGTGCATTCCTAATCATTTTTCCATGTTCCTCCTCATTTTATCAGCATTAACTTTTTATATTCAGTGTCAGCTTTATCTCTAAAATACACCATGTCCTCGTCATCATATATATATATATATATATATATATATATATATATATATATATATATATATATATATATATATATATATATATATATATATATATATATATATATATATATACGATTACCATTAATACTATCTGTATTATGAATTTCACGACCATCATCAACATTTAATCATAATTACACCAACACCACCATCAACAGCACAGACTGCATCATTTTTATGTCGGGTCACATAAAGCTATTAATTCACTCCACCTCACTGTCAAAACCTATCATAAAAAAAAGGAAAAAAAAAAAAAAAAAAGCATCTCGTCTGCACCAGATCCCGTCCCACACAAGCCAAACACTCATTAGCGCGAAGCCAGAAAAGTGCCACATTTTTATTCACCTCCGGGCATGTAAAAAAGAAATGCCTGATTTATGTATTTCTGTCAAGCCCGGTGAGAGAATAATGTTTACCTTTCTGTACGTACCTTGTCAGTTGCGGAGGTGAAAGGCATGGTGTGTGTGTGTGTGTGTGTGTGTGTGTGTGTGTGACAGTATATATATGGGGTAGGGGGAAGGGGTAATAACTGACTCGGAGAAACAATGTATTAAATCTTGTTTGTAGCACACGGATGTAACATGAGTGACTGATCCAGGTGAAGCCTTTTGGTGCGGGTATATGGTTCCGCATAATGGATGAAGCCGAGGGTCTATAATTTGAGTCCAAAATTTTTGGTATAACTGAAGGAAGGACAGCATGTATGATTACGTCACACGTTGAATTCTCTCTCTCTCTCTCTCTCTCTCTCTCTCTCAAACACCGTCCCATCGTCCATGCATTTTTTCCTCATCCTTTTTCTTACCCTCTCTCCATTCTTTATAGTCATTCTCCTCCCCTCTTGATTCTTGTCTTCGTCTTTTCCACGTCATACTTTTAATATTTTCCTAACTCCTTCCTTTCCTTTTCATCTTTTCACTCCTTATCTTTCCCGTCAGTTTTCTTTGCCCATGTCTGACACTCCCTTAGCCCTGTTTTGTGTGTTTTATTTCCTCCCTCGTCTCTTCTAAGTTCTTCCCTTAATTATGTACATTTTTCTATTTCTAACCTTTTTCGTCTCCTGTTCTAGTTTCTCTTACTCTCCTGCATTTTCCTGACGTTTATCATTATTCTCAAGGCCTTGTACCTCGCATTCTTCCCTTAATTTTCTTCCCTCTCTTTTCCTTTCCGTCTCTTTTTTTTTTTGTTCACTATGTTTTTCTTACCTTCCAGCCTTTTCAGTATTTTCTAACATTCCCCTGGCGTTACTGTTACCGATATCGGGATGGTATATTGATGATTTGAATTTCGATAAAGCAAACTTCTCTGATCCTCATCAAGACCCACTACATGTGATAAAGACACCCATGCTAATACCAGTGCACCGGTCTTGAATAAGACAGTCCAAGCATGAATTCATTGTAGACGGTGGTATTAGCGCTGAAGAGATGACAAAGGAAAGTAGGTGTGTGGCACGTAGGAGGACTGCTAGGCAAAGAAACAAATATTAACCTTGCTCATATGCCCCAGGTTAGGGAAGAAATGTTGATATAAGGTTTTATCATCACTACAGTTTTCTCCCTTTTTTTTTTTTTTTTTTTTTTTTTCTCAAACACCTTTCTTCGCCTCTTTGTCGGCTTGTTTTTCAATCATAATTTTTTATCTCTCTTATCTTTTCTAAGATCTCTATGTCATTAATTTTTCCCATTGTTATTTCTTTCTTATTTCCTGCAAGTTTTACCTTAATTTTACATCCATCTCTTCTCTTTCTTCGTCCCTCTTCGCCCCCTCTCTTACTTTTCAGCATTTTTGTGTGCTTTTCTGAAATTCTATTTCTTGTATTATTTTTGTTATGCTTCTCTTGCCTTCAAAATTTCTTTTTTTCTCTACCATTTTTTCGCCTCATTTTTCCCCTCAGTTTTCGCCTGTCAGCTTTTTTCATTTTTTCTGCGTTTTGCTGATGTTCTTGTTTTGCCGTTTTCGAGGATTTCTCAAAATGAGGTATTGTGACAACTGGTGGATGACTTTTTGCCGCGTCGTTGAGCCCAGCATTTCCAATCCCTTAGTTTATTGAGCCTTCTAGTATAAACTACCATTTCTTATATATCCCACAGGAACATAAGGTACAGTACAATTTTAAAGAATATCTGGCTTTAGCTTACATAAAATAATCTATGTGCGTCCCCAACTCAAGACAGTTATGAGCATTCCACCTGCTGATAATCCTTTCTTTAGAAAATTATCTGCCTTTACATCGTTGCTCCGAATAAGGAACAAAATGCAATCACCGTTGTTGTGTCAGCTATATGCTGGAAATACAGTATGTGCTGAGGCGTGAAGGTGAGACACTACAGTAATACTAATTACCAGTGTTGTAGCGTACCGGTAAACGTGTATGGGTCTTATATGATTACAACCAATGTCTATTAACACTTTCACTATGATAATGTTAATTCCTAAACTTATTCGTGCTTAGTAGGACTTCGATCTTGAGAGGTTAGATGTTGCCTTCGTTAACCCTCTCACCACACACTGACTTCTAAAATCAGAATAAAATACTTGGTGCTTGCAAGAATATATATATATATATATATATATATATATATATATATATATATATATATATATATATATATATATATATATATATATATACCCACACGATTATCAACTCAGGGGTTACGTCCCTCTGCTCTATCATCTCTCCAGACATAGTTCCTCCTTCATGTCCTCTTTCCCCACATTCCCTCCTCCCTTTCCACTTCACACCTCCTCCTCTCTCTCTCTCTCTCTCTCTCTCTCTCTCTCTTATAACTCTGAACTATAATTACCAGCCGTAAAGACTTACGTCAAAAGAATCCCCATTATTTGTCTGTTGATAATGCATTACAAGTAATCCAGTAAATCACATGTCCCTTGATTTTTTTTTCTTCACCTTGCTCTCGTTCTTCCTCTCCTCCACTCCCACTTACACCTCGATTTCATCCTTCCACCTCATTCTCAACCTTCATGTTCCCTTCCACAATGTCATTTCACCTGCTTCTTGGTCTTCCTCCCCACCTCCTTTCTTCCTCGTGTACCTTTTCTCTTTGGCTCGTATTCTCAACGGTTAAGGAAACTCCCTAACACCTCTTCCTTACCAGCTTAAGGATACGACTGGCTAAGATCATTTTTATGTTATTTTTGGAGGGTGTGGTGATTCAACTATTTATGCAGCACAGAAGAGGACGGCAAAGTGTAATAAACACAGTAAATCACTTTAAAATGTTAGGGCGCTTCCTTAACCATTCTCGGCCATTTTCTCTCCTTATTCCCAGTAAGTTCGATATCATACCTACACATACTTTCTTTGTTATCCTTTCATTCTCTTCACAACATACGGTACAAGAGAATATATATTAACAGACTATAGATAACAGTTGTCCGATCCAGTAAATAGGAAAGAAAATTGAATAAAAATATTTAGATTCCCTCGTTTGAGCAGCGGGATTCCTACCTAATTTCTACAACATTCTACTTTGTTTTCCGTTTTTCACTCCTGTGCAAAGTTGCGTTAGCTTGTTTGTTTCATTTCTTTAATAAATACATTGCTTGTCGTATAGATTGTTCATGTTTACACTTTAGTTTGATTCACATAGGGATGATCACAGTTAGGTTGATTGGCCAGCTGCTTTGACGTTGGACCAGCGCTGGGTTTATTGTTAGCTACGTTGATTGGCTACCTGCTGTGACGTAGGGCTAGCTCTAGATTCATTGTTAGTTACGTTGATGGGCTACCTACTGTGACGTACGACCAGCACTGGGTTCATTGTTAGTTAGGTTGATTGGCCACCTGCTGTGACGTACGACCAGCGCTGGGTTCATTGGCTGTGACTCACTGGGTTTCCGAGACGAGAACCCGCGAGATGTTTCGACTCTCCATGCATCGACATTTGTGGCCAGTGTCATTCTAGCATCTGTGTTGTATACACGTGTGTTCTCGTTCTCTCCGGTTATCGCGTCGTTTCGTGTTATTTATTTACTTTTGCATATTACCTTTTATTCCACCGTCATTTCTGTTACACGAAGTGAGGGAGAGATGAAGGGAACAATATATGAAGAGACAGCGACGCGGAAAATGGAGATAATGTAAGTATTGCCGTTATCA
The DNA here is from genome assembly GCF_032717465.1 of Coenobita brevimanus. Classification (NCBI taxonomy): domain Eukaryota; kingdom Metazoa; phylum Arthropoda; class Malacostraca; order Decapoda; family Coenobitidae; genus Coenobita; species Coenobita brevimanus. Next base: position 48,651,870 of record NC_137033.1, on the reverse strand, counting down.
GCATTACCATATAATTATGTCATAACCATTGCCACCATTACAGTCTACATCAATACCAGCTTCAACGCCTGTATTATTAGCCTACCGCTATCGTTATTAGCAGTATTATCATCACTATCGTCGTTATTATCACCATTATTATGGGACTAATTACTCTTAATCGTTATTGTTTGTACCATTATCATTTCTTTCATAATCATTATTTAACATGGCTGATGTCATGTAATTAGCCTACTGTTACCACTATCTTCACAATCATTTCTATAAGCATCAATGTAATTATTTCTATTATCATATCTTCACAATAATTATCACCATCATCAATATACATCATTACTGTTTTCATCATCGTCAGTGCTGTTATCACTGCCATTATGTACACCACCATTATTATTATTACACCTGTTATTATTATTATAATTATTGTCATGTAGCCTACCAGTACCATCAAAATTATCGCCATTAAAATTGCCATCAGTAAAACGATCATTATTACGGTACCATCATTATCACCATTATTTGTCACCATCATTACGTCTCCATGCACACATAGTATTCCAACATACTATGTATTAAACACTATAGTATTTTTTAGTTCATATTTGAAACATAATACCCATCAGTACTTATCCATATGAATTTAAAGATGGTACCGGTTTCATTCGAAGAAGGCTTATTTTATTTAAGAACAAGGCTTGTATTAGTGAAGGACAAGTCTTTTATTAGTGCCTGTCGACTAGACTACACCAAGGTCATTGGACTTGATTAGACATTAGAGTGAGTGGAGTTTCAGACCTTTGATCGTTCCAGCTAATTAACCAGGGCTTTTGAGGGGAAGGATGGGGTTGGGATGGGGTAGACTAGTGCGATTGGCCCGCTTTCTACCAGTAGACTTTTAATGATTCACCCTGTATCTTTACTGTTGTTTTTGTATCAGCACCAGAAAGAAGGTAATAAAACAATAGCAGATGTTTTTGTTGGTTACTTCCTACACTCAATACAGGTGAGGGAGGGCTATATGTAGGTTGACAACCGTTTGTGGACATTACTTTTAATGACAGTAATACAGCTCTTTTCTGACCGCTGCACCATCCTTGTGTGTGGTGGGGCAGTGAGGTATGGTGATCCAGGCTAGTATTTTTGTGGGCTAAGTATGCTCTCAAGGACTCCATCCTTATCAGGTTATTTTTGCATGTGACATCTTTATTATTGTATTGAAAGCATAATTATGCAGGTTCTGTCTGTATATGAAAGACGTAGGAAATAGAAAACGATATGATAAAATTTAATAAGCAAAATAAACACCTAATGGAGTAGTGCTAAAGTGTGTCCCAATCTGATGAAAATACAGTCCAAAGCTACATTCACTTTACCACCACCACTTCCCCATACGCCGTCCACATTGCTCTCACCTTTGTGAGAGTGATGTGAGCCACTGGAGTTGCTGGCAAAGTCACAGGCTTCATGACTGATAAGTCTCTCACTCGCTTACTTTGTAATCATGAAGTGAACATGATGACACTTGTTCTTATATCATGTATAAAAAAGAATGGTAAGTAATATACGTATCTTAAGGAATTACTGTCGTAGTAAAGCATGATTAAATAACTTTATGAAATACCTGACCACCAGAAATGTAACTGACTTGGCGAGCAGGCATTTTCTGGGGTGGAGGTAGTGTTGAGTAAGGATTTTCTCTCTCTGTCTCTCTCTCTCTGGTGAACTTTTATTTTGAACCTATTGTGCTTACATCATCTAAAGGAAAACAACGAAGACAACTGGTTCAAGGCAGAGCCACGGAATATGCTGCAGGGAGAAGGAGCATTCATTCGCAGCCTTTGGACTCCCTATAACATCTCTGTCCCTCTCCTCCTCCTCCTTTCCCTTTTCTCCTGCCCCTTCCTTATCTCGGACCTTTTTTCTCCCTTCCTCTCTTACCCCGTACCCGCCACTTTTCGTCCTTCCTATCCGCCACGCCCTTTCGTCCTTCCTACCCGCGACTCACTTTCGTCCTTCATACCCGCGACTCCCTTCCTACCGGCCACTCCCCACACCCTCCTTAACCTCGTCGCGCCAGGACACGAATCGGCTTCGCACTAAGGCCTTGCTTCGAACATGGCTCGTATTTTCGTTGGTTAAAGAAGCTCCCTAACACCTATTCCTTAGAGATTAATTTTTGGATATTAGGTGGTAAATATCCTTTTGTACGTTATTTGTGTGAGGTAAGGCGATACTGGAAGGATTTATGTAACACAAAAGAGGATTGTAAAGTGTAAAGGCCCTCTCCCACTTCGGCGTAAATAGGCACGATGAAGCCACGATGAAAATCGTGGCCGAAGTCGGTGATGTGTCGACGATTCTGACCAAGAATCGTGGTGTCGGCGTAATACCGGCAACACCAGTACGACAAAACGCCGAAACCTCGGCGGAGTATACGATATAACTGGCGACAAGTAGCCGACATATCGCCGATATGTCGGCGCAATGCACAAGCATTATTCTAAATTCAAATTTTAACGTTTTTTATGGCGACTCAACGACGATAAAGGTTCAACGGCGGTGTGCTGTCGACGATATATCGTCGATGTGTCGGCGAATGCATCGCACGCACCTCGCAGACAAAACGCTGAGGCCATCGCAGGTGCCTCGCCGTCATCGGCGTATTTAAGGCGATTAATCGACGATTCATCCGCGAAATCTCGGCGATATATCACCGACATTCATAAGATGAAATATTACTGTCGCACAACCCGGTACATATCGTACGGTTTCCGTAGGCTATGTCGTATTAACCTCACCGATGCATCGCCGATACATTGCCGACGCTTCGCAGTATGACCGTATGACATCTCAACGGTTTTTTTCACCGTCGACGCCTCGCCGATGTTGGTGATCATACGCGGTTTATACGCCGGGTAATCGCCGACGTCGCTGAGGCGTCGCCTTGTTGTTTACGACTAATCTGCGAAATTTTACAAAATCGTGAAGGGCCACGACGTTTTCATGCAGCATGAAAACGTCGTGGTCCCCCACGACAAATTTCCACCTCGTGCGACGTATCGGCGCCATGCCACGAATGGACAAGATTTTGATCACGAATACCCACGATTAGGGATTTTTGACACATCGTGACTTTATCTTCCACACTTTCGCCGAAGTGGGAGAGGGCCTTAATAAACAAATTAAATCTCTTAGGAAAAGGTGTAAGGGTGCTTCCTTAACCGATAAGATATACGGACCAATGATCATTCTCCTCATTGCACTCTCATCAACCCTCCCCTCCATCTCCTTGGAAAACTAGATCTGCCACTAAAGATCGGCTTGACATACAGGTAAGCTGATAATTGTCCTGGTTAAAGCTTTGGTCCGTATGTTGACACCGAATACATGCTACTGACACACAGTACAGTATTGGCTCCAGGTACAGGTTGAGCCACTGCTGTGACCTCAGGCAATAGTGCTAATTGTTGTTGTAGGCGGAGGTTATGTATTCACCCCTGTTTGTCTGTTTGCTTGCTTGTTCACAAGATGTCTCAGTAAGTTACCGATGGATTTCAACTAAATTTTGTGGATACGTGGGCCGTGGGCCAAAGAAGAGTTTATTAAATGTTGGAGGTGATCTGAGTTGTCGGGTATAGGCGTTGGCGGAGGTATGCGCTTTCAGAATGCTGTCGAGTTTATCTAAGCGACCATAATAGATTTTACGTAGATCTTGCACTTCAGTGTCTGATCGAAATTCTAATGATTGTGTATATTTTCATCCTTAAATATACAGGTCTTTGTTACTATTTTGAGTAAAAATTAATTAGCTGAAACTGATTCTTCCAACCATCCCTTTCCTTACTACCGTAACTCCTTACCCGTGTGGACCATTCGTAAAGACATGAGTGCTGGAGAAGGGCTACATCTTCATAGTTCGGAAAGTTACTTTTATTATGTAAATGGACAGTTGTGCAGACAGGAACACAAGTATCTTCCCAAAGTTTGACGTGCATATGACGGAAAAATCGAACCATCAGAAACACTTCACTAGCAGAAGCAGGGTTTTCATTTTATTTCACCAGTTGTTAATTTCCTTCAGACAGACCTAGGAAGATATTTGTTTGACTGTACACCTGAAATTACAAATCCGTGGTACAGTGGGTAGCCTCTTAATGGTGGTCAGACTTCAATGTGACTAAAACATTCCTTCCGTGTCAACAGTGGCTGATGTTCACGCATCTGTACCAGGAACTTTTAAAGCTCGAACATTCTATCAGGATCAAAAGTTCGTCGACACCTCCTTGCCGACTTTGGTGATGCAAGATGTTACATGAAATAATAATGTTTTAGCAATACGAAGAATATAATACAAGGAGTTTGATGAGAAAAAATGTTGTGATATTGGTGGAGGAATGGGGACTATGGAAGGCAGAATACAACACTGGCAGGGGGATTATCGGCGAACTTTTACTGGTGATGGCACCTGCAGCCTTGACCTTCTGTAGACGTTGTGTGTAACCGCTGTTGGGGAGCCTCGGAAAACTGCCACCAGTGTGAGTTTCCGGGCTTTACCACTTTACCTGAAACAGAAAAACCTCTCTTAGTCATTGTTCCATTTTGTGAGTGAGTCAGATACTTATAAGGTTCAGAGAAAGATCAGAGCATTATAAACAATAGTGGGAGCAAGAGAACCAAGTCGGAAATAAGGTCGAGATTGAACCTTTCTCAGTATGATGGGGTACTTTTAATTTCATTCTCGCTAGTACCAGGTGACTTTATTCAACATGGGGGAGTCATCTCGTAGGGACGGGGGTTTATGAGTTATACATATTCTGTGATTCGAGGTTCTCTTACAAAAAAATAGAATCGCTTGGAGACAGCATGATGAACATGTAAAGACCATGTCATACATGTCATGGATGTGAAGAGGTTAACCAAATATCTAAAGCTCCCCACATACTATACATTGTTTAGTTATCATTTGCATTATAAAGCAGTTGTTACATAGCCTATGATTTCATCATCCTTTGTGTAATTTTAACGCACAGTATGCTGCATGTTTGATCACGAGCGTGTTCTGCCTCAGTTCCCCCCTTCTACCGTTATAGTAGAGTAAGTCGTCATTTCTGTTGTTCAGAGCGGGATTGTCAACTGTTTGTCCCCATCGCTTCATTTGCGCGTCCTTCTTACAAGTTGTATCAAGCTCTGCCGGCCCCTATATAATGAGCTCAGTCTCTGCATCATTGCCACTTAGATCTGCTCCTCATTTTGTTCACATCTCTGTCCTCCCCTGTACAGATATTATTATTGTGAGTGCTCAAGAAATCTCCAAACATCTAGCAGCTGTGTGTAATTTGAGTATCACTGTTGCATTTTTTCTTGTACTGTGTAGCATATGGTTGATTCTTAGGCCTAGTGAGGTCTTTGTGATTAATGTAGAGTTTTATATCAGTCATTTTTGATAATAGTTTGTATCTTTAATAATATATCTTGCATTCTCTGAGTATTATCTGGTATCTCATTTTATCAGGGCTAACTTAGATTAATTTACTCTTGCTAATTTCGTGTTAATAGAGGCTATTGCAGTTAACCATATATTTAACCTGTTTATTTGCCATTACATTATCCTTATGAGTCCTGAATGTTTTGTTGTTAGTTTGAGCATTAAACTTTAACTTGTAATTTTACCTAACTCTTTTGTTTTGAACCTGGAACTTTACGGGACAGTAGTGATTTTCAGTATTCTCACTTAAAGTGTACATTATCTTTCTCTGTTCCGTAACATAAATTTGGCGACCTCTCATCAGGATATTCAGGATATTATCATAAGGATATTGCTTGATATTTTGTGACTGTTACTTATTCATGATGTCTACTATTACTACGCTTGATGAAGCCAAAGATTTTTTTTTCAAATGTGCAAACAGTGTGTGATATAGAAAACAGAACAAAGAATGAACTTAAGCTTGTTGCTCAACAATTGGGAATTGCTGTTCTCTCTCATCATTCTAAAGATCAAATTGTTGACATGATTAATGAAAGCTTGTTTAATGTAACTCCTCCAAATGAGCAAACGTAGATTGAATTAGCTAAGTTACAGCTAGCCCTGCAGGAGGCTAAGGCTAAGGAGGCGGAGTCTCGTGTTAAGGAGGCTGAATTTCAGGCAAATGCTCGTATTCAAGAGGCACAGGTACAGGCTCAGGCACAAATTGAACTTGCCAGGATTCAGGCAGACCATGAGTATCGCATGAAACAAGGTGGAACTGGATCATCTAGCTCTGATGATTTTGATGTGGCTAAAAATGTTAAACTTGTCCCTCCTTTTAATGAATCTGATTTAACTAAGTATTTTCAGTTGTTTGAGAGGGTAGCTACAGGTTTTAATTGGCCTAAGGAGTATTGGCCAGTACTCCTTCAAACTGTTCTCACCGGTAAAGCTCAAGTAACTTATGCATCTTTGCCTCAGGATCAATCTGATAATTATGATGTAGTTAAGAGCTTGATTCTTAAGGCCTATGAGCTTGTTCCTGAAGCTTATAGAGTAAAATTTAGGACAACTTACAAGCAAGATAAGCAATCCCATGTTGAGTATGCAAGAATCAAAGAAGATTTGTTAGAGCAGTGGTTAAATTCTAAGAATGTGGATTCTGATTTTGACAAATTTAAGCAGATGATTTTGCTGGAGGACTTCAAAAGGTGTATTTATAAAGATGTAAGCCTATATCTTGATGAGAAAAGAATAGATAATTTGTCTGATGCTGCAGTTTTAGCTGATGAGTATGTTCTCACTCACAAGAGATATTCTAGAGAAAAAGGGAAAGCTGAGAGTAAGTACGTTGCCTCTACTCAGAGTACAGGTAACAGGAAAGAGAATAAGGATGATGTTTCTCAGGAAGTAAATACCAGCTTCACCTCTAGATTTCAGAAAAGTAAATGTACTTATTGTAGTAAGCTTGGTCATACTACGGAGAGATGTTTCAGGAGACAGCGTGATGTGAACAAAAAGGAGTCTTTAAATATTCAGTCAATTGGTCTAGTGTCCACTCTTGAGAGTTCCCAGAATTCTTTAACTGAGTTAACTGAACCTGCTTTGAGGGGTAACTTAAATTCTCATGATGGAGCTCCTCTTTTGAGCAGTAACGTGGGTGACACTCTCAAGAGTTCATGTGCTAATTTCCTGTCTGATGGTTTTGTCAGTCCTCTGGACAGTAATGACAGGAAATCAGTTAAAATATATCGTGATACAGGTGCTTGCCAATCCCTTATGCTGACCAGTGTTCTAGGCTCTAATGTTAATTCCTCTGATGAAACTGTAATCTTACAAGGTGTAGGGAATAATTACTTCTCTGTCCCTCTGTGCAGAGTGAATTTAGAGTCTGGTTTTGTTAATGGTTCCGTTATGGTTGGGTTGGTTGGAGACACTCCCAATGTCAGGTGTAACTTTCTTACTTGGAAATGATATTGGTGGAAGTCAAGTGTGTCCAGCTCCTCAGTTGTCTAGTGAGCCTGTGGCTGCGTCCCAGGATTGTGATGTCCCTGATGTGTTCCCTGCATGTGCTGTCACTAGGGCTAAGTCTAAAGTTACTGGTGATTTAGAGGATAATGATGATGATGATGTTATCCTAGCTGTCACTTTTCTTGCTAATTTGGACCACTCACCAGATGAGGCAGTACCCCGTAGTGTTGATAATTTGTCTCGTCAAGAGTTGGTTGAGTTGCAGGTTGCTGACCCTGAGTTGAAAGGTCTAGCTAACTCTGCTTACAGTGAAGAAGAGTCAGCCGGTGCTTCTACTTGTTATTATGTAAAGTCAGGAGTACTTATGAGAAAGTGGAGACCCCCAGCAGCATCAGCCGACTGTGAATGGGAGGTTGTACATCAAGTTGTCATCCCTCGTGTTTGTAGGCAGGATATCATTCGAGTGGCTCATGATTCCAGTTTGGCAGGACACCTTGGAGTGAGGAAGACTGTGGCACGCATTTTGAAACACTTCTACTGGCCAGGTATCTTCAGGGATGTTTCCTGGTATTGTAAGTCTTGTCACACCTGTCAAGTTGTGGGGAAGTGTAATCAGACTGAAAAGGTTGCACCTCTAGTTCCCATTCCTCCTTTTGAGGCGCCTTTCACCCGTGTGTTGGTGGATATTGTGGGCCCTCTTCCTAAGACTTCTTCAGGATTTTCTTATGTGTTGACCATGATTGATATGGCTACTCGTTATCCTGAAGCCATTCCACTTAGAAACATCTCAGCAAAGAACGTGGTTAAGGAAATGCTAGGGTTCCTCACAAAGTTTGGTCTGCCCAAGGAGGTACAGTCAGACCGGGGAAGTAATTTCATGTCAAACGTTTTCAAGCAGTCTCTGAAAGAGTTGGGCATCACCCAGATCACGTCTTCAGCTTACCATCCCCAGACCCAAGGAGCGTTGGAGAGATATCATCAAACACTCAAATCGATGCTCAAGAAATACTGTTTGGAACATCAGAAAGACTGGGATAAAGGTCTTCCATTCGCTGTGTTTGCTGCAAGAGAATCTCCAAATGAATCACTGGGCTTCTCACCTTTTGAACTACTGTTTGGCCATGAAGTAAGAGGACCCCTTAAGTTACTCAAGGAATGCTGGCTGTCGGAGGAAGATGACGTCAACCTGCTGGAGTATGTGATGAAGTTCAAAGAACGGCTGTCCACTGCTTTACAGCTGGCGAGAAAGAATTTAGGAGCTGCTCAGAAGATGAAGACTTGGTATGACAAGAAGTCCAGGTTACGCCACTTTCAGCCAGGAGATCAGGTTTTGATTCTGCTACCAGTTCATGGGCAACCTCTTCAAGCCAAGTTTAGTGGCCCTTATTTCGTGGAGAAGAAACTCAGTGATGTCAGCTATGTCATCGCCACACCAGATCGTAGAAAGAGCAAGCAACTATGTCACATCAACATGCTAAAGTTATATCACAGGCGGGACGAAAATAATCCAGTCTGCACTGTAGCTGTTCCACCCGAGTCTGCAAGTGAAGCTCTCCCATGCAGTATGAGCCTGAGTGATAGTTTGGGGAAGAATCCTGATATCATGAATGATCTCCAGACTAAGCTTTCTCATCTACCTCCCAAGGAAAGGCAGGAGTTTTCGGCATTACTGCAGGAGTACCCGCAAGTGTTCCGTGCTACTCCAGGAAGAACCACTGTGTTGATGCATGATGTCGATGTTGGAGACGCAAAGCCAATTAAATTGCCTCCTTACCGTGTGAACCCAGTGAAAGTTCCTCTCATCCAGAAGGAGCTTGGCTACCTGTTGGACCACAAGAAGATTGAGCCCTGTCAGAGCGAGTGGAGTTCTCCTGTCACTCTAGTCCCTAAGCCAGGTGGGTCACAGCGGCTTTGCATCGACTACAGACGTGTTAATCAGATAACCAAAACAGACACCCTCTCCCTCGCGTGGAAGATTGCATAGACAAGATCGGAAAGGCTAGGTACATAAGTAAGTTTGATTTGTTAAAGGGATACTGGCAAGTACCTATGACTGAACGTGCCAGGGAGATCTCATGTTTTGTAACATTTGGAAAGACATTTGCATGTTCTGTAATGCCATGTTCAGATTGTTTTAGAGTAATAAGAAATTTCCTTTGTAAATTTCTTTTTTCTTTGTGGGGAGGTGTTACATAGCCTATGATTTCATCATCCTTTGTGTAATTTTAACGCACAGTATGCTGCATGTTTGATCACGAGCGTGTTCTGCCTCAGTTCCCCCCTTCTACCGTTATAGTAGAGTGAGTCGTCATTTCTGGAGTTCAGACCAGGATTGTCAACTCTTTGTCCCCATGGCTTCATTTGCGCGTCCTTCTTACAAGTTGTATCAAGCTCTGCCGGCCCCTATATAATGAGCTCAGTCTCTGCATCATTGCCACTTAGATCTGCTCCTCATTTTGTTCACATCTCTGTCCTCCCCTGTACAGATATTATTATTGTGAGTGCTCAAGAAATCTCCAAACATCTAGCAGCTGTGTGTAATTTGAGTATCACTGTTGCATTTTTTCTTGTACTGTGTAGCATATGGTTGATTCTTAGGCCTAGTGAGGTCTTTGTGATTAATGTAGAGTTTTATATCAGTCATTTTTGATAATAGTTTGTATCTTTAATAATATATCTTGCATTCACTGAGTATTATCTGGTATCTCATTTTATCAGGGCTAACTTAGATAAATTTACTCTTGCTAATTTCGTGTTAATAGAGGCTATTGCAGTTAACCATATATTTAACCTGTTTATTTGCCATTACATTATCCTTATGAGTCCTGAATGTTTTGTTGTTAGTTTGAGCATTAAACTTTAACTTGTAATTTTACCTAACTCTTTTGTTTTGAACCTGGAACTTTACGGGACAGTTGTGATTTTCAGTATTCTCACTTAGTGTACATTATCTTTCTCTGTTCCGTAACACAGTACACACACACACACACACACACACACACACACACACACACACTCTCTCTCTCTCTCTCTCTCTCTCTCTCTCTCTCTATCTATCTATCTCTCTCTCTCTCTCTTCCCGCACCGAATATTATTCTCCCTAAAAAATATCTCTACTGACTCCCTGTTTCATCCCCGCAGATTACGGCGACATTGTACACGCAGACCAACCCCTTCCCTGCGACTTAAAGGTCAGTTGTTTTTCATGCATTTCGTTTTCATCTGTGTGTTGAGATTTGTGTGTATTTTCTCTTTTTCTCTTTTTCCTGCCAGTGGAAAGGTGAGTGAGTGCAGAGATTTTATAAGTTAACCACTGCTTTTGTCTGTATATGTCTGATGTTCTTTTAAGCGTCGTCAAGATTTGCAAGAGTGGAAATTTATGTTTACCTGCACGTTTTTCTCAGAATTTCCTGCTGGGTCTGATTCACGAAATTAGGGAAAGGAGGAACGATGTATTTGAGCTGTTTTTTTCCATGTTCAAATTATGCAACTGTTGGTGATGCTTCTTTAAGTTCACCATCGCAGGAACATCTCTGTTTAATTCTTGCTACGTTCAGGCCATCATATTTAACTAAGTAAAGACTTCGAAACTAAGGGGTTAGATATAACTAAAGTATATCCCTTCAGTACAAGAGATCTTCAAGCTAAATAAAATCGTTTAGAAAAAGCAAGATTATAATAGCGTCGTTGGATTGCAGGGGCGAAAATGCGCGGATATTTTTTTTTGCAAGAAAGAAGGAACCAAAGGCCAGGAGCCCGCAAACCGTTCCTTCCTAGAAAAAAACAAAAACAATACAAAAGAGAACCAAATTCAAGATCCGTTCATTTCAAGACGCCTGGACACACTGCGTTTGAAAGACTGGAGATCATAGGAAGTAGGAAATACAGACAGAGGGAGACAGTTCCAGAGCTGACCTGTTGCATAAATGAAAGACTGGAAGTAACGGTTAACTCTTGCATTAGAGAGTTTGACAGAAAAGGGATGAGAGTTTGTTGCTAGACGGGTGCTACGCACCCGCTGTAGAGGTGGAGGGATGCAAGCAGACAGTTCAGAGGAACAGTGACCATTGAATTAGCGATAGAAGAGAGAGAAAGATGCATCAGTGCGGCGAAGAGGCAGAGGTTGAAGGGAGCCAGTAAGAGGAAAAGAGTTAATGAGACGAAAAAGCCTTTTACTCAACCCTATTGAGAAGAGCTGTATGTGGGGAGCCTCCTCACACGTGAGTGTTGTGCTCTACACAGGGGCAAATAAATCCCGTGTATAATGTCAACAACTGTGGAGGGGTAAAGAACGTACGGAGTCGGCTTAGCAGACCCAGTCTCTTGGAAGCAGATTTTACAAGAGATGCAATATGATCCTTCCAAGATCATACTGCATCTTTCCAAGATAAGTCCCATTCTTTCCAATATTTTCCTGCCTGTTGAACAATTATATAGTGCCGGGAAAATCTGTTCAATATTTTCTTTAAATACTTTAGGAAATATCCATTGAAACTATTTGATAATTTTCTAAAAGTTCGTGCTTTTTCTTATGCATTTTCCCCCAAAAGCACTGTTGTATGTAGTTTCCTTTTGGGCTGTATGGAGATTTTCGTGAATTTCACAATTTGTCATGTTTTCTGCCAGAATTTGGTATAGGAATGTGTGTGAATGGACTCTTAACTCAAACCATTTCATACAGCAGTACTTATGTGGTGAACCTCAGAGTTGTATGAAGATTACAAGCGTTAGGATTAACTGGAGTCTCCCTTTTTTTTCCCCGCTGGGATCTGAATCACGGATTAGGAAGGAAGAACCTGTTAAAAAAAACACACACATTTAGTTCATACTGTATGCATGTGGTACCGTAAGCTGTGGGAAAATGTTTGGTTTTTGCAATTGCCTTGTGATGCGTGCATAGTCAGTTAATCCAGTGCATGCAATATTTTCACACCCGCATGTGCCACAGTTCGGAGGGTTTGTTGTATCGCTTGTTTGTGTGTGTGGGGGGGGGGGAGCAGTCTTATCTGTCTGGCTGTCAGTCTGTGAAGTGTAACTCAGAGTTTTGATCCGATTTAGACCAACTTTATGAAACACTTGAAGGTAATCCTAATGTTAAGGGGAAGGTGCAAAGTCAACGTATTGTCCGATATAATCCACCCAATGTAACAGGCAGTTGTTTCACTCTCAGAATCCTGCTTCTTGTCTTATATATTTTCATGCTAGTATCGGACTGCTCGATTAAAACGTGATTTTTTTTTTTTTTTAGCCTCTTTTTCCTCATTTTTAGCAGCCCACCCAGCACCTTGGTTTAAACACATCAGGTTATCTTGTTAAATCCATGTACGATATATCATTTAGTGTGTGTGTGTGTGTGTGTGTGTGTGTGTGTGTGTGTGTGTGTGTGTGTGTGTGTGTGTGTGTGTGTGTGTGTGTGTGTGTGTGCTTGCAATCCTGATCCCTTTCACTGAGCGGCTGTGATGAAGCGCTCTCTCGCATGAATAGCCTGGCCATGTACTGGTACACATGTGCCTTTGATGTCCATACGAATATGTTCATGTTAACGTACTGCAAGTTTTCCGTCTAAATACTATATATCTCTTTCATATATGAGTGTACGAATCCCGTGTAAGCTACTTATTTTCACTGATATTTATTATTTATTATCTTCCTTTTTAGCTATTTTTACTTCATTTTTCATTATTTTTGTTTGTGTGCCTAGATGGATGACCCATTTTACTTTACACTCTGTTGGGTGTTTATCCTGGTTTTGTGCTATCATCCATTATCACGCACCACCATCATCATCACTATCATCATCGCCAATGCAGATACTACACATAAAAGATTAAGAGACCCATTTTCTGAACGTGATGTTCGATACTTCTCTCAAGGTTGTGGTTTGTCTTTATTTCTCTGTCTTACCACATTCCATCTCTTAGGAGGGAAATAAGGTTGTAAGATGATGATTACAGTATGTTGATGATGATGAAATGTGTCTTGCGAGTTGACCTTGCAACCCTTGATAAAAATACCTATTAGAAAGTGTAGATTGGTCAGCAAGTCTTTTGTCTCGGGTTCTAAAGAAAAAAAAATATGTAGTGAAATTTGATACCTTCCAATTCTCTTGAATATGACTGTTTAGTTTTTGCACAGTTTCCAGCTGCGTTGACACGATCGGTATAGTACTCGTATAACGATGGGTATGCTCCAAGTCAGGGGCTCGAAACCAAACCATGGCGGACATTTAAAGTGTGTGCTGATAGAATACCCTTATAAATACTTTATTCGCATCCCGTCGATTCTAGCCATGGGGTATGCAGACTATGATGCGTACGAACGTAATCTTTAGAACACTTAGAAATGTCAACATGAGAAAGGGTCTGTTCTTACTATCCCCCTCCGAGAAAAAATCCAGTCATGCAAAACACTTATACTGACTGCTGAAGACCGATACGGATACCAGACAGTATTGGTCAGATCCATGTGATTACGTAGGTTTTACTTGACATTAACATCAGGCGAATATAATGTAGTTTACGGGAGACGGTGCAAACTACCGTGGAGGGGGTACATGTAGTCTTCATTTACAAATTAACTACCGCAGATCCTTCCTGAGTTACTGAATTCATATGGTGGTTGCATGATAAAATAACAGTGTCACCGTAATGAAGATATTGATGTATCAGGGGCACAGTCGACTCACCAGTCAGTACTACAGGAGGTGGTGTGCTTGGAGTCTTACGTGGCACCAGTGTATTTGTTTACCTCTCACGTGTACTATGATCTGACCACTATAAAGATACTGTTCCAGTTTAGTAGATGTGAGATGTAAACAGATATACTGTACTCATTTCACCTTAATTTGGCCCAGATTTTCGTCATTTGGCAGCTTATATCACGTTGCTCAGTGGCAGAATAAGATAATACTACGGCTCTGCATTCTCTCCATAGCATTTCATGACTAGCACCGTATTCTAGTCTTAATCTATGGCTACAGCTCGGTATTCTAGATGGAGAGATGGCAATTTCTAGCCAAGTTAGAGTAAAAGGAGTATAGTGTCACATAGGACCTCCAACACGCCACCTTCTGTAGTACCTATAAGTGGAGACGACTGTACTTTCCAATGCACTGTGCAGTCAACAAATGAAACACAGTAACCCATGGGCGGTGGAGTCGGTGGTGCATTGCCCAGCACATCTGGCACGAAGTTAGAATACGCGAGATCGATTCCTTAGCTGGTCAGGCTGTTGGATAAATTCTGTCTCCCACCTCGCTGCTCTCACAGCAGTTCATGCATTCGGGGACCTGCATTAAACTCAACTCTTACACACACACACACACACACACACACACACACACACACACACACACACACACACACACACACACACACACACACACACACACACACACACACACACACACACACACACACACACACACACACACACACACACACACACACACACACACACACACACACACACACACACACACACACACACACACACACACACACACACACACACACACACACACACACACACACACACACACACACACACACACACACACACACACACACACACACACACACACACACACACACACACACACACACACACACACACACACACACACACACACACACACACACACACACACACACACACACACACACACACACACACACACACACACACACACACACACACACACACACACACACACACACACACACACACACACACACACACACACACACACACACACACACACACACACACACACACACACACACACACACACACACACACACACACACACACACACACACACACACACACACACACACACACACACACACACACACACACACACACACACACACACACACACACACACACACACACACACACACACACACACACACACACACACACACACACACACACACACACACACACACACACACACACACACACACACACACACACACACACACACACACACACACACACACACACACACGTTTCGCGGATTTTATTAAGCCAGTTCGCGGATTTTATTAAGCCAGTTATAGTCGTCCGGGGACAGTGAAAATAAAAGAGCGAAAAGTTAAAAAAGTTCACCCCCCCCCAGAGAGAGAGAGAGAGAGAGAGAGAGAGAGGGATAGAGAGAGTCATGGGGCGAGGATGAATGTATGTAAATAGCTGCCAGCGAAAAAGCAAGGCTATACATTTTCTAATCCTGCTGTCATTCTGTCATTCAATTTCAGTAACAGTTGGCCCCCGTCCCGTCCTACACACCTTTATCCTCCCACGCCGTCACATGAACATTACCATTTCCCACGCAACACTACGGCTTCCCAACGCCATTCTTTACTGCCCAGTGCAGTTGTTTTGTTCTATCAAGTCGTCTTAAGATACTTCACTCATGTATATGGTTTCTATTAGATTTTGAGCCTCCAGTGCTAAAGTTTGACGTCTCACTATCCTTTACCTCCACACACCCACTCGCACCCATCACAATTTCCCTTGCTGCGCTATTATTCATGATACTTCTCGTTTTTCTCACGGTACTGGACAGCATCCCACGCTTCTTTCGTACTTCCTGTGATAGTTCTTGATTTAACATTCTCCATGATACTCGATACCGGTTATTTCTCACACTGCGCTACTGT
>NC_137033.1:48545535-48635666 GCF_032717465.1 Coenobita brevimanus | reverse complement strand
GAAAACGTTTCTAACCCGTTAATGGAAGCTGGTAAACTAATAAGAGTCTTGATCCTGGATATCGCTGGTAAGCTTCTCCAAACGTGGCATAGTCGTGGACAATTCCATTTTCAAATCACGTTCAGGCTGCAACCTATTCCTGCTTTCTCTTTTGAGGACAGGCAGAGCATAGCGCATTGGTTCGCTCAAATGCGGAATGGCCTTCAACTGAGATAATATGATTGGCAGTTTGCTTAACTCTTAACAATTGCATCAAAATTATACGCAAGTACAAAAGTCGCCGGCTTAATATCAGTTTTTACTAACAACTTCAAACACCCCTACACAATAGTTGGCTGTGTTTTTATGTAGCTGAGAATCCAACAAACGCTGGTTTTCAATAGAAAGATATAATAAATAAGTTGGCATCATCTCCGATTCGAAAAGTGAACACATATATTTTTATATCTTTGGGGGCTCTCTGACCCCAGCAAAAATGCTTAGCAACCCCAAGGTTAAGAAACACTACTTGGGTTGGCCTATGGAAAAAAACAAACAAAAAAAGCATTCTATCGGGTGTCCATGCCCAGTAACAACCTCTCTTCTAACAACACACCACCAATCTCCTTTACATACTCTCGCGCTTACCCTCCCACTTCGTTCTCGGTCTCCCACCCCTCTTCCCCTTCCCAACTGACAATAATATAACCATAAGTACCGGCACTACATCCCAATCAATCCTTCCCTTCATACACTGGAACTCCAACCTGTGACACGAGAAATATCAGTACAATATTAACTGCTTAAGTATAATGGCGTATTAATTTCGTTATAGGCTACAGTATTCTTACATCAAGAAGATATTATGCGGGTAAGGAGAGTGGTCTTGCAATGAAGGGATTAATGCAGGCTATACCTAACCCTTCCGGTTCTAATAGTCTTTCCTACGCTGAATACAAGAGTGGGTAAAAACGAATATAATGAAAAACAAAAAAAATAATCGTAGTGGAGGTTGATGTGGAAAGTAACATTTTCTTGGTACGTAGAAAAAGTGGTGTTTGGGTGTTTGCATAGTAGTGTGGAAAACCGAAGAGAACCGGGAAATATAATACAGCATTCTAGTAAACAGCAAAGCAGCGTGGGAGAACAGAGTTGCGACGAGAACCAAAATCTTTCTTAGGAAGTAGTAATGACAGGTGGAAAATTTTAGAGGAGAATGCAACATCACAGCATAGCGTGGGAAATTTTAGCACAGTGTGGAGAATGACAGACTGACATGGAAAATATGAGACGTGAGAAAATGTAGAGTGGCTTGGGGAAATGGCTGAGAAGAGTGGGAAATGGCAGGGTACCGTGGGAAATGGAATTGTAGAGTAGCGTGGCATTTTGTAGGGCAACGTGGGAAATGGAATGGTGGAGTAGCCTGGGAAATTGTAGGGTAGCGTGGGAAATGGAATAGTGGAGCAGCGTGGGAAATGACAGTGTGGAAAATGGCAGTGTTGTGTGAGATATGGCAGAACAGTGTGAGAAATGGTAAAGAGGCATGGGAAATGATATGGTAGCGGGTATGGTAGAGTATCCTGGGAAATGGTAGAGCATAATGGGAAATGGTAGTGTGGGAAATGGCGAGTAGTGTGGGAAGTGACAATAGTATGGAAAATGGCATAGTCGTTAGGGGAAATAGCAGAATAGGTTGGAAAATGGGATAGGAGCATTGGAAGTTGCAGAGAAAAGAGGGAACCGGAAATGTCCAAGTACCGTGACAAAGAACACAATAGCATGGGAGATGTTCAAAGTAGGGTGATGAAGTGGAGAGTAGCTTAGGGTACCACAGAGCAATGAGGGAGAGCAGAAAAGGCCCCTCGAGAACGTAGTGTAGCATGGGATGTTGTAACAAAGTAACGTTGAAAATTGCAGAATGGCGTAGACGCACGAGAATATAGTGTAGGTGTGTGGGACATTGCGTGGTAACGTGGGAAGCCAAAACCTATCTTGGGAATAGGGAGAGAGAGAGAGAGAGAGAGAGAGAGAGAGAGAGAAAATGGGACGTCGTAAAGAAGCTTTGGATAAGGAAGTGCAGTGTGGGAAATGAAGAGGCATCGGGGATCGAAGAGTGGTGTGGAAAATGGTATAGCCGCTTGGGAAAATAATACGGCGTTGAGTACTTTAGAATACCGTGGGAAATCGTAGAGCAGCGTGGGAATGGGATTGTATGGACGATAGGGTGTGGTAGGAACAAGGTGTGTGTGGAACGCTGTAGCATAGCATGATTAGTGTAACACTGAAAACAAACTGGTGGGGAAGAACTGAAGCATGAAAAACCGTATGGAATCTATGGATATCACGAGTAACGGGGAATACAAGTGTAGCGTGGGTAATGGTAGTGTTCCGTGGGATATAGTACTACACCAGTACTTATGTATTGTGACAAGTATTGCATGGATAATTGCCGTGAATCATAGGAAATAATACTTTACCGTGGGAAACAGCAGCGTACCTTAGAAAACTAGCGTAGGCCTACCATGACTAACAGTAGTGTACCTACTGAAATAATGGTGCAGCGTGGGAAAGTGTACTGTCGAAAATCGTATGCAGCGTGGGACTCTGTGATGTGAGCAAGATTGACTGTGATGATGTAAATGTGTCAGATACTCCAGAATTGCATGGAAAACGAAAACCCTCGTGAAGAGTGACAGTAGCGCAGTGTGAGAAATTACCGGTATCGAGTATCATGGAGAATGTTAAATCAAGAACTATCACAGGAAGTACGAAAGAAGCGTGGGATGCTGTCCAGTAGCGTGAGAAAAACGAGAAATATCATGAATAATAGCGCAGCATGGGAAATTGTGATGGGTGCGAGTGGGTGTGTGGAAGTAAGGGATAGTGAGACGTCAAACTTTAGCACTGGAGGCTCAAAATCTAATAGAAACCATATACATGAGTGAAGTATCTTAAGACAACTTAATAGAACAAAACAACTGCACTGGGCAGTAAAGAATGGCGTTGGGAAGCCGTAGTGTTGCGTGGAAAATGGTAATGTTCATGTGACGGCGTGGGAGGATAAAGGTGTGTAGGACGGGACGGGGGCCAACTGTTACGGAAACTGAATGACAGCAGGATTAGAAAATGTATAGCCTTGCTTTTTCACCGGCAGCTTTTTGCATACATTCATCCTCGCCCCATGACTCTCTCTATCCCTCTCTCTCTCTCTCTCTCTCTGGGGGGGGGGTTAACTGTTTTAACTTATCGCTCTTTGATTTTCACTGTCCCCGGACGACTATAACTGGCTTAATAAAATCCGCGAAACGTTGTGTGTGTGTGTGTGTGTGTGTGTGTGTGTGTGTGTGTGTGTGTGTGTGTGTGTGTGTGTGTGTGTGTGTGTGTGTGTGTGTGTGTGTGTGTGTGTGTGTGTGTGTGTGTGTGTGTGTGTGTGTGTGTGTGTGTGTGTGTGTGTGTGTGTGTGTGTGTGTGTGTGTGTGTGTGTGTGTGTGTGTGTGTGTGTGTGTGTGTGTGTGTGTGTGTGTGTGTGTGTGTGTGTGTGTGTGTGTGTGTGTGTGTGTGTGTGTGTGTGTGTGTGTGTGTGTGTGTGTGTGTGTGTGTGTGTGTGTGTGTGTGTGTGTGTGTGTGTGTGTGTGTGTGTGTGTGTGTGTGTGTGTGTGTGTGTGTGTGTGTGTGTGTGTGTGTGTGTGTGTGTGTGTGTGTGTGTGTGTGTGTGTGTGTGTGTGTGTGTGTGTGTGTGTGTGTGTGTGTGTGTGTGTGTGTGTGTGTGTGTGTGTGTGTGTGTGTGTGTGTGTGTGTGTGTGTGTGTGTGTGTGTGTGTGTGTGTGTGTGTGTGTGTGTGTGTGTGTGTGTGTGTGTGTGTGTGTGTGTGTGTGTGTGTGTGTGTGTGTGTGTGTGTGTGTGTGTGTGTGTGTGTGTGTGTGTGTGTGTGTGTGTGTGTGTGTGTGTGTGTGTGTGTGTGTGTGTGTGTGTGTGTGTGTGTGTGTGTGTGTGTGTGTGTGTGTGTGTGTGTGTGTGTGTGTGTGTGTGTGTGTGTGTGTGTGTGTGTGTGTGTGTGTGTGTGTGTGTGTGTGTGTGTGTGTGTGTGTGTGTGTGTGTGTGTGTGTGTGTGTGTGTGTGTGTGTAAGAGTTGTGTTTAATGCAGGTCCCCGAATGCATGAACTGCTGGGAGAGCAGCGAGGTGGGAGACACAGAATTTACCCAACAGCCTGACCAGCTACTGAATCGATCTCGCGTATTCTAACTTCGTGCCAGATGTGCTGGGCAATGAACGACCGACTCCACCGCCCATGGGTTACTGTGTTTCTTTTGTTGACTGCACAGTGCATTGGGAAGTACTACAGAAGGTGGCGTGTTGGAGGTCGTATGTGACACTATACTCCTTTTACTCTAACTTGGCTAAAAATTGCCATCTCTCCATCTAGAATACCGAGCTGTAGCCATAGATTAAGACTAGAATACGGTGCTAGTCATGAAATGCTATGGAGAGAATGCAGAGCCGTAGTATTATCTTATTCTGCCACTGAGCAACGTGATATAAGCTGCCAAATGACGAAAATCTGGGCCAAATTAAGGTGAAATGAGTACAGTATATCTGTTTACATCTCACATCTACTAAACTGGAACAGTATCTTTATAGTGGTCAGATCATAGTACACGTGAGAGGTAAACAAATACACTGGTGCCACGTAAGACTCCAAGCACATCACCTCCTGTAGTACTGACTGGTGAGTCGACTGTGCCCCTGATACATCAATATCTTCATTACGGTGACACTATTATTTTATCATGCAACCACCATATGAATTCATTAACTCGAGAAGGATCTGCGGTAGTTAATTTGTAAATGAAGACTACATGTACCCCCTCGACGGTAGTTTGCACCGTCTCCCCTAAACTACATTATATTCGCCTGATGTTAATATCAAGTAAAACCTACGTAATCACATGGATCTGACTAATACTGTCTGGTATCCGTATCGGTCTTCAGCAGTCAGTATAAGTGTTTTGCATGACTGGATTTTTTCTCGGAGGGGGATAGTAAGAACAGACCCTTTCTCATGTTGACATTTCTAAGTGTTCTAAAGATTACGTTCGTACGCATCATAGTCTGCATACCCCATGGCTAGAATCGACGGGATGCGAATAAAGTATTTATAAGGGTATTCTATCAGCACACACTTTAAATGTCCGCCATGGTTTGGTTTCGAGCCCCTGACTTGGAGCATACCCATCGTTATACGAGTACTATACCGATCGTGTCAACGCAGCTGGAAACTGTGCAAAAACTAAACAGTCATATTCAAGAGAATTGGGAGGTATCAAATTTCACTACATATTTTTTTTTCTTTAGAACCCGAGACAAAAGACTTGCTGACCAATCTACACTTTCTAATAGGTATTTTTATCAAGGGTTGCAAGGTCAACTCGCAAGACACATTTCATCATCATCAACATCATCATCTTACAACCTTATTTCCCCTCTAAGAGACGGAATGTGGCAAGACAGAGAAATAAAGAGAAACCACAACCTTGAGAGAAGTATCGAACATCACGTTCAGAAAATGGGTCTCTTAATTTTTTGTGTGTAGGAATTGCAATGGCGATGATGATAGTGATGATGATGGTGGTGCGTGATAATGGAAAATGACAGCACAAAACCAGGATAAACACCCATCAGAGTGTAAAGTAAAATGGGTCATCCATTTAGGCACACAAACAAAAATAACGAAAAATGAAGTATAAATAGCTAAAAATGAAGATAATAAATAATAAATATAAGTGAAAATAAGTAGCTTACACGGGATTCGTACACTCATATATGAAAGATATATATAGTATTTAGACGGAAAACTTGCAGTACGTTAACATGAACATACTCGTATGGACATCAAAGGCACATGTGTACCAGTACATGGCCAGGCTATTCATGCGAGAGAGCGCTTCATCACAGCCGCTCAGTGACAGGGATCAGGATTGCAAGCACACACACACACACACACACACACACACACACACACTAAATGATATATCGTACATGGATTTAACAAGATAACCTGATGTTTTTAAACTAAGGTGCTGGGTAGGCTGCTAAAAATGAGGAAAAAGACGCTAAGAAGAAAATAATCACGTTTTAATCGAGCAGTTCGATACTAGCATGAAAATATATAAGACAAGAACAGGATTCTGAGAGTGAAACAACTGCCTGTTACATTGTGTGGATTATATCGGACAATGCGTTGACTGTACCTTCCCCTAAGCATTAGGATTACCTTCAAGCCTTTCATAAAGTTGGTCTAAATCGGATCAAATCTCTGAGTTACACTTCACATACAGACTGACTGACAGCCAGACAGATAAGACTGCTCCCCCCCCCCCACACACACAAACAAGCAATACAACAAACCCTCCGAACTGTGGCACATGCGGGTGTGAAAATATTGCATGCATTGGATTAACTGACTATGCACAAATCACAAGGCAATTGCAAAAACCAAACATTTTCCCACAGCTTACGGTACCACATGCATACAGTATGAACTAATTTTTTTTTTTTTTTTTTTTTTTTTTTTTTTTTAACAGGTTCTTCCTCCCTAATCCGTGATTCAGATCCCAACGGGGAAAAAAAAGGGAGACTCCAGTTAATCCTAACGCTTATAATCTTCATACAACTCTGAGGTTCACCACATAAGTACTGCTGTATGAAATGGCTTGAGTTAAGAGTCCATTCACACACATTCCTATACCAAATTCTGGCAGAAAACATGACAAATTGAGAAATTCACGAAAATCTCCAAACAGCCCAAAAGGAAACTACATACAACAGTGCTTTTGGGGGAAAATGCATTAAAAAAAAAACGAACTTTTAGAAAATTATCAAATGGTTTCAATGGATATTTCCTAAAGTATTTAAAGAAAATATTGAACAGATTTTCCCGGCACTATATAATTGTTCAACAGGCAGGAAAATATTGGAAAGAATGGGACTTATTTTGGAAAGATGCAGTATGATCTTGGAAGGATCATATTGCATCTCTTGTAAAATCTGCTTCCAAGAGACTGGGTCTGCTAAGCCGACTCCGTACGTTCTTTACCCCTCCACAGTTGTTGACATTATACACGGGATTTATTTGCCCCTGTGTAGAGCACAACACTGACGTGTGGGGAGGCTCCCCACATACAGCTCTTCTCAATAGGGTTGAGTAAAAGGCTTTTCGTCTCATTAACTCTTTTCCTCTTACTGGCTCCCTTCAACCTCTGCCTCTTCGCCGCACTGATGCATCATTCTCTCTCTTCTATCGCTACTTCAATGGTCACTGTTCCTCTGAACTGTCTGCTTGCATCCCTCCACCTCTACAGCGGGTGCGTAGCACCCGTCTAGCAACAAACTCTCATCCCTTTTCTGTCAAACTCTCTAATGCAGGAGTTAACCGTTACTTCCAGTCTTTCATTTATGCAACAGGTCAGCTCTGGAACTGTCTCCCTCTGTCTGTATTTCCTACTTCCTATGATCTCCAGTCTTTCAAACGCAGTGTGTCCAGGCGTCTTGAAATGAACGGATCTTGAATTTGGTTCTCTTTTGTATTGTTTTTGTTTTTTTCTAGGAAGGAACGGTTTGCGGGCTCCTGGCCTTTGGTTCCTTCTTTCTTGCTTAAAAAAAATGTCCGCGCATTTTCGCCCCTGCAATCCAACGACGCTATTATAATCTTGCTTTTTCTAAACGATTTTATTTAGCTTAAAGATCTCTTGTACTGAAGGGATAAACTTTAGTTATATCTAACCCCTTAGTTTCGAAGTCTTTACTTAGTTAAATATGATGGTCTGAACGTGGCAAGAATTAAACAAAGACGTTCCTGCGATGGTGGACTTAAAGAAGCATCACCAACAGCTGCATAATTTGAACATGGAAAGAAACAGCTCAAATACATCGTTCATCCTTTCCCCAATTTCGTGAATCAGACCCAGCAGGAAATCCTGAGACAAATGGGAAGGTAAACAAATTTCCACTCTTGCAAATCTTGACGAAGCTTAAAAGAACATTAGACATATACAGACAAAAGCAGTGGTTAACTTACAAAATCTCTGCACTCACTCACCTTTCCACCGGCAGGAAAAAGAGAATAATAGAAATACACACAAATCTCAACACAAAGATGAAAACGAAATGCATGAAAAACAACTGACCTTTAAGTCGCAGTGAAGAGGTTGGTCTGCGCGTACAATGTCGCCTTAATCTGCGGGGATGAAACAGGGAGTCAGTAGAGATATTTTTGAGGGAGAATAATATTCGGTGCAGAGAGAGAGAGAGAGAGAGAATGTGTGTGTGTGTGTGTGTGTGTGTGTGTGTGTGTGTGTGTGTGTGTGTGTGTGTGTGTGTGTGTGTGTGTGTGTGCTGCTTTATAATGTAAATGATAATTACACAATGTATGTAGGGAGTTTTTGATATTTGGTTTAAACTCTTCACTTCCATGACGTGTATGACATGGTTTTTACATGTTTATCTTGCTGCCTCCAAGCGATTCTATTTTTTGTAAGAGAATCTCGAAGTGGATGTTAGATATAGCTCATAAACCCCCTTCCCTATGAGATGACTCTCCCAAGTTGAATAAAGTCACCTGGCACTAGCGAGAATGCAAATAAAAGTACCCCATCATACTGAAGAGGTTCAATCTCGCCTTTATTTCCGACTTGGTTCTCTTGCTCCAACTATTGTTTATAAAGCTATGATCTTTCTCTGAACCTTATAAGTGTCTGACTCACTGACAAAATGGAACAATGACTAAGAGAGGTTTTTCTGTTTCAGGTAAAGTGGTAAAGCCCGGAAACTCACACTGGTGGCAGTTTTCTGAGGCTCCCCAACAGCGGTCATACACAACGTCTACAGAAGGTCAGGGCTGCAGGTGCCTTCACGAGCAAAAGTTCGCCGATAATCCCTCTGCCAGTATTGTGTCCTGCCTTCCATAGTTCCCATTCCTTCACCAGAATCACACAACATTCTCGCCTCCCACACACTTTTTATTGTGTGTTTTGTTTTGGTATTATAATTATAGAATGATGTAATTTAACACCTTACATCACTAAAGTCGACAGGAAGGTGTCGGCGAACTTTTGATTTTGATAGTACATTCGAACTTAAAAAGTTCCTGGTACATATACTCGTACGTGAACAATCTGTCACTGTTGACACTGAAGGAATGCTTCAGTTTCACGGTAGTCTGACCACTATGAAGAGATTCTTAAGCCATCAGTTTGATACACACCGACTTTCAGAATAATATTTTGTACAGTTTGACACCCACTGGACCACAGCTTTGTAATTTCAAGTGTTCAGTCAAAGAAACAAATATCATCCCAGTTCCGTCTGAAGAAAATTTACAACTGGCGAAATGCAATGAAAACCCTACCTCTACTGGTGCGTGTTACAGGTGGTTCGATTTTTTCCGCTATGTATACGTCAAACATTGAGAAAATACTCGTGTCTCTGTAAAACTGTCCACATACAAAATAAAACTAATTTCCCAAACGATGGAGATGTCTGTCCTCCGCTGATGGTCAACACACACGTCTTCACGAATGGGCCACACGGGTAAGAAGTTCGTAAAGAAAGAGATGATTGGAAGGAACAGAGTTTCAGCTGATGAATTTCTACTCATTACAAACAATAAACCTGTATATTTATGGATGAAAATATGAACTTTAATTTGTGTTACGGTCATACACTGAAGTGAATGATTTATGTATAATGTATTATAGTCGCTTAGTTAAACCACAAAAACAATTAGCGCTGATGTATGAGGTCACAGCAGAGGCTCAACCTGTGCCTGGAGCCAACACTATACTGTGTCATTAGCATGAATTCAGTATCAACACTCGACCCAAAGCGTTAACAAGGACAATTATCAGCTTATGGCTCAATCGGTAGAG
The DNA here is from genome assembly GCF_032717465.1 of Coenobita brevimanus. Taxonomy (NCBI): domain Eukaryota; kingdom Metazoa; phylum Arthropoda; class Malacostraca; order Decapoda; family Coenobitidae; genus Coenobita; species Coenobita brevimanus. Next base: position 48,625,763 of record NC_137033.1, on the reverse strand, counting down.
AGGTGGCCTGCAGTCCTACGGACCCAGCTTCAAATCCCCGCTGGGGCAGGGAACAGTTTAAGGATTTGAATTTCCTGAAATCAGACTTTACTGATCTACCAGACGACCCGCCGACATGTCGTAAAAGTACCCCCGCTAATACCAGTTCACCAGTCCGGTATGAGACAGCCCTAGCATGTATTCAATGTGGACAGTGGTTGTTAGCGCAGAAGTGGTGACATGTAGAGGTGTATGGTATGTAGGAGGACTACTGGGCCTTGAGAGCAGGCTGTGAAGCCTATGCCCAGAGTCGGACACACACACAAAAACAAAAAGCAGCAAGACGATCTTTAGTGGCAGATCCAGTTTTCCAAGAGGCCGGAGGGGATGGCACATGAGGGTACAGTGAAGAGGAGAGTCATGGGTCCGTATTCGCGTCGGTTATGGAAGCTCCCTAATACCTTTTCCTAAACGATTTATTTTGCATATTACACCTTCCTGCCATCTTCTGTGTAAAACAAGTACTTTCAATATCGCCATACTCTTCGTGAAAAACGTACAAAAAGATATTAATCATCCAAATCCAAAAATAAATCGGTAAGGATGAGGTGTTAGGGAACTTCCTTAACCAACGAGAATACGAGCCATGTAATGTTCCAAGCTGTTTCTTTAGACCTTGGTTCCAAGCTGATTCGTGTCCCGGCGCGACGAGGTTAAGAAGGGTGTGGGGAGTGGAGGGCAGGAAGGGAGAGAGGGAGCTGAGGGTAGGAAGGGAGAGAGAGAGTGGAAGGTAGGAGGGAAGAGAAGAAGTGGCGGATAGGAAGAGAAGGAGTGGAGGGAGGAAGAGAACGAGTGGAGGGGAGGAAGAGAGGGGGGGTGAAAGAGGGTTAGACAGAGAAGAGGGGGCAAGAGAAAAGGGAGAGAAGGAGCGAGAGGGGGACAGAGATGTTATGGGAAGAGAGTTTTTGCTCCTTCTCCCAGCAGCATATTCCGTGGCTCTGCCTTGAACCAGTTGTCTTCGTTGTTTTCCTTCAGATGATGTGCGCATAATCAGGTTCAGAATAAAAGTTCACCGGAGAGAGAGAGAGAGAGAGAGAGAGAGAGAATCCTTACTCAGCAGTACCTCCGCCTATTCGCAAATGCCTACTCACCAAGCCTACTAAACATCTGGTAGTCACGTACTTCATAAAGTTATCTAATTATGCTTTACTACGACAGTAATTCCTTAAGACACGTATATTACTTATCATCCTTTTTTATAAATGATATAAGAAACCGTGTCCTCTGTGCACTTCATGTTTACAAAGTAAGCGAGTGAGAGAATGATCAGCCAAGTAGCCTGTGACTTTGCCAGCAACTTCAGGGGCTTACATGGCTCACACCAACGTGAGAGCAATGTGGACGGCATATGGGGAAGCGGTGGTGGTAAAGTGAATGTAACTTTGGATCTTATGTTCGTCGGATTGGGAGGTTCTTTAGCTCTTCTCCTTTAGGTTACAGGTATTGATTAAAAAAAAAAAAATCTTATTATACCCTTTTATATTTCCTACGTCTTTCATATCTGGACAGAACTTGTATATGCATTCAGGACAATATCAAAGTGTCACATGCAAAAGTAACCTGATAAGGAGGTCCTAGAGAGCATACTTAGCCCACAAAAATACTAGCCTGGTTCACTATAACTCACTGCCCCACCACACATAACGATGGTGGAGCAATCAGAAAAGGTCTTTATTACTGTCATTAAAAGTAATGTCCATTTACGGTTGACAACATACATATAGACCTCTGTCACCTGTATTGAGTGTAGGAAGTAACCAGCATAAAGGAACGTGATGGGGACACTGGTGTATTGCATTTGTTATTGTTATATTACCTTCTTTTTGGTGCTGATACAAAAACACTAATAAAGATACAGAGTGAATCATTAAAAGTCTACAGGTAGAAGGCGGGCCAAGCGCACGTCTACCCCATCCAACCCCATCCTTTCCCCTCCAAAGCACTGGTTAATTAGCTGGAACGGTCAAAGGCCTGAAGCTTCATTCACTCTAAAATCAAAGCAAGTCTAATAACCTTGGTGTAGTCTAGTCGACAGGCATTAATGTAAGAACTGTTCTTCACTAATATAAGCATTGTTCTTAAAACAAGCATTCTTCGAGAGAAATGTAAAATCTAATTTATCGTACCCTCATATATGTATGACCATGAGTGAACTGAAAACTCCTTAGGAAATTGTAATGAAGGGAATTTACATTTCACGTGACTGACTAGCTTAAAATTAATTGTTTTCCAAATAATTCACCCAATTTCAAGGCCACCAAGAGTCAAAATGATGTGTCTGTAAATAATGGTACTGCTGGCTGTAAGGAGAGACGACAATAAATACTTGTTCCAGTTTATCACAGAGGTAAATTAAAGATTAAGTGTAATAAAATAGAAGAGGAAAGAGAGTAATTGAGTGGTGAAGTCTGCATAAATTACCAACACTCGTTTGGAAATACAGGAAAAAATGTACTGTGCACCTTCTTTAAACTCACATGGATAAGTATTGACGGGTATTATGTTTCAAATATGAACTAAAAATAACATCTTTCAAGTTTAATATGTAGTATGTTGGAATTGTGTGTGTGTATCGAGACATGATGGTGACTAAAATAATGATTATAATGATGGTACCATAATAATGATCGTGGTGTTGATGGCAATGTTAATGGTGATAATGACGATGGTACTGGTAGGCTAAATGACAATAATAATAATAATAATAATAATAATAATGATGATGATAATAATAATAATAGAAATAATAATAATAATAATAATAATAATAATAATAATAATGATAATAGTAACAATAATAATAATAATAACAACAATAATAATAATAATAATAAATAAATAAATAAAAATAATAATAGTAATAATAATAAACACGGAGGCAGGCAAAAACATTATCGCTCCGCCTTCTAAAGGAGGATGATAATAATAATAATAATAATAATAATAATAATAATAATAGTATAATAATAATAATAATAATAATAATAGTAGTGGTAGTAGTAGTAGTAGTAGTAGTAATAGTAGTAGTAGTAATGGCGGTGTATATAATGACTGATAACACCACTGACGATGATGAAAACAGTAATGACGTGTATTGATGATGGTGATAATTACTGTGATGATATGATATTAGAAATAATTACAATGATAATTATTGAAATTTTTGTGAAGATACTGGTAACAGTAGGCTAATAACATGTCATCAACCAGGTTGAATAATTATTATGAAACTAATGCTAATGGTAACAACGATACCTATTAAAAGTAATTAGTCCCGTAATAATGGTGGTAATAACGATGATGGCGATGGTAATAATACTCTTAATAACGACAGTGGTAAGCTAATGATACAGGTGTTGAAGCTGGTACTGATGAAAATGGTAATCGTGGCAATGGTTATGATATGGTAATGCTGATAACGGCACTACTTACATTATCTCTCCATTCTCCGCGTCCCTGTTTCTTCATTTATCGTTCCCTTCATCTCTCTCTCACTTCGTACAACACAAATGACGGTGGGATAAAAAGAAACATGCAGAAATAAATAAAGAACATGAAACGACGCGATAAACGGAAAGAGAACACATGTGTACACGACACAGATGCTAGAATGACACTGACCACAAACCTCGAAGCATGGAGAGTCGAAACATCCGCGGGTTCTTGACTCGGAAACCCAGTGAGTCACAGCCAATGAACCCAGCGCTGGTCCCACGTCATAGCAGGTGGCCAATAAAAGCAACCGACAATACACTCATCGCTGGTCCTACGTCACAGCAGGTGGCCAATAAACGCAACCAACAATAAACCCAGCGCTGATCCTACGTCACAGCAGGTGGCCAATAAACACAACCAACAATAAACCCAGCGCTGGTCCTACGTCACGGCAGGTGGCCAATAAACGCAACCAACAATAAACCCAGCGCTGATCCTACGTCACAGCAGGTGGTCAATAAACGCAACCAACAATAAACCCAGCGCTGGTCCTACGTCACGGCAGGTGGCCAATCAACCTAACACTAAACTTGTCTAAATGAATCAAAATAAAGGGTAAACATGAAAAATCTACACGAAAAGGAGTGAATTTATTAACGAAATGAAACAAACCAGCTCACGCACCTTTACACAAGAGTGAAAAATGGAAAACAAGAGTTGAATATCATAGAAAATGGGTAGAAATCTCTCTGCTGGAAGGGGGTATCTACTATATTTTCATGTAATTTTCTTTCCTATTTACAGTATCGGTCAACTATTATCTATAGTTTGTTAATGTATATTCTCTTGTTCCGTATATTGTGAAGAGATTGAAAGGCTAACAAAGAAAATGAAGGTAGGTATGAAATCGAACTAGCTGGGAATAACGAGCGAAAATGGCCGAGAATGGTTAAGGAAGCTCCCTAACATCTCTTCTTAAGCGATTTACGTTGTTTATTACACTTTGCCGTCCTCTTCTGTGCTGCATAAATAGTTGAATCACCACACTCTCCAAAAATAACATAAAAATGATCTTAGCCAGTCGTATCCTTAAGTTGGTAAGGAAGAGGTGTTAGGGAGTTTTCTTGACCGTTGAGAATACGAGCCAAAGAGAAAAGGTACACGAGGATGAAAGGAGGTGGGGAGGAAGACCAAGGCGCAGGTGAAATGATATTGTGGAAGGGAACATGAAGGTTGAGAAAGAGGTGAAAGGATGAAATCGAGGTGTAAGTGGGAGTGGAGGAGAGGAAGAACGAGAGCAAGGTGAAGAACAAAAAATCAAGAGACATATGATGTACTGGATTACTTGTAATGCATTATCAACAGACAAATAATGGGGATTCTTTTGACGTAAGTCTTTACGGCTGGTAATTATAGTTCAGAGTTATAAGAGAGAGAGAGAGAGAGAGAGAGAGAGAGAGAGAGAGAGAGAGGAGGTGTGAAGTGGAAAGGGAGGAGGGAATGTGGGGAAACAGGACATGAAGGAGGAACTATGTCTGGAGAGATGATAGAGCAGAGGGACGTAACCCCTGAGTTGATAATCGTGTGGGTATATATATATATATATATATATATATATATATATATATATATAATCTTTCTCTCTATTCTTGCAAGCATCAATTACTTTCTTCTGATTTTAGAAGTCAGTGTGTGGTGAGAGGGTTAACGAAGGCAACATCTAACCTCTCAAGATCGAAGTGCTACTAAGCACGAATAAATTTAGGAATTAATATTATCATAGCGCAAGTGTTAATGGACATTGATTGTAATCATTTATGACCCATACACGTTTACCGGTACGCTACAACACTGGTAATTAGTATTACTGTAGTATCTTACCTTCACGCCCCAGCACATATTTCCAACATATAACTGACACAACAACGGTGATTGCATTTTGTTCCTTATTCGGAGCAACGATGTAAAGGCAGACAATTTTCTAAAGATGAAAGGATTACCAGCAGGTGGAATGCTCATAACTGTCTTGAGGTGGGGACGGACAGAGATTATTTTATGTAAGCTAAAGCAAGATATTCTTTAAAATTAGACTGTACTTTATGTTCCATTGGGATATATAAGAAATGGTAGTTTATACTAGGAGGCTAAATAAACTACGAGATTGGAAATGCTGGGCTCAACCACGCGGCAAAAAGAGTCATCCACCAGTTGTCACAATACCTCATTTTGAGACATCTTCGATAGTGCCAAAATAAGGATGTCAGCAAAACACAGGTAAAAAAAAAAAAAAAAAAAAGCTGACAGGCAAAAATTGAGGAGAAAAATGAGGCGAAAAAAAGGTAGAGAAAATTTTTTTGGAAGAGGCGAGAGAAGCATAACAAAAATAATACAAAAATCAAATTTCAGAAAAGCACACAAAAATGCTGAAAAGTGAAAGAAGGGACGAAGAGGGAGGAAGAAAGGGAAGTGAAGGATGTAAAATTAAGGTAAACTTGCAGGAAATAAGAAAGAGATCTATCTATCTATCTATATACCTAGGCTGCTTCCCCCAAGGAAAGGGAGGTAGCCGAGACAGGACGACACACTCTCCATTTACTCATCCATTCAAACACATTCATTCGCATCTTAACCCCAAAGGGGAGAACGGACAGATCCTCACCTCACCACACTGCACAAAGGTCAACTGCGCAATGCAATCAGTGACATCCGCAGCAGGGCCCGACAGCAGAGCTGGTTTACCCCTGCCACATCATAACAGACTCATCCCCTTACAGACTCATCCCCCGGAAACTCACAGTGGCGGCAGTTTTCTGAGGCTCCCCAGCAGCGGTCACACACAACATCTACAGGTCAGGGCTGCAGGTGCCATCACGAGCAAAAGTTCGGCGATAATCCCTCTGCCAGTATTGTGTCCTGCCTTCCATAGTTCCCATTCCTCCACCAATATCACAACATTCTCGCCTCCCACACTCTTTTTATTGTGTGCTTTGTATTGGAATTATAATTATAGAATGATGTAACTTAACACCTTGCATCACTAAAGTCGACAGGAAGGTGTCGGTGAACTTTTGATTTTGATAGTACATTCGAACTTAAAAAGTTCCTGATACATATACTCGTATATACGTGAACAATCTGTCACTGTAGACACTGAAGGGAATGCTTCCGTTTCACGGTAGTCTGACCACTATGAAGAGATTCTTAAGCCATTAGCTTGATACACACCGACTTTCAGAATAATATTTTGTACAGTTTGACACCCACTGGACCACAGCTTTGTAATTTCAAGTGTTCAGTCAAAGAAACAAATATTATCCCAGTTCCGTCTGAAGAAAATTTACAACTGGCGAAATGCAATGAAAACTCTACCTTTACTGGTGCGTGTTACAGATGGTTCGATTTTTCCGCTATGTATACGTCAAACATTGAGAAGATACTCGTGTCTCTGTAAAACTGTCCACATACAAAATAAAACTAATTTTCCAAACGATGGAGACGTCTGTCCTCCCCTGATGGTCAACACACACGTCTTCACGAATGGGCCACACGGGTAAGAAGTTCGTAAAGAAAGAGATAATTGGAAGGAACAGAGTTTCAGCTGATGAATTTCTACTCATTAAAAACAATAAACTTGTATATTTATGGATGAAAATATGATCTTTAATGTGTGTTACGGTCATGCACTGAAGTGAATGATTTATTTATAATGTATTATAGTCGCTTAGTCAAACCACAAAAACAATTAGCGCTGATGCGTGAGGTCACAGCAGAGGCTCAACCTGTGCCTAGAGCCAACATTATACTGTGTGTCAGTAGCATGAATTCAGTATCAACACTCGGCCCAAAGCGTTAACAAGGACAATTATCAGCTTATGTCAATAAAAGCAGCAAGACGATCTTCAGTGGCAGATCTAGTTTTCTAAGAGGCCGGAGAGGATGGCAGATGAGGGCGCAGTGCAGAGGAGAGTCATGGGTCCGTATTCGCGTCGGTTATGGAAGCTCCCTAATACCTTTTCCTAAACGATTTATTTTGCTTATTACACCTTCCTGCCATCATCTGTGTAAAACAGATACTTTCAATATCGCCATACTCTGCGTGAAAAACGTACAAAAAGATGTTAATCATCCACATCCAAAAATAAATCGCTAAGGATGAGGTGTTAGGGAACTTCCTTAACCGACAAGAATACGAGCCATGTAGTGTTCCAAGCTGTTTCTTTAGACCTTGGTTCCAAGCTGATTCGTGTCCCGGCGCGACGAGGTTAAGGAGGGTGTGGGGAGTGAAGGGTAGGAAGGGAGAGAGGGAGTTGAGGGTAGGAAGGGAGGGAGAGAGTGGAAGGTAGGAGGGAAGAGTAGGAGTGGCGGGTAGGAAGGAAGAGAAGGAATGGAGGGGAGGAAGAGAGGGGGGGAGGAAGAGAGGAGGGGTTGAAAGATGGTTAGACTGAGAAGAAGGGGCAAGAGAAAAGGAAGAGAAGGAGCGGGAGGGGGACAGAGATGTTATGGGAAGAGAGTTTTTGCTCCTTCTCCCAGCAGCATATTCCGTGGCTCTGCCTTGAACCAGTTGTCTTCGTTGTTTTCCTTCAGTTGATGTACGCAAATCAGGTTTAGAACAAAAGTTCACCGGAGAGAGAGAGAGAGAGAGAAACATAACTCAGCAGTACCTCCGCCTACTCGCAAATGCCTACTCGCCAAGCCTATTACACTTCTGGTGGTCACGTACTTCATAAAGTTATCTAATTATGCTTTACTACGACAGTAATTCCTTAAGACACGTATATTACTTACCACTCTTTTTTATACATGATATAAGAAACTGTGTCCTCTGTGCACTTCATGTTTACAAAGTAAGCGAGTGAGAGAATGATCAGCCAAGTAGCCTGTGACTTTGCCAGCAACTTCAGGGGCTTACATGGCTCACACCAACGTGAGAGCAATGTGGACGGCATATGGGGAAGCGGTGGTGGTAAAGTGAATGCAGCTTTGGATCTTATTTTCGTCGGATTGGGAGGCTCTTTAGCTCCTCTCGTTTAGGTTACAGGTACTGATTTTTTAAAATAAATCTTATTATACCCTTTTATATTTCCTATGTCTTTTATATCTAGACAGAACTTGTATATGCATTCAGGACAATATTAAAGCGTCACATGGAAAAGTAACCAGATAAGGAGGTCCTAGAGAGCATACTTAGCCCACAAAAATACTAGCCTGGTTCACTGTAACTCACTGCCCCACCACACATAACGATGGTGGAGCAATCACAATAGGTCTGTATTACTGCCATTAAAAGTAATGTCCATTTACGGTTGACAACATACATATAGCCCTCTGTCACCTGTATTCAGTGTAGGAAGTAACCAGCATAAAGGAACGTGATGGGGACACTGGTGTATTGCATTTGTTATTGTTATATTACCTTCTTTTTGGTGCTGATACAAAAACACCAATAAAGATACAGGGTGAATCATTAAAAGTCTACAGGTAGAAGGCGGGCCAAGCGCACAAGTCTACCCCATCCCAACCCCATCCTTTCCCCTCCAAAGCACTGGTTAATTAGCTGGAACGGTCAAAGGCCTGAAGCTTCATTCACTCTAAAATCAAAGCAAGTCTAATGACCTTGGTGTAGTCTAGTCGACAGGCATTAATGTAGGAACTGTTCTTCGCTAATATAAGCATTGTTCCTAAAACAAGCATTCTTCGAGAGAAATGTCAAATTTAATTTATCGTACCCTCATACATGTATGACCATGGGTGAACTGAAAACTCCTTAGGAAATTATAATGAAGGGAATTTACGTTTCACGTGACTGACCAGCTTAAAATTGTTTTCCAAATAATTCACCCAATTTCAAGGCCACCAAAAGTCAAAATGACAGCGACGACATACTGTGCACCTTCTTTAAACTCACATGGATAAGTATTGACGGGTTTTTTGTTTCAAATATGAACTAAAAATAACATCTTTCAAGTTTAATATGTAGTATGTTGGAATTGTGTGTGTGTATCGAGACATGATGGTGACTAAAATAATGATTATAATGATGGTACCATAATAATGATCGTGTGTTGATGACAATGTTAATGGTGATAATGACGATGGTACTGGTAGGCTAAATGACAATAAAATTAATAATAATAATAATAATAATGATGATGATGATGATGATGATGATGATGATGATGATAATAATAATAATAATAATAGTAATAATAATAATAATAATAATAATAATAATAATAAATAAATAAATAAAAATAATAATAGTAATAATAATAAACACAGAGGCAGGCAAAAACATTATCGCTCCGCCTTCTAAAGAAGGATAATAATAATAATAATAATAATAATAGTAGTAGTAGTAGTAGTAGTAGTAGTAGTAGTAGTAATAGTAGTAGTAGTAATGGCGGTGTATATAATGACAGTGATAACACCACTGACGATGATGAAAACAGTAATGACAAGTGTACTGATGATCATGGTGATAATTATTGTGATATGATCTATCTATCTATCTATCTATCTATAGCCCGACGCCCTTATCCCGCAAAGGGTGGCCGCAGACAAAACGCCTCCAAGTCACTCTGTCACCCACCACTTGACTACCCCCCCAACTCACCCCCCCTCCCTCATATACCTCTCAACTCCATCCCTCCACCTCATCCTCGGTCTACCCCTCCCTCTCCCTCCCTCCACCTCACCTACATACACCCTCTTAGTCAGTCTTTCATTCTCCATTCTCTCCACATGTCCAAACCACCTCAGTGTATTTCTCCTAATCTTCACAACCACATCCACATCTACCCCACAATGTTCCTTCACTTCTTCATTCGTCAACCTGTCCCTCCACGTCACTCCACATGCTCCTCTCAAGTAACTCATTTCCACTGCTCTCACTCTTGACTTGTTCCCCTCTTGCAAGGTCCACGCCTCGCTTCCATACGTCAGGGTAGGGATCACAATACCATCATGCAGTGACTTCTTAACTTCCATACTCACCTCTATTTCTCATCACTGCTTTCAGTGTACCAACAACCTTCCTTCCCTGCTGTACCCTTTCACGCACTTCATCCCCCAAAGTTCCATCCTTACTCATCACACTACCCAAGTACTTGAATGCACTCACATTCTCCATATCCTCACCATCCAACCTCACTGCACACTCTGTGACTTCATTCCTCTCAAACACCATAACGTTACTTTTCTTTACATTAACTTTCAGCTTCCTCCTCCTACACACTGTCCCAAATTCATTCACCAAACCTTGCAACTCCCATTCATCTTCACTCAACAATACTGTATCATCAGCAAACAGCAACACCGGAAGCTTCCAAATCTCACCCTCATTCATTAGGGCCAGCCCCACATCCACTGCCCTACCTTTCACCTCCTTTACAACCCCATCCATATATATATTAAACAGCCATGGAGACATCACACACCCCTGTTTCAGTCCCACATTGAGATCAAAGAACTCACTCAGCTCACGATCCACTCGCACCGTAGCCCTAGCTCCCTCGTACATACTCTTCACAGCACTCAACAATTTCCCCTCCACTCCATATATTCTTAATACTTTCCACATACCTTGCCTATCTTTTCTGTTATAAGCTTTCTCCAAGTCCATGAAGGCAGCATACACTTTCCTTCTCTTCTCTAGATACTTCTCCACTAAACATCTTAGAACAAATATCTGATCTACACACCATTTTCCCTTCCAAAATCCCCCTTGTTCTTCTCCAACTAGCTCCTCTGTCATATGCCTAACCCTATCAGTGAGTATTCTACCATATATTTTACCAGTCACACTAAGAAGGCACATACCCCTATGGTTACCACATACTTCTCTCTCCCCTTTTCCTTTGTACAGAGGAACAATTATACCTGATTTCCAGTCCCCTGGAACCCTTCCCTCTTCCCAAGCCAATCTACACAACTTCCATATCCACTCCACAACAATCTCACCCCCATACCTAAGCATTTCACCACACACACCATCAATTCCTGGGGCCTTTCCCAGCTTAATCTTCATCATCGCTTCCACTACTTCCGCCCAACTGATCTCTTCCTCCCTCCTCTCATCTCTTCTTCTCCCAGCCATTCCCCAACCACTTATAATCACACTGCTCTCACTCTCTACATTCAACAAATCCTCAAAGTGCTCCTTCCATCTCAATTTCTCTCTCTTCTCCACCAACAATCTATTATTCCTATCTTTCACTCCCCTATTATTTCCCCTTTCACACTGCCTTACTTTCTTTACCTCCTTCCAAAACAATTTCTTACTCTCCCTCCATTTCACACTCAGATTCCTCCCAAACTCTTCATCCACTTTCTTCTTACTCTCCTTCAACAGTCTCTTAACCTCCCTTCTCCTGCTCACATATACCTCTCTCTTCTCTCTCTCTCATCTTCTCCCCTACCTCTTCTCGCCAACCATTCACCATATGCCTTCTTCTTTTGTTCCACAGCTCGTTTCACCTCAACATTCCACAATGCTGTCCCATGCACACCCTTGCATCTCCTCCTCACTCCACAAACCGCCTCACACGCTGCGCCTATCTCTTCCGTGAATATCTTACATTCTGATATGATACTAGAAATAATTACAATGATATTTCTTGAAAGTTTTGTGAAGTTATTGGTAACAGTAGGCTAATTACATGACATCAACCATGTTGAATAATGATTATGAAACTAATGCTAGTGGTAACAACAATACCTATTATAAGTAATTAGTCCCGTAATAATGGTGATAGTAACGATGATGGCGATGGTGATAATACTGTTAATAACGACAGTGGTAGGCTAATGATACAGGTGTTGAAGCTGGTACCGATGAAAATGGTAATGGTGGCGATGGTTATCATATGATAATGCTGATAACGGCACTACTTACATTATCTCTACATTATCCGCGTCCCTGTTTCTTCATTTATCGTTCCCTTCATCACTCTCTCACTTCGTATAACACAAATGACGGTGGAATAAAAAGAAACATGCAGAAATAAATAAAGAACATGAAACGACGCGATAAACGGAAAGAGAACACACGTGTACACGACGCAGATGCTAGAATGACACTGACCACAAACCTCGAAGCATGGAGAGTCGAAACATCCGCGGGTTCTTGTCTCGGAAACCCAGTGAGTCACAGCTAATGAACCCAGCGCTGGTCCTACGTCACAGCAGGTGGCCAATAAACGCAGCCGACAATAAACCCAGCGCTGGTCCTACGTCACAGCAGGTGGCCAATAAACGCAACCAACAATAAACCCAGCGCTGGTCCTACGTCGCAGCAGGTGGCCAATAAACGCAACCAACAATAGCCTACACCCAGCGCTGGTCCTACGTCACAGCAGGTGGCCAATAAACGCAACCAACAATAAACCCAGCGCTGGTCCTACGTCGCAGCAGGTGGCCAATAAACGCAACCACCAATAGCCTACACCCAGCGCTGGTCCTACGTCACAGCAGGTGGCCAATAAACGCAACCAACAATACACCCAGCGCTGGTCCTACGTCACAGCAGGTAGCCAATAAACGCAACCAACAATACACCCAGCGCTGGTCCTACGTCACAGCAGGTGGCCAATAAACGCAACCAACAATAAACCCAGCGCTGGTCCTACGTCACAGCAGGTGGCCAATCAACCCAACAATAAACATGTCTAAATGAATCATAATAAAGGGTAAACATGAAAAATCTACACGACAATGAGTGAATTTTTAACGAAATGAAACAAACCAGCTCACGCAACTTTACACAGAAGTGAAAAATGGAAAACAGAGCTGAATATCATAGAAAATGGGTAGAAATCCCTCTGCTTGAAGGGGGTATCTACTATATTTTCATTTAATTTTCTTTCCTATTTACAGTATCGGCCAACTGTTATCTATAGTTTGTTAATGTATATTCTCTTGTTCCGTATATTGTGAAGAGATTGAGAGGCTAACAAAGAGAGTGTATGTAGGTATGAAATCGAACTAGCTGGGAATAAGGAGAGAAAATGGCCGAGAATGGTTAAGGAAGCTCCCTAACAACTCTTCTTAAGCGATTTACGTTGTTTATTACACTTTGCCGTCCTCTTCTGTGCTGCATAAATAGTTGAATCACCACACTCTCCAAAAATAACATAAAAATGATCTTAGCCAGTCGTATCCTTAAGTTGGTAAGGAAGAGGTGTTAGGGAGTTTTCTTGACCGTTGAGAATACGAGCCAAAGAGAAAAGGTACACGAGGATGAAAGGAGGTGGGGAGGAAGACCAAGGCGCAGGTGAAATGATATTGTGGAAGGGAACATGAAGGTTGAGAAAGAGGTGGAAGGATGAAATCGAGGTGTAAGTGGGAGTGGAGGAGAGGAAGAACGAGAGCAAGGTGAAGAACAAAAAATCAAGAGACATATGATGTACTGGATTACTTGTAATGCATTATCAACAGACAAATAATGGGGATTCTTTTGACGTAAGTCTTTACGGCTGGTAATTATAGTTCAGAGTTATAAGAGAGAGAGAGAGAGAGAGAGAGAGAGAGAGAGAGAGGAGGTGTGAAGTGGAAAGGGAGGAGGGAATGTGGGGAAACAGGACATGAAGGAGGAACTATGTCTGGAGAGATGATAGAGCAGAGGGACGTAACCCCTGAGTTGATAATCGTGTGGGTATATATATATATATATATATATATATATATATATATATATATATATATATATATATATATATATAATCTTTCTCTCTATTCTTGCAAGCACCAATTACTTTCTTCTGATTTTAGAAGTCAGTGTGTGGTGAGAGGGTTAACGAAGGCAACATCTAACCTCTCAAGATCGAAGTGCTACTAAGGACGAATAAATTTAGGAATTAATATTATCATAGTGCAAGTGTTAATGGACATTGATTGTAATCATTTATGACCCATACACGTTTACCGGTACGCTACAACACTGGTAATTAGTATTACTGTAGTATCTTACCTTCACGCCCCAGCACATATTTCCAACATATAACTGACACAACAACGGTGATTGCATTTTGTTCCTTATTCGGAGCAACGATGTAAAGGCAGACAATTTTCTAAAGATGAAAGGATTACCAGCAGGTGGAATGCTCATAACTGTCTTGAGGTGGGGACGGACAGAGATTATTTTATGTAAGCTAAAGCAAGATATTCTTTAAAATTAGACTGTACTTTATGTTCCATTGGGATATATAAGAAATGGTAGTTTATACTAGGAGGTTAAATAAACTACGAGATTGGAAATGCTGGGCTCAACCACGCGGCAAAAAGAGTCATCCACCAGTTGTCACAATACCTCATTTTGAGACATCTTCGATAGTGCCAAAATAAGGATGTCAGCAAATCACAGGGAAAAAAAAAAAAAAAAAAAAGCTGACAGGCAAAAATTGAGGAGAAAAATGAGGCGAAAAAAAGGTAGAGAAAAATTTTTTGGAAGAGGCGAGAGAAGCATAACAAAAATAATACAAAAATCAAATTTCAGAAAAGCACACAAAAATGCTGAAAAGTGAAAGAAGGGACGAAGAGGGAGGAAGAAAGGGAAGTGAAGGATGTAAAATTAAGGTAAACTTGCAGGAAATAAGAAAGAGATCTATCTATCTATCTATATACCTAGGCTGCTTCCCCCAAGGAAAGGGAGGTAGCCGAGACAGGACGACACACTCTCCATTTACTCATCCATTCAAACACATTCATTCGCATCTTAACCCCAAAGGGGAGAACGGACAGATCCTCACCTCACCACACTGCACAAAGGTCAACTGCGCAATGCAATCAGTGACATCCGCAGCAGGGCCCGACAGCAGAGCTGGTTTACCCCTGCCACATCATAACAGACTCATCCCCTTACAGACTCATCCCCCGGAAACTCACAGTGGCGGCAGTTTTCTGAGGCTCCCCAGCAGCGGTCACACACAACATCTACAGGTCAGGGCTGCAGGTGCCATCACGAGCAAAAGTTCGGCGATAATCCCTCTGCCAGTATTGTGTCCTGCCTTCCATAGTTCCCATTCCTCCACCAATATCACAACATTCTCGCCTCCCACATTCTTTTTATTGTGTGCTTTGTATTGGAATTATAATTATAGAATGATGTAACTTAACACCTTGCATCACTAAAGTCGACAGGAAGGTGTCGGTGAACTTTTGATTTTGATAGTACATTCGAACTTAAAAAGTTCCTGATACATATACTCGTATATACGTGAACAATCTGTCACTGTAGACACTGAAGGAATGCTTCCGTTTCACGGTAGTCTGACCACTATGAAGAGATTCTTAAGCCATTAGCTTGATACACACCGACTTTCAGAATAATATTTTGTACAGTTTGACACCCACTGGACCACAGCTTTGTAATTTCAAGTGTTCAGTCAAAGAAACAAATATTATCCCAGTTCCGTCTGAAGAAAATTTACAACTGGCGAAATGCAATGAAAACTCTACCTTTACTGGTGCGTGTTACAGATGGTTCGATTTTTTCCGCTATGTATACGTCAAACATTGAGAAGATACTCGTGTCTCTGTAAAACTGTCCACATACAAAATAAAACTAATTTCCCAAACGATGGAGATGTCTGTCCTCCCCTGATGGTCAACACACACGTCTTCACGAATGGGCCACACGGGTAAGAAGTTCGTAAAGAAAGAGATGATTGGAAGGATCAGAGTTTCAGCTGATGAATTTCTACTCATTAAAAACAATAAACTTGTATATTTATGGATGAAAATATGATCTTTAATTTGTGTTACGGTCATGCACTGAAGTGAATGATTTATTTATAATGTATTATAGTCGCTTAGTCAAACCACAAAAACAATTAGCGCTGATGCGTGAGGTCACAGCAGAGGCTCAACCTGTGCCTAGAGCCAACATTATACTGTGTGTCAGTAGCATGAATTCAGTATCAACACTCGGCCCAAAGCGTTAACAAGGACAATTATCAGCTTATGTCAATAAAAGCAGCAAGACGATCTTCAGTGGCAGATCTAGTTTTCTAAGAGGCCGGAGAGGATGGCAGATGAGGGCGCAGTGCAGAGGAGAGTCATGGGTCCGTATTCGCGTCGGTTATGGAAGCTCCCTAATACCTTTTCCTAAACGATTTATTTTGCTTATTACACCTTCCTGCCATCATCTGTGTAAAACAGATACTTTCAATATCGCCATACTCTGCGTGAAAAACGTACAAAAAGATGTTAATCATCCACATCCAAAAATAAATCGCTAAGGATGAGGTGTTAGGGAACTTCCTTAACCGACAAGAATACGAGCCATGTAGTGTTCCAAGCTGTTTCTTTAGACCTTGGTTCCAAGCTGATTCGTGTCCCGGCGCGACGAGGTTAAGGAGGGTGTGGGGAGTGAAGGGTAGGAAGGGAGAGAGGGAGTTGAGGGTAGGAAGGGAGGGAGAGAGTGGAAGGTAGGAGGGAAGAGTAGGAGTGGCGGGTAGGAAGGAAGAGAAGGAATGGAGGGGAGGAAGAGAGGGGGGGAGGAAGAGAGGAGGGGTTGAAAGATGGTTAGACTGAGAAGAAGGGGCAAGAGAAAAGGGAGAGAAGGAGCGGGAGGGGGACAGAGATGTTATGGGAAGAGAGTTTTTGCTCCTCCCAGCAGCATATTCCGTGGATCTGCCTTGAACCAGTTGTCTTCGTTGTTTTCCTTCAGATGATGTACGCAGATCAGGTTCAGAATAAAAGTTCACCGGAGAGAGAGAGAGAGAGAGAGAGAGAGAGAGAGAGAGAGAGAGAGAGAGAGAGAGAGAGAGAGAGAGAGAGAGAGAGAGAGAGAGAATCCTAACTCAGCAGTACCTCCGTCTTCTCGCAAATGCCTATTCGCCAAGCCTATTACACTTCTGGTGGTCACGTACTTCATAAAGTTATCTAATTATGCTTTACTACGACAGTAATTCCTTAAGACAAGTATATTACTTACCACTCTATTTTATACATGATATAAGAAACCGTGTCCTCTGTGCACTTCATGTTTACAAAGTAAGCGAGTGAGAGAATGATCAGCCAAGTAGCCTGTGACTTTGCCAGCAACTTCAGGGGCTTACATGGCTCACACCAACGTGAGAGCAATGTGGACGGCATATGGGGAAGCGGTGGTGGTAAAGTGAATGTAGCTTTGGATCTTATTTTCGTCGGATTGGGAGGCTCTTTAGCTCCTCTCCTTTAGGTTACAGGTATTGATTTTTTAAAATAAATCTTATTATACCCTTTTATATTTCCTATGTCTTTTATATCTAGACAGAACTTGTATATGCATTCAGGACAATATTAAAGCGTCACATGGAAAAGTAACCAGATAAGGAGGTCCTAGAGAGCATATTTAGCCCACAAAAATACTAGCCTGGTTCACTGTAACTCACTGCCCCACCACACATAACGATGGTGGAGCAATCACAATAGGTCTGTATTACTGCCATTAAAAGTAATGTCCATTTACGGTTGACAACATACATATAGCCCTCTGTCACCTGTATTCAGTGTAGGAAGTAACCAGCATAAAGGAACGTGATGGGGACACTGGTGTATTGCATTTGTTATTGTTATATTACCTTCTTTTTGGTGCTGATACAAAAACACCAATAAAGATACAGGGTGAATCATTAAAAGTCTACAGGTAGAAGGCGGGCCAAGCGCACAAGTCTACCCCATCCCAACCCCATCCTTTCCCCTCCAAAGCACTGGCTAATTAGCTGGAACGGTCAAAGGCCTGAAGCTTCATTCACTCTAAAATCAAAGCAAGTCTAATGACCTTGGTGTAGTCTAGTCGACAGGCATTAATGTAGGAACTGTTCTTCGCTAATATAAGCATTGTTCCTAAAACAAGCATTCTTCGAGAGAAATGTCAAATTTAATTTATCGTACCCTCATACATGTATGACCATGGGTGAACTGAAAACTCCTTAGGAAATTATAATGAAGGGAATTTACGTTTCACGTGACTGACCAGCTTAAAATTGTTTTCCAAATAATTCACCCAATTTCAAGGCCACCAAAAGTCAAAATGACAGCGACGACATACTGTGCACCTTCTTTAAACTCACATGGATGAGTATTGACGGGTTTTTTGTTTCAAATATGAACTAAAAATAACATCTTTCACATTTAATATGTAGTATGTTGGAATTGTGTGTGTGTATCGAGACATGATGGTGACTAAAATAATGATTATAATGATGGTACCATAATAATGATCGTGTGTTGATGGCAATGTTAATGGTGATAATGACGATGGTACTGGTAGGCTAAATGACAATAAAATTAATAATAATAATAATAATAATAATGATGATGATGATGATGATGATTATAATAATAATAATAATAGTAATAATAATAATAATAATAATAATAAATAAATAAATAAAAATAATAATGGTAATAATAATAAACACAGAGGCAGGCAAAAACATTATCGCTCCGCCTTCTAAAGGAGGATAATAATAATAATAATAATAATAATAATAATAATAATAATAATAGTAGTAGTAGTAGTAGTAGTAATAGTAGTAGTAGTAATGGCGGTGTATATAATGACAGTGATAACACCACTGACGATGATGAAAACAGTAATGACAAGTGTACTGATGATCATGGTGATAATTATTGTGATGATATGATCTATCTATCTATCTATCTATCTATAGCCCGACGCCCTTATCCCGCAAAGGGTGGCCGCAGACAAAACGCCTCCAAGTCACTCTGTCACCCACCACTTGACTACCCCCCCCAACTCACCCCCCTCCTTCATATACCTCTCAACTCCATCCCTCCACCTCATCCTCGGTCTACCCCTCCCTCTCCCTCCCTCCACCTCACCTACATACACCCTCTTAGTCAGTCTTTCATTCTCCATTCTCTCCACATGTCCAAACCACCTCAGTGTATTTCTCCTAATCTTCTCAACCACATCCACATCTACCCCACAACGTTCCTTCACTTCTTCATTCGTCAACCTGTCCCTCCACGTCACTCCACATGCTCCTCTCAAGTAACTCATTTCCACTGCTCTCACTCTTGACTTGTTCCCCTCTTGCAAGGTCCACGCCTCGCTTCCATACGTCAGGGTAGGGATCACAATACCATCATGCAGTGACTTCTTAACTTCCATACTCACCTCCCTATTTCTCATCACTGCTTTCAGTGTACCAACAACCTTCCTTCCCTGCTGTACCCTTTCACGCACTTCATCCCCCAAAGTTCCATCCTTACTCATCACACTACCCAAGTACTTGAATGCACTCACATTCTCCATATCTTCACCATCCAACCTCACTGCACACTCTGTGACTTCATTCCTCTCAAACGCCATAACGTTACTTTTGTTTACATTAACTTTCAGCTTCCTCCTCCTACACACTGTCCCAAATTCATTCACCAAACCTTGCAACTCCCATTCATCTTCACTCAACAATACTGTATCATTAGCAAACAGCAACACCGGAAGCTTCCAAATCTCACCCTCATTCATTAGGGCCAGCCCCACATCCACTGCCCTACCTTTCACCTCCTTTACAACCCCATCCATATATATATTAAACAGCCATGGAGACATCACACACCCCTGTTTCAGTCCAACATTGAGATCAAAGAACTCACTCAGCTCACGATCCACTCGCACCGTAGCCCTAGCTCCCTCGTACATACTCTTCACAGCACTCAACAATTTCCCCTCCACTCCATATATTCTTAATACCTTCCACATACCTTGCCTATCTTTTCTGTTATAAGCTTTCTCCAAGTCCATGAAGGCAGCATACACTTTCCTTCCCTTCTCTAGATACTTCTCCACTAAACATCTTAGAAAAAATATCTGATCTACACACCATTTTCCCTTCCAAAATCCCCCTTGTTCTTCTCCAACTAGCTCCTCTGTCATATGCCTAACCCTATCAATGAGTATTCTACCATATATTTTACCAGTCACACTAAGAAGGCAAATACCCCTATGGTTACCACATACTTCTCTCTCCCCTTTTCCTTTGTACAGAGGAACAATTATACCTGATTTCCAGTCCCCTGGAACCCTTCCCTCTTCCCAAGCCAATCTACACAACTTCCATATCCACTCCACAACAATCTCACCCCCATACCTAAGCATTTCACCACACACACCATCAATTCCTGGGGCCTTTCCCAGCTTAATCTTCATCATCGCTTCCACTACTTCCGCCCAACTGATCTCTTCCTCCCTCCTCTCATCTCTTCTTCTCCCAGCCATTCCCCAACCACTTATAATCACACTGCTCTCACTCTCTACATTCAACAAATCCTCAAAGTGCTCCTTCCATCTCAATTTCTCTCTCTTCTCCACCAACAATCTATTATTCCTATCTTTCACTCCCCTATTATTTCCCCTTTCACACTGCCTTACTTTCTTTACCTCCTTCCAAAACAATTTCTTACTCTCCCTCCATTTCACACTCAGATTCCTCCCAAACTCTTCATCCACTTTCTTTTTACTCTCCACCAGTCTCTTAACCTCCCTTCTCCTGCTCACATATACCTCTCTCTTCTCTCTCTCATCTTCTCCCCTACCTCAACTCGCCAACCATTCACCATATGCCTTCTTCTTTTGTTCCAAAGCTCGTTTCACCTCAACATTCCACCATGCTGTCCCTTGCACACCCTTGCATCTCCTCCTCACTCCACAAACCGCCTCACACGCTGCGCCTATCTCTTCCGTGAATATCTTACATTCTGATATGATACTAGAAATAATTACAATGATATTTCTTGAAAGTTTTGTGAAGTTATTGGTAACAGTAGGCTAATTATATGACATCAACCATGTTGAATAATGAATATGAAACTAGTGCTAGTGGTAACAACAATACCTATTATAAGTAATTAGTCCCGTAATAATGGTGATAGTAACGATGATGGCGATGGTGATAATACTGTTAATAACGACAGTGGTAGGCTAATGATACAGGTGTTGAAGCTGGTACCGATGAAAATGGTAATGGTGGCGATGGTTATGATATGATAATGCTGATAACGGCACTACTTACATTATCTCTACATTATCCGCGTCCCTGTTTCTTCATTTATCGTTCCCTTCATCTCTCTCTCACTTCGTATAACAGAAATGACGGTGAAAAAAAAGAAACATGCAGAAATAAATAAAGAACATGAAACGACGCGATAAACGGAAAGAGAACACACGTGTACACGACGCAGATGCTAGAATGACACTGACCACAAACCTCGAAGCATGGAGAGTCGAAACATCCGCGGGTTCTTGTCTCGGAAACCCAGTGAGTCACAGCTAATGAACCCAGCGCTGGTCCTACGTCACAGCAGGTGGCCAATAAACGCAGCCGACAATAAACCCAGCGCTGGTCCTACGTCACAGCAGGTGGCCAATAAACGCAACCAACAATAAACCCAGCGCTGGTCCTACGTCGCAGCAGGTGGCCAATAAACGCAACCAACAATAGCCTACACCCAGCGCTGGTCCTACGTCACAGCAGGTGGCAAATAAACGCAACCAACAATAAACCCAGCGCTGGTCCTACGTCACAGCAGGTGGCCAATCAACCTAACAATAAACATGTCTAAATGAATCAAAATAAAGGGTAAACATGAAAAATCTACATGACAAGGAGTGAATTTATTGACGAAATGAAACAAACCAGCTCACGCAACTTTACACAGAAGTGAAAAATGGAAAACAGAGCTTTCATAGAAAATGGGTAGAAATCCCTCTGCTTGAAGGGGGTATCTACTATATTTTCATTTAATTTTCTTTCCTATTTACAGTATCGGCCAATTGCTATCTATAGTTTGTTAATGTATATTCTCTTGTTCCGTATATTGTGAAGAGATTGAAAGGCTAACAAAGAGAGTGTATGTAGGTATGAAATCGAACTAGCTGGGAATAAGGAGAGAAAATGGCCGAGAATGGTTAAGGAAGCTCCCTAACATCTCTTCTTAAGCGATTTACGTTGTTTATTACACTTTGCCGTCCTCTTCTGTGCTGCATAAATAGTTGAATCACCACACTCTCCAAAAATAACATAAAAATGATCTTAGCCAGTCGTATCCTTAAGTTGGTAAGGAAGAGGTGTCAGGGAGTTTTCTTGACCGTTGAGAATACGAGCCAAAGAGAAAAGGTACACGAGGAAGAAAGGAGGTGGGGAGGAAGACCAAGACGCAGGTGAAATGATATTGTGGAAGGGAACATGAAGGTTGAGAAAGAGGTGGAAGGATGAAATCGAGGTGTAAGTGCGAGTGGAGGAGAGGAAGAACGAGAGCAAAGTGAAGAAAAAAATCAAGGGACATGTGATTTACTGGATTACTTGTAATGCATTATCAACAGACAAATAATGGGGATTCTTTTGACGTAAGTCTTTACGGCTGGTAATTATAGTTCAGAGTTATAAGAGAGAGAGAGAGAGAGAGAGAGAGAGAGAGAGAGAGAGAGAGAGAGAGAGGAGGTGTGAAGTGGAAAGGGAGGAGGGAATGTGGGGAAAGAGGACATGAAGGAGGAACTATGTCTGGAGAGATGATAGAGCAGAGGGACGTAACCCCTGAGTTGATAATCGTGTGGGTATATATATATATATATATATATATATATATATATATATATATATATATATATATATATATATATATAATCTTTCTCTCTGTTCTTGCAAGCACCAATTACTTTCTTCTGATTTTAGAAGTCAGTGTGTGGTGAGAGGGTTAACGAAGGCAACATCTAACCTCTCAAGATCGAAGTGCTACTAAGCACGAATAAATTTAGGAATTAATATTATCATAGTGCAAGTGTTAATGGACATTGATTGTAATCATTTAAGACCCATACACGTTTACCGGTACGCTACAACACTAATTAGTATTACTGTATAGTAGTGTCTCACCTTCACGCCTCAGCACATATTTCCAACATATAGCTGACACAACAACGGTGATTGCATTTTGTTCCTTATTCGAAGCAACGATGTAAAGGCAGACAATTTTCTAAAGATGAAAGGATTACCAGCAGGTGGAATGCTCATAACTGTCTTGAGGTGGGGACGGACAGAGATTATTTTATGTAAGCTAAAGCAAGATATTCTTTAAAATTAGACTGTACTTTATGTTCCATTGGGATATATAAGAAATGGTAGTTTATATTAGGAGGCTAAATAAACTACGAGATTGGAAATGCTGGGCTCAACCAGGCGGCAAAAAGAGTCATCCACCAGTCGTCACAATACCTCATTTTGAGACATCTTCGATAGTGCCAAAATAAGGATGTCAGCAAAACACGGAAAAAAAAAAAAAAAAAAGCTGACAGGCAAAAACTGAGGAGAAAAATGAGGCGAAAAAAAAGGTAGAGAAAATTTTTTTGGAAGAGGCGAGAGAAGCATAACAAAAATAATACAAAAATCGAATTTCAGAAAAGCACACAAAAATGCTGAAAAGTGAAAGACGGGACGAAGAGGGAGGAAGAAAGGGAAGTGAAGGATGTAAAATTAAGGTAAACTTGCAGGAAATAAGAAAGAGATCTATCTATCTATCTATACACCTAGGCTGCTTCCCCCAAGGAAAGGGAGGTAGCCGAGACAGGACACACACTCCCCATTTACTCATCCATTCAAACACATTCATTCGCATCTTAACCCCAAAGGGGAGAACGGACAGATCCTCACCTCACCACACTGCACAAAGGTCAACTGCGCAATGCAATCAGTGACATCCGCAGCAGGGCCCGACAGCAGAGCTGGTTTACCCCTGCCACATCATAACAGACTCATCCCCTTACCCGCACCTGACCTGAAATAGCTGATCAGACCAAATGCGGGAGAATATCCCCTCAGGGCTGCGTCATCACTTATTCATTCACAATTTCTCCACCCATTTCTGTCACGCACAGCCACTCTTCCTTGCTCAACAGACATCCCTCTCGCATCCAGCGCTCTCTTCACACTGTCCATCCATCCTATTCGTGGTCTTCCTGTCAGCCTTACACCTCTCACATCAGATCTAGTTATCTTTTTCACCAATCGCTCATTATCCATTCTCTCCATATGCCCAAACCATCGCAACACCCTCTGCTCAGCTCTACCAGAGATAACAATGGTAAAAAGTAACGACAGAGAGGTGTTAGAAAAGATAACAGAAAAAAACAAGCCAACAAAGGGGCGAAGAAAGGTGTTTGAGGAAAAAAAGAAAATAAGGGAGAATACTGGAGCAATGATAAAACCTTATTTCAACATTTCTTACCTGACCCGAGGCATATGAGCAAGTTTAATATTTGTTTCCTTGCCTAGCAGTCCTCCTACGTGCCACACACCTACTTTCCTTTGCCATCTCTTCAGCGCTAATACCCACCGTCCATACTGAATACATGCTAGGACTGTCCCATTCAAGACCAGTGCAGTGGTATTAGCATGGGTGTCATTATCACATGTAGCGGGTCTTGAGGACGATCAGAGCAGTCTGCTTTATCGAAATTCAGATCATCAATATTCCAACCCAATATCGGTAAAAGTAAAGCCAGGGAATGTTAGAAAATACTGAAAAGGCTGGAAGGAAAGAAAAAAATAGTGAAAAAAAAAAAGAGATGGAAAGGAAAAGAAAGAGAAGAAAATTAAGGAAGGAATGCGAAGTACAAGTGTAAAAGAACGTCAGGGAAATGCAGAAGAGACAGAGAAGCTAGAACAGGAGACGAAAAAGAAAAAAACAAATAAAAGTTTACATAATTAAGGGAAGAGAGTGAAAGAGACGAGGGAGGAAATAAAACACACAAAACAGGGCTAAAGGAGTGTCAGACATGGGCAAAAAACACTGACAGAAAAATAAAGGAGTAAATAGATGAAAAAAAAAAAGGATGGAGGTAGGAAAATATAAAAGGTATGACATGGAAAAGATGAAGACAAGAATCAAGAGGGGAGGAGAATGACTATAAAGAATGGAGAGAGGGGGAAGAAAAAGGATGAGGAAAAAATGCATGTACGATGGAACGGTGTTTAAGAGATATTTATGCAAGGCCAAGAGAGAGAGAGAGAGAGAGAGAGAACGTGTGATGTAATCATACATGCTGTCCTTCCTGCAGTTATTGTAAAAATTCTGGACTCAAATTATACGATAAAAAGGCCGTCTTTGAGATTTCTATATGAAGTATGCAGACTTTATCATCATCATCATCATCATCATCATCATCTCCAACCATTACCTTTGATCACTGTCGTCATTATCATCATCATCATCATTACTATCATCATCATCATCCTGTAATCCAGAATAATGAATGGAGTGGGTAAAAAAAAAAAAAAACCGCTGTATATGAAAATACAAAATACTGAATAATAACTTAAGAATGCCCTGTGAACTGTGCCATATAGCCATTCCCTCTCCATTGGTGCGTTTCAGACCCTCGGCTTTATCCATTAAGCGGAACCATATATCCGCACCAAAAGGCTTCACCTGGATCAGTCACTCGTGTTACATCCGTGTGCTACAAACAAGATTTAATACATTGTTTCTCCGAGTCAGTTATTACCCCTTCCCCTTACCCCATACATATACTGTCACACACACACACACACACCATGCCTTTCACCTCCGCAACTGACAAGGTACCTACAGAAAGGTAAACATTATTCTCTCACCGGGCTTGACAGAAATACATAAATCAGGCATTTCTTTTTTACATGCTCGGAGGTGAATAAAAATGTGGCACTTTTCTGGCTTCACGCTAATGAGTGTTTGGGTTGTGTGGGACGGGATCTGGTGCAGACGAGATGCTTCTTTTTTTTTTTTTTTTTTTAATCATAGGTTTTGACAGTGAGGTGGAGTGAATTAATAGCTTTATGTGACCCAACATAAAAATGATGCAGTCTGTGTTGTTGATGGTGGTGTTGGTGTAATTATGATTAAATGTTGATGATGGTCGTGAAATTCATAATATAGATAGTATTAATGGTAATCGTATATATATATATATATATATATATATATATATATATATATATATGATGACGAGGACATGGTGTATTTTAGAGATAAAGCTGACACTGAATATAAAAAGTTAATGTTGATAAATGAGGAGGAACATGGAAAAATGATTAGGAATGCACCAAAGCTGATCATAAATGGAACATTACAAGATCGGTGGTCAACTACATACCTTAATATCCTCCTTGAGGAAAAATTTTTCTTATAATAATTTCATGTTTGTTTTTTTCATATTTCTTGATGTGTTTGAATGATGATGATGATTGATGATTGATGATGATGATGATGATGATGATGATAATAATAATAATAATAATAATAATAATAATAATAATAGCAGTAATAATAATAATAATAATAATAATAATAATAATAATAATAATAATAATAATAAAACAACATTAATATAATAATAACAATATTGATAAGAATAATAAATTTCATGCCTTTCTTTCATATTTCCTTATGCATTTATCACTTTTACCTTGTGGCTGATGGAATGCCGTTGTCTGTTTGTTACTACAACCAACTCGCAACTCAAGGAACTCGAGTTCGATTTCGCGCCGATCAGACTGGTGGACTCCGTTTGTCTTCCCCGTTGCCTCTGTGCACCCAGCTGTGTGACATGGACATACAGCAAACCAAGTACTGTGTGTCGTGTCTAAGGGGAAGCTTGGGACATAACCAGAAATAACTGTCAGCCTTAATGACCCTCTTGCAGTCGATAGGCATAAATATAATCCTTCTCTCTCTCTCACTCTCTTTCTCTCTCAGGGTTTTGGTTGATGAGTTTGATTGGTGGGATGTGTTTAACTGGAGGAGAGGGTTTAAGGGGAGACTACAGGGCAATATCTCTCTCACTCATATATCCAACTTCATATCTTCATAAAGAGTTGCGTCAAATTCACCAACAGGCAAAGCTACTGCAGTTGGTGCCTTATTTTATGTTCTTATGATCAAACCTCTAACACACAATCCCTCGTAACCCTCATGATCGTGTCAGTGTTTGTATCTTATTTACGTTGACACCAGACAATTTAATTTATTTGCCGGCGAGTACAGAAGCCTGGGAATGTTGATTTTGTTACCGTTAATTGTCTCGTCTGCCTCAACTCTAGGAATTTATGACAGGCCAACGCCAGACAGTTTTCAGTTGCGGGTGAGTTATGGCAGCTTCAATGTTTATCAGTCCAATTACGGTATGGAAACCATCTTTATTCTCCAGACATATAAAAAGAAGGAATATACCGTTATCAGCCCGAGGATATATTTTCAATTTCATTCTTGCTATTTCCTGCTGATTCGATTCATATATGTGGTTGTCCGGACCTGAACTGGACAGCTTGGTGGCAGCAAGAATAAAATAAAAAAGGGATGGATCTAATGGAGCTGAGCAGAGAGATGGCCTAAATAATTTGCCTCCTGTTAAGGCCATCAAGGAGAAGAATTTTATATTGTATTTTTGGTATTTGAATGTTGGATTGAAACAGGGATGTGTCATGTCTCCATGGCTGTTCAGTCTGTATATGGATGGGGTTATCAAAGAGATACAGGTTAGGGCAGTGGATGTTGGAATGGCTCTAATGAGAGAGGACAGTGTTTGGAAACTCCCTGTACTGCTGTTTGCAGATGTTACAGTGTTAAGTGAAAACGAAGGAGAACTACAAGGCTTTATGAATGAGTTTGGAAGAATGTGTAAGAAACGGAATCGTAAGGAGAATGTAGGGAAGAGTAAAGTTGTGGACTTCGAGAGAAATAGTCACTGGATGTACAGTGAGGTTTGATGATGAGGAAATGGAAAATGTTATTGTATTTAAGTACATGAGTAGTGCGGTGAGTAAGGATGGAAGTTTGGAGGGCGAAGTGCTTGAAAGGGTACAAAAAGGAAGAAAGGTTGCTGGTTCTTTGAAAGCAGTTATAAGAACATGGAAATGAGCATGGAAGTAAAAAAAATTCGCGCATGACAGTATTGTGATACAACTCTAACGTATGGAAGTGAAGCCTGGACCTTGTTGGAAGGACACAAGTCAAGAGTGAGGGCACTGGAAATGAGTTATTTGAGAGGAGCACGTGGAGTTACATGAAGAGACATACTGACAAACGAGGAAATGAAGGAGCTTTGTGGTGTGGATGTGGATGTGATAGAAAGCGTTAGGAGAAATACACTGAGGTGGTTTGGCCATGTGGAGAGGATGGAGATCGAAAGTCTAACGAGAAGAGTGTATGTGAGTGAGGTGGCGGGGGGGGGAGAGGGAGGGGGGGGCCAAGGATGAATGAAGGGATGGATCGGAGAGGTATATGAGAGAGAGAGGTGTGAGCTGGGAACAGGGCAGTGAAATGGCGGGTGACCGGGTGACATGGAGGCGATTTGTTTGTGGCCACCCCTTGCGTGATTAGGGCGTCTGGCAATAGATAGACAGATAAACCGATTTTTGGTATATTCAGGCAATTTCATTCACTTTCGTTTAGATTTTTCGAACTGATGTGGTTATATACAGCATTCAAATAATCCGTCACTCGTAGGGGGCTGTCGTGCTTTGGATTTAATCGTGTGGTACAGTTGTATCAAGAATAACATTTACATCTTGGGAGTGAAGAAATTACTACACTGGACAATGGAGCCATTGTTGGTAAACACGGAAATGGCCTTAGTGACTGGTCTCTTGTTGAGTGGCTGACTAAAGAGAAGAGGAAGAGGGGGAAGAAAATGAAGAGGAAAAGGAAGAGGGGGAAGAAAATGAAGAGGAAAAGGAAGAGGGGGAAGAAAATGAAGAGGAAAAGGAAGAGGGCACAGCGGAACGGGGAAGGACAGGAGGAGGGGGGGGAGAGGAAGAGGAGGGGAGGAAAAAAAAATAAATGAGAAGTGGGAAGAAGAGAGGGAAGGAGAGGAAGGGGAGGATGTGAAAGAAGCTTCAGGGACGAGGGAGGGACAGAAGGCGTAGAGCAGAGGAGGAGGAGGAGGAGGAGGAGGAGGAGGAGGAGAAACCCTGAGGAGAAAAGTGAGAGGAGCAAATGTGAAACGAGGTGAGAGAAGCTTATAGATGAGGGAAGGGAGGGAGGAGGACAAGTGAGGAGGGACGTAGGTGGAGGAGGAGAAGAGAGGTGAGCTTGGTAGGGGAGGGGGGAAGATGTAAAGGAAAAAAATAGGATAGACGGTAGCAGGGATAACCTATTGCAGAACATTACTGTGTGGCGAGAGTCGGAAAAATTAACTAAGTATAACTAGTATGTGACGGATTAACAAGACGGTTTAAATTTCTGACTACAAGGAATTTTTATCATTAAATAATATCGTGTGACCTAAATAAAAAAAAAAATACGTTTGATAATACTACTGCAGTGGACGGGTTACTGAGACAGGTTTTAACTCTACGACTGGAGGGAGTTATAGAAAATAGCATAATTTCGTGCAACACTGGCCTAAAAAATAAACAAACCTGTACGTGTTACAGTACAAATGGGAGGATTATCAAGATCATTTTAGGAAGGATTATCAAAGCCTTTTTAAAAGGCTTTCGCTCTTGGAGATTTTTCACAGTTCAATAAAATCGATTTACGTTAGCCACGATAATATATCTACGAGTAGAAAGAGAGAGAGAGAGAGAGAGAGAGAGAGAGAGACGGACCATACAAAAGAGGATCCGATAGAGAAGTTTTCAAGAAGTAGCGTGAGTCATTGATAAATGAATGCGGCCGACCCAAGAAAAGGAAACCAGGGGAAGCATTTGTAAAGGATGTCCACCAATTTTTGCGATAAAAAGGTTACAAAATTGTAATAGGTCCTTTTGTTCACCCATTTTTTTTACTTTATTATTTATCAGATTATCTATGAAGTGTCTGGCGTGTGCACAGGTTAATGTAAAAATATATACAAACTATTTTTTTATTTTTGTATAGGTTAGGCTGATACATTTCACGTTATTTTTCATTATAAACTGATTGCTAAGTGTTAGGTAGATGTATGGGTTAAGATGCAAGTATGAACACACTTTTTTGTTTTTTTTTTCAGAGCTTAGCTTCAATAACTTTCACGTTGTTGTTCACTTTCACGTTGTTGTTCAAACTAGAGGGTTAGCGGAATGTTTGGCAGCTGTTTGGGTTATGATATAGCTATAAGCTAAACAGGCAATCCTATGCACAAATTACAGAAGGTTCAAAAGTTTTAAAATATGCCACAGAAAGCAAGTTCCCAGGATCCCCACAATTCCACCCCACCAGTGATAACCACCTGGCCATACAACGCTGTTGGATGCATACAATATTGTACGCATGTATTACCACACTGACTCCCATGATATTCACAACCACCACCACCATCATCATTATCATCATCATCATCATCATCATCCAGATCTCCTATTGCACTCTAGGGTAGGTGAGGTGGCGTCAGTGAGCCAGAAGAATCCTGATAGAAAGAGGTAATAACCATTTTTTTTTTAATACTAAATGAGTCACACTCCCATTCATTCTCCACTCACGCCCTCGGAATCCTGACTCTCAACTTCATCAAATCTGGTTTTGGCTGGAACAGAACAGTTGAGTTGTCCAGACCATGTGAAGGTTAACAGTACCGGTATTAACATTCACAGGCTCCTATGACTCACTCTCTGTTGAATAAAATCAAATGACGTTAGCTGGAAAAGGTACTAGAGTTGTTTCGTCAATGAGAGGGTTAAGGTCTTCATTTCACAGCGCCGTGAACTGTACGTAAAACATTATTCTCACATTCTGAAATTGTGAATATTTTGACGATACAGCAGTTTTGGCCCGTCTTGGATCCACTTAAGGTAGGAACAGAAAGGAATCATTTGTGTTTATATTCGACGAGGCGAGGGAAAGAGAGGTAGGGGTGGTAGGGAGGCTGGGGAAGGGGGTAGTGAGGGAGGGAAACAGTGAGGAGGTGTGTGTGTGTGTGTGTGTGTGTGTGTGTGTGTGTGTGTGTGTGTGTGTGTGAGAGAGAGAGAGAGAGAGAGAGAGAGAGAGAGAGAGAGAGAGAGAGAGAGAGAGAGAGAGAGGTGAAGGAATAGTTTCATGCATTATTCAGATAATAATCCAGTCTCATTATATCCATTGTGGGTGTAGGAGTCCCATGCTGGGCTGTCACAATTCAACAAATATAAACTCACGAGGACAGAGATTTCCTTCAGCTGAATAAAATCGTCTGTCTTGTTCACATCACAAGTTTAACTCATTCATTACAACGACGTATTATTTGAGTTTATTCTTCATCCTCAGAATTATGTCTACCAGTGAAGGGGTTAATGAAAGGTTACACACACACACACACACACACACACACACACACACGGGTTGAAAATCTCTGGGGCTTGATGGAGCAAAATATGAAATACGTCATTGGGCTGAAGGAGTTAGTGGAGTTGTTTTTATAATCCCAGTTGTCTTAAGTCAAGGTATTTGTTGATCGAGTTTGTAGATGGCTAATTATGTACCCTGTTTTATCAGCCACACCCTCTTTCTCTCTCACACTCATTTAATCCAACCTTATCTAACCTAGCCTGACGTGACCTGACCTAACCTAACTTGACCTGACCTAACCTAACTTGACCTGACCTGACCTAACCTAACCTAACTAGACCTGACCTGACCTAACCTAACAAGGCTTAATCTAATCTAACCTAGTCTAGACTAACCTGACCTAATGTAACCGAACTTAACCTTAACTGCCTCTTACACACGTCCATCTCTCTCTCTCTCTCTCTCTCTCTCTCTCTCTCTCTCTCACTTATCATGATTTAACCTTTCACATCATCCTGCACTATCTGTTTTTCCTGGCACCCTTTTAAACAAAATACCTGCCCCTTCGCTGTCCGTGTTGGTGGTGGTAAATTTCAGGCTTAGAGTGAGGGTCTGGTTTTCTGTATTCTGTTTCCACATATTTTATTTACTTGTAAATTTCCCAGCTTCCCTCGATGGAGATACACGGTACATGCTGCACCACGTTGACTGGCAGTGTGCTTGACCGTATTAATAGGGAAGTGAAATAATCCAATAGCGAAAAGCATACTTTTAACCGTAGATCGAAATTCGTCATTCTATTGGAGTCGAAGGTAATTGGCTCATCATTTTTGAGATATTGTAAACCTGAGTAAGTGAAGATGTGATTTATGAAATTTGTTGTAGTACCATACCAAGGTGGACATACTGGGATAACGACCTGCAACAGCTGCTCCTTATTTTCAGGTCTCAAGTTACACTGCTGGGTGAACAGGGACAGGAGTGAAACTATCGCTGCAATAATTAAAGAAATAACGAAGTAAACAGATAAGTAAATAAACCCCAGAAAATGAAAAAAAAAAACGGTATCCTTGGATTGAAGGGGTTATTGGTGATTAGTTAGAAAGATCTCATTTCTGACACGGTTTCTTGATGCTATGGAGCAATGTTAACCGTTCAATATGAAAACTTTTTTTCATTTTTTATTACAAGAGGAATCAATTTAGCTTAGTAAAGAAGTCCTGAACTGGAGCGGTTAGATATGGCCTGCGTTAACCTCATCACTGCTGGCGGACTTTTCAACTTTGAATATAAACCGCCTGGTGGTAGCCTAATTACAATAAAGACATGAGGAATCAAATTGAAGATGTTAAGCCTGGCATGGTATGGAGGCTGTAAAGGAACTACTGAAAGCGCCCGTACACTCGCCAGACAGTTTTCCTCGCCCAGTAATCCTGACCCAGGCTGGAGGGAAGTCACAGCCAGGGATTCACACCAAACGAAGGCCTGTTGTCCAGTGTTAAGGTGGTAGTTTGGATCTTTCCTACACTGCACTAGGAACAATAGTCGATGGCATTGGTACTCGTTGGTCCAGAAAAGCTTTGAACCACTAACAACAGGTCTTCGTTCCATGTGAAACTCTGGCTAAGACCTCCCCGAGTTAGGGATAGGGAGGGGCGGGGAGCAGAAAGTGTGGCTTACAACTGTACACTTAATCAAATAGTATAGATGCACATTCCGCGCAAAATACTTTGACACAACACACAATAGATAATGTATAATGTTCGATGACCTTACGCCACGTTAACTGTCTTGCTTTCATAAGGACGGATGATACTGCTTGTCTGTGACATTTACTGCCCAGTTCATTGCAGTTATTCATATCGTACACACACTCACTCGGAAAAAGACTTATAATACTTGGTCATCACAAGTTACACTGATCGTTTACGAGCATTTACGAACATTTATTGATCATCTTCGGACTCTTTCTATAATTAGTATATATATATATATATATATATATATATATATATATATATATCTATATATATATATTTTCTTTCTTTCTATGGTTGAGGGTAAAAGTCTGATCAATATTTCAACTTTTCTGCTTCTTACTCTCCTCTGCTAGCTAACATTCCTGAGCTTAGAGAGGCTTGGTAATTTTATGTGCACATAGGTGACTCTTTCTCATATGTTACCAGTGAGGAAACTGACTGGCATACCGGTACCTTATTTATGATGTACATGTAGTGGAATAGTAGGATAAATGTCCCGGACAGTATGTGGGAATCACGAGGGTGAAGGAGGACGTAGGAACATGTGGAAGGATATGAATGGACAATGGAGAAAAATGCTCAGCGTGGGAGGACATGGTAAATGAAGCCTGGCGTGGGAGTCTATACGGCTGCCATTTTGACGGCCTTGCAGCTAGATCTTCTGGCTTTTATCTTCATTTTGTAACACTTTATGGGTATTTGCGCAGTTTTTGCCATTTGTTTCCTTCAGTCCGATGACCATATTCTTTAATCTTGCTCTCTCCAGGTGATTTTAACCAGTTTAGGACTTTCAAACCGAGGTGGTTAGATGCAGCCTACATTACTCAAATTACTATACACTTTTTCTCTAACTTGGCTAAAATTGCCATCTCTCCATCTTGAATGCCGAGTTGTAACCAAAGACTTCCGGTAGAATATGGTAACAGTAATGGATGAGTGTTATGTAAAGAATGAAGAGCCATAGTATTGTCAGATTCTGTTACTGAGCTATTTGAACTGGGCTGTAAAATGACAGAAGTCTGGTCCAGGATAAAGCAGTATAGTCACGAAGTAGTGCTATGGAAAGGCTGGACTCACAGTGTTGTCTTATTCTTTCACTATGCTTCGCGAAATGAACTGAAAAGGGATGGAAGTCTTGGCCAAGTTAATATGAAACAACTATAGTACAGCACTCTCTTAGCTGAATATCAAGAATGAAATACAGTTTCGAAAGGGGTTAAACTTAGTTATTGTTAGAGCTTTTTGAACTTACCGACTTTCTAGCACTTTCTGAGAGAAAAAGAAACACCTATGTAAATCTGGTTTGGGCAGCTCGTGGGAGGGGGGGGGGGAATGTGTGTGTGCAACTGCAAAGCGAAATGAAATGGCTGGTGCTTTGCAATATACAAAATACATCATGCATACATTCATTCCTAGTCATGCATATAAAATTAAGCAAAAATAAAGATATATAGGCAGAGCGTTATTATTCTTTTCTGGTCCGTCAGTGAACATATATCAATGGAGTGAAACATTTTTCGTTGCACAAATGTATATGAGGTGTGCGCGTGTAGTATTTTTTGCAAATGTGCTATTAACTGGACGAGGAAAACAGAAAGATAAAGCTGAAAATAGTGAAAAAAATCAATATATCTTTATCTGTGACTCTCAGTGACCATTGATTACTCAGAGAAATGGGATAAAGTTAAGAGAGAAAAAGGGGGAGGAAACGATTGGCGGAGGGAAAGAGAGAAAGAAAAGTGATATACAGTTGAAATACTGAATCAATAGTGTACAATGAAGGGAAACTTAATGAAGAGCAGGAAGACAGAGAAAGCGATAAATGATGTAAATATAGAAAAAGGAAAACAAAGAGGGAGATTTGTAGAGGAAAAGAAAAATAGGAACAGGTGAGGACTGAGCGAGAAAAAGAAAACTGGATATAAGGGAATCGAGGCTAAATTTGATAGGCAGGGAAAGACAGAAGAGTGACGAAACAGGACGAAAGGAAGAAAGGGGGAAGTAAGACAGTGGGATGTAAGGAGAAAGAGAAGACAAGAAGACAAGAGAAAATAGGCAGGAAAAAATGTGGGTAGGAGAGCAAAAATAAAGAGGAATGAATGAGACAAAGAATTACACAGAGGGATGATCATTCCGAATAAAGGAGGAAAGTAAGGAGGAATGGAAAACACAAGATGCGGTGAAAAGATGGGTGATGATATTACAAAAACTAAACTAGAAAGCGTTCAAAGAGCGCATACCGCCGCCAATGCCACTGCCATTAAAAATGATCCGGATCCGGGTCCGCCCCCAATTATAATCAATTGTTCCTTTGTCCATGGCCCACCTTTCCACAAAATTTAATTGAAATACACTGAAGACTTTTGGAGATATTGTGCGGGAAACTCTGGATCCGGGTCCTGCCCAAAATTTAATCATCTCTTCCTTGGCCCATGCCCCACCCTTCCACAAAATTTTATCAAATCCGTTCATAACTTTTTGAGTAATCATGCTAGCATACAAACAGACAAACAAACCAATGCGGGATAAAACATAACCTCCTTGGCGGAGGTAATTAGGGGAAAAGAAACAGGAAGGAAGAAGAGACTTGATGATAGAAGAGGTAAGTAAAGGTAATGAATAAAGTGAAAAAGATAAGATCGCAAGGATATACTGTATTTTGAAGTTTAATTCGCAGTTGAAATGTAAAGTGTGGGTATAAACGAAAGAGAGAGAGAGAGAGAGAGAGAGAGAGAGAGAACCCTTGCAGGCGACTGTACATAAAAGTTAAACAGTTCTGTAGTAAACCTGGCATTGCTAATCAATACCCTAAAGATCCATGTATGATTTAACAGTAGAAATAAAACTAAGTAAAAATCATCAGCAATCGTCCCACGACTCCCTTCCCATCACAAGACTAATTACTTCGGAAATTACCTGGTGACATTTTAATTACACTTTATATTAATTGCTTATCTGTTTACTTAATTTGCTCGTGGAAAACTTGGAAAGGAAAGTCGACTGGCTCCTTCTCCTCCTCCTCTTTCCTATTTTTTCCTACATTCTCTTCCTCCTCTTTCCTATTTTTTCCTATCCTCTCTCTCTCTCTCTCTCTCTCTCTCTCTCTCTCTCTCTCTCTCTCTCTCTCTCTCTCAGTTTACCTTTGCCACTTAGGGCAGGTGGTGATACAGGAGTTAGCATCACCAGCCTGAAACTTGAAGGACCTGAGTTCGATTTTCGGGCAGGTCAGACTCTTAGCCACAGTTTGTTTCCCCTTGTCCTTGTTCACCCAGCGGTACTATTGGGGACCTGGATGGAACACTGACTCTCGCGGGTCATATCTAGGGGAAAACTGGAACCTGGTAAAGAAAGGATTGTTTGTTTTAGGCTCGTACTCTCGCCGTTTAAGGAAACCCCCTAACACTTCTTCCTTAGCGATTTATTTCTGGATATGGCTTGTTGATATCCTTTGTACGTTATTAATGTTGAATAAAGCTAGGCTATATCAGAAGGATTTATGTAACACAGATGAGGACAGTAAGCTGTAATAAACAAAATCAATCGGTTTGGAAAAGGTGCTAGGGAACTTCCTCAACCGAAGGGATTACGAGCCTTAATGATCCCCGTGAAGTCGATAGGCATTACTACCAAGCCTTCGTGTCCTTCTTGCCACCACCAGACGGTTTTACTCAGATCACAAGAATGTTCTCATAACGAAGGAGTAAATGAAGACTTTAGGCTGTGTAATCCCTGAAGAAGTCTCTCCTAAGATCAACAAAGGCCTCTAAAAGTGACAAAAATAAATGCGTCATGAGGGTGAAGTGATTAGCTGTCTCGCTGGAAGGCTCCGACTTCAATGTCATATATTGGCGTATGTCAGACGATTTTATTGTTAAAAAAAAAAATAAAACTGCCGAGGGAAAATTTTAGAAACTCTCTGGGTTTCTTGACGTTTTTTTTGTTTTGTTTCAGCACTCATTTTTTTTTTTTTTTTTTCACTTATCCTTGATCAGAGTTTGCGTCACGAAAGAGTATGGCGCGGTCTTTTTCCAGGCCGATGATGATGATGATGATGATGATGATGCTGAGGAGGAGGAGGAGGACGAGGAGGAGGAAGAAGAAGAAGAGGTTAGAACTAAAACCCTAGCAATTGTAAAAGAAAACAACTTTTTCGGTAGCTATGGTAATATTATAGACACCTTTTAGGGCTTGTATGAAATCATTTGAGTTTGCTGTGACTGTGAACCTCTTAAGCTGCATATACTCAGCTGTGGACTGGTGCCGCAGTTACTGAGCCTTTGTTCTTGCTGCTGCCAGATGGTCTTATTCAGTATAGAAGAGGCCTATCACGGTGATCGGGTTGACTAAGGTTATATCCAGCCTCTGCAGTTCGAAAAAGTCTCTCCTACGCTACAAAATATGGCCGGACTTCTTTGCTGTTGCATATATCATTACTTTTCTCTTTACACTTTGTTACATAGCCTATGATTTCATCATCCTTTGTGTAATTCTAACGTACAGTGTGCTGCCTGTTTGATCACGAGCGTGTTCTGCCTCAGTCCCCCCCTTCTACCGTTATAGTAGAGTAAGTCGTCCTTTCTGTTGTTCAGTGCGGGATTGTCAACTCTTTGTCCCCATGGCTTCATTTGCGCGTCCTTCTTACAAGTTGTATCAAGCTCTGCTGGCCCCTATATAATGAGCTCAGTCTCTACATTAATTGCCAATTAGATCTGCTCCTCATTTTGTTCACATCTCTGTCCTCCCCTGTACAGTTATTATTGTGAGTGCTCAGAAAGTCTCCAGCCATCTAGCAGCTGTGTGTAATTTGAGTATAACTGTTGTTGCATTTTTTTTCTTGTATTGTGTAGCATAAGGTTGATTCTTAGGCCTAGTAGGGTTTTGTAAATCATGTAAAGTTCTTATTGTCAGCTATCATTAAAAATAGTTTGTATCTGTAATAATTTATCTTGCATTAACTGAGCATTACCCAGTGTATTTTCATTTTATCAGGGCTGACTTAGATAAATTTACTCATGCTAATTTCGTGTTAATAGAGGCTATTGCAGTTAACCATATATTTAACCTGTTTATTTGCCATTACATTATCCTTATGAGTCCTGAATGTTTTGTTGTTAGTTTGAGCATTAAACTTTAACTTGTAATTTTACCTAACTCTTTTGTTTTGAACCTGGAACTTTACAAAACAGTAGTGATTTTTAGTATTCTCACTTAAAGTGTACATCATCTTTCTCTGTTCCGTAACATAATTTTCGCGACCTCGTATCAGGATATTCAGGATATTATCATAAGGATATTGTTTGATATTTTGTGACTGTGATTTATTCATCATGTCTACTATTTCTACACTTGATGAAGCCAAAGATTTTTTGTCAAATGTGCAAACAGTGTGTGATGTACAAAACAGAACAAAGAATGAACTTAATCTTGTTGCTCAACAATTGGGAATTGCTGTTCGCTCTCATCATTCTAAAGATCAAATTGTTGACATGATTAATGAAAGGTTGTTTAATGTAACTCCTCCAAATGAGCAAACGCAGATTGAATTAGCTAAGTTACAGCTAGCCCTGCAGGAGTCTCGTGCTAAGGAAGCGGAGGCTCGTATTCAGGAGGCACAGATACATGCACAAGTTGAACTTGCCAGGATTCAGGCAGACCATGAGTATCGCATGAAACAAGGTGGAACTGGATCATCTAGCTCTGATGATTTTGATGTGGCTAAAAATGTTAAACTTGTCCCTCCTTTTAATGAATCTGATTTAACAAAGTATTTTCAGTTGTTTGAGAGGGTAGCTACAGGTTTTAATTGGCCCAAAAGGTATTGGCCATTACTCCTTCAAACTGTTCTCACCGGTAAAGCTCAAGTAACTTATGCATCTATGTCTCAGGATCAATGTGATAATTATGATGTAGTTAAGAGCTTGATTCTTAAGGCCTATGAGCTTGTTCCTGAAGCCTATAGAGTAAAATTTAGGACAACTTACAAGCAAGATAAGCAATCCCATGTTGAGTATGCAAAAATCAAAGAAGATCTGTTAGAGCAGTGGTTAAATTCTAAGAATGTGGATTCTGATTTTGGTAAATTTAAGCAGATGATTTTGCTGGAGGACTTCAAGAGGTGTATTTATTAAGATGTAAGCCTATATCTTGATGAGAGAAGAATAGATAATTTGTCTGATGCTGCAGTTTTAGCTGATGAATATGTTCTCACTCACAGGAGATATTCTAGAGAAAGAAGGAAAGCTGAGTAAGTACGTTGCCTCTACTCAGAGTACAGGTAACAAGAAAGAGAATAAAGATGATGTTTCTCAGGAAGTAAATACCAGCTTCACCTCTAGATTTCAGAAAAGTAAATGTACTTATTGTAGTAAGCTTGGTCATACTACGGAGAAATGTTTCAGGAGACAGCGTGATGTGA
The DNA here is from genome assembly GCF_032717465.1 of Coenobita brevimanus. NCBI lineage: Eukaryota > Metazoa > Arthropoda > Malacostraca > Decapoda > Coenobitidae > Coenobita > Coenobita brevimanus. Next base: position 48,585,893 of record NC_137033.1, on the reverse strand, counting down.
ACAAAAAGGAGTCTTTAAATATTCAGTCAATCGGTCTAGTGTCCACCCTTGAGAGTTCCCAGAATTCTTGAACTGAGTTAGCTGAACCTGCTTTGGGGGTAACTTAAATTCTCATGATGGAGCTCCTTTTTTGAGCAGTAACGTGGGTGACACTCTCAAGAGTTCATGTGCTAATTTCCTGTCTGATGGTTTTGTCAGTCCTCTGGACAGTAATGACAGGAAATCAGTTAAAATATATCGTGATACAGGTGCTTGCCAATCCCTTATGCTGACCAGTGTTCTAGGCTCTAATGTTAATTCCTCTGATGAAACTGTAATCTTACAAGGTGTAGGGAATAATTACTTCTCTGTCCCTCTGTGCAGAGTGAATTTAGAGTCTGGTTTTGTTAATGGTTCCGTTTTGGTTGGGTTGGTTGAGACACTCCCAATGTCAGGTGTAACTTTCTTACTTGGAAATGATATTGGTGGAAGTCAAGTGTGTCCAGCTCCTCAGTTGTCTGGTGAGCCAGTGGCTGTGACCCAGGATTGTGATGTCCCTGATGTGTTCCCTGCATGTGCTGTCACTAGGGCTAAGTCTAAAGTTACTGGTGATTTAGAGGATAATGATGATGATGATGTTATCCTAGCTGACACTTTTCTTGCTAATTTGGACCACTCACCAGATGAGGCAGTACCCCGTAGTGTTGATAATTTGTCTCGTCAGGAGTTGGTTGAGTTTTAGGTTGCTGACCCTGAGTTGAAAGGTCTAGCTAACTCTGCTTGCAGTGAGGAAGAGTCAGCCGGTGCTTCTACTGGTTATTATATAAAGTCAGGAGTACTTATGAGGAAGTGGAGACCACCAACAGCATCAGCCGACTGTGAATGGGAGGTTGTACATGAAGTTGTCATCCCTCGTGTTTGTAGGCAGGATATCATTACAGTGGCTCATGATTCCAGTTTGGCAGGACACCTTGGAGTGAGGAAGACTGTGGCACGCATTTTGAAACACTTCTACTGGCCAGGTATCTTCAGGGATGTTTCCTGGTATTGTAAGTCTTGTCACACCTGCCAAGTTGTGGGGAAGTGTAATCAGACCGAAAAGGTTGCACCTCTAGTTCCCATTCCTCCTTTTGAGGCGCCTTTCACCCGTGTGTTGGTGGATATTGTGGGCCCTCTTCCTAAGACTTCTTCAGGATTTTCTTATGTGTTGACCCTGATTGATATGGCTACTCGTTATCCTGAAGCCATTCCACTTAGAAATATCTCAGCAAAGAACGTGATTAAGGAAATGCTAGGGTTCTTCACAAAGTTTGGTCTGCCCAAGGAGGTACAGTCAGACCGGGGAAGTAATTTCATGTCAAACGTTTTCAAGCAGTCTCTGAAAGAGTTGGGCATCACCCAGATCACGTCTTCAGCTTACCATCCCCAGACCCAAGGAGCGTTGGAGAGATATCATCAAACACTCAAATCGATGCTCAAGAAATACTGTTTGGAACATCAGAAAGACTGGGATAAAGGTCTTCCATATCTTTGTATTTGCTGCAAGAGAATCTCCAAATGAATCACTGAGCTTCTCACCTTTTGAACTACTGTTTGGCCATGAAGTAAGAGGACCCCTTAAGCTACTCAAGGAATGCTGGCTGTCGGAGGAAGATGACGTCAACCTGCTGGAGTATGTGATGAAGTTCAAAGAACGGCTGTCCACTGCTTTACAGCTGGCGAGAGAGAATTTAGGAGCTGCTCAGGAGAAGATGAAGACCTGGTATGATAAGAAGTCCAGGTTACGCCACTTTCAGCCAGGAGATCAGGTTTTGATTCTGCTACCAGTGCATGGGCAACCTCTTCAAGCCAAGTTTAGTGGTCCTTATTTCATGGAGAAGAAACTCAGTGATGTCAACTATGTCATCGCCACACCAGATCGTAGAAAGAACAAGCAACTATGTCACATCAACATGCTAAAGTTATATCACAGGCAGGACGAAAATAATCCAGTCTGCACTGTAGCTGTTCCACCCGAGTCTGCAAGTGAAGCTCTCCCATGTAGTATGAGCCTGAGTGATAGTTTGGGGAAGAATCCTGATATCATGAATGATCTCCAGACTAAGCTTTCTCATCTACCTCCCGAGGAAAGGCAGGAGTTTTCAGCATTACTGCAGGAGTACCCGCAAGTGTTCCGTGCCACTCCAGGAAGAACTACTGTGTTGATGCATGATGTCGATGTTGGAGACGCAAAGCCAATTAAACTGCCTCCTTACCGTGTGAACCCAGTGAAAGTTCCTCTCATCCAGAAGGAGCTTGGCTACCTGTTGGACCACAAGATGATTGAGCCATGCCACAGTGAGTGGAGTTCTCCTGTCACTCTAGTCCCTAAGCCAGGTGGGTCACAGCGGCTTTGCATTGACTACAGACGTGTTAATCAGATAACTAAAACAGACACTTACCCTCTCCCTCATGTGGAAGATTGCATAGACAAGATCGGAAAGGCTAGGTACATAAGTAAGTTTGATTTGTTAAAGGGATACTGGCAAGTACCTATGACTGAACGTGCTAGGGAGATCTCATGTTTTGTAACACTAGGAAAGACTTTTGCATGTTCGGTAATGCCATATGGTATGAAGAATGCACCAGCCACATTTCAGAAGCTCATGAATGTTGTAACAGAGGGTTTGGCAGGGTGTGTTGTTTATATTGATGATGTATTAATCTTCAGTGACAACTGGAAAGATCACCTATGCCATGTCAGTAAATTTCTTGAGCGTTTAGTTCAGGCTAATCTTGTAGCTAATTTATCAAAGTGTGAGTTTGGTCAAGCTAAAGTTCAGTACCTTGGGTACGTAATTGGTGATGGACATGTTGCACCACCAGCAGCTAAGGTTCAGGTTATAAATGATCTTCCCAGACCTAAAAGTAGGAAAGAGCTACAAAGATTTTTGGGAATGGTAGGTTATTACAGGAGATTTGTTCTTAACTTTTCAATTCTTGTATCAGCACTTACAGACCTACTGAAAAAGGGAGTTGAAGTTGCATGGACCGATAACTGTGAATCCTCTTTCAACAAACTTAAAGCTATCCTATTAAGTCAGCCAGTGCTCGCTACTCCAAATTTTGCTAAGCCTTTTAAGATGTCTGTTGATGCAAGTGATACAGGAGCTGGGGCTGTTTTGCTGCAAGAGGATGATCAGGGTATTGAACATCCTGTATCTTATTACAGTAAGAAGTTCACTCCACCTCAAAAGAACTACTCAACTATTGAGAAAGAGCTTTTGGCCTTGATTTTGGGTTTACACCTTTTTTCATTTTATTTGTGTTCTGGTTTTGACCCCATAGTCATTTATACCGATCATAACCCACTGAAATTCCTTAGTAAGTTTAAAGATAAAAATCAGAGCTTGACAAGATGGAGTCTACTTCTTCAGGAGTATTCATTAGACATACAACATGTCAAGGGGAAAGAAAATGTTATTGCAGATTGCTTATCTAGACTTTAGACAGATTGTTTTAGAGTAATAAGAAATTTCCTTTGTAAATTTCTTTTTCTTTGTGGGGATGTGTTACATAGCCTTTGATTTCATCATCCTTTGTGTAATTCTAACGTACAGTGTGCTGCCTGTTTGATCACGAGCGTGTTCTGCCTCAGTCCCCCCCTTCTACCGTTATAATAGAGTAAGTCGTCCTTTCTGTTGTTCAGTGCGGGATTGTCAACTCTTTGTCCCCATGGCTTCATTTGCGCGTCCTTCTTACAAGTTGTATCAAGCTCTGCTGGCCCCTATATAATGAGCTCAGTCTCTACATTAATTGCCACTTAGATCTGCTCCTCATTTTGTTCACATCTCTGTCCTCCCCTGTACAGTTATTATTGTGAGTGCTCAGAAAGTCTCCAACCATCTAGCAGCTGTGTGTAATTTGAGTATAACTGTTGTTGCATTTTTTTTCTTGTATTGTGTAGCATAAGGTTGATTCATAGGCCTAGTAAGGTTTTGTAATTCATGTAAAGTTCTTATTGTCAGCTATCATTAATAATAGTTTGTATCTGTAATAATTTATCTTGCATTAACTGAGCATTACCCAGTGTATTTTCATTTTATCAGGACTGACTTAGATAAATTTACTCATGCTAATTTCGTGTTAATAGAGGCTATTGCAGTTAACCATATATTTAACCTGTTTTTTGCCATTACATTATCCTTATGAGTCCTGAATGTTTTGTTGTTAGTTTGAGCATTAAACTTTAACTTGTAATTTTACCTAACTCTTTTGTTTTGAACCTGGAACTTTACGGGACAGTAGTGATTTTTAGTATTCTCACTTAAAGTGTACATCATCTTTCTCTGTTCCGCAACAACTTTCTCTCAAGACCATCATCACCAGCCGCGATAGCGAAGCTGGAATTGTTTTTAAATTGTCTGTCCGTGTGACTGTCTGCGTGTGTGTCTGTTAGCACGACAACTTCTCAGCCGCTGACGATATCATCACAGAATTTTACAGGTGTGTAGTAGGGGAAAAAAATAGATCACGAGTTCGAAATTGGTGAAAGTAGGTCAAGGTCTGCGTGTCTGTTATCAAGATAACTTCGCAACAGCTCAGGACATCATCACAAAATTTTACAGGTGTGTAGTAGGGATGAATATCTCCTACGAGTATTGTTTTCATATTGTCTGTTTGTCTATGTGTCTGTTACCAAGATAGCTTCGCAACCGCTCAAGACACCATCAAAAAATTTTACAGGTGTGTAGTAATGATGAAAATCTCCTACGAGTATTGTTTTCAGTTTGTCTGTATGCCTGTTAGCACGATAACTTCGCAACCGCTGAAGATATTATCACAAAATTTTACATGTGTGTAGTAGGGATGAAAATCTCCTACGAGTTCGAAATTGGTGGAAATAGGTCGAGGTCAAGGTCATATTCCGAGCCGCGCTAGAAATGTATCGGCTGGCGGCCGGTGTGATTACCCCCTTGGCGGGGGTCTCAAGTTATTATTCATTTTTACATTTCTCTGAAATACAGTACCAAGAAATATATAAGACTAAACGTATATGTCCTAAAACCAGCGGGGAGAGAGAGAGAGAGAGAGAGAGAGAGAGAGAGAGAGAGAGAGAGAGAGAGAGAGAGAGAGAGAGATAAGGATATTCACTGAGTTCTTCACCCTCTTCCTCGTCATCACTTTATCCCTTCCTCTCTATTCTTTTCCTCTCCCCTTTTACAACAGACTCTTCGGGAAAATAATTCATGTTCGTTCACTCTCTCTCTCTCCCTCACTCTCTCTCTCTCTCTCTCTCTCTCTCTCTCTCTCTCTCTCTCTCTCTCTCTCTCTCTCTCTCTCCTTTTACGTCTTATTTTTGTCTATGTCCTCTTTTACCTTTCGCAATATTGATTTTTTCTCTTAAGTATAATTTCATTCTCTCATGTTTTCCTAAAAATTTTATCTTCTTCCTGAATCCTATGATGTGTTTTATATATCGTTCTTGCAGCCACCTAGTGATTTTATTCTCCTTATGGAATACTTGTCCAATAGCATGGTTTAGAGAACAGAGAATTAACCCCATTCCTGTCGTCCTATTCTGAATATAAGGTTCGAATGCTTAAACCTCAAATCGCAATGTGGAGTGCAAAACCATAATTTTCACGGTCATTCATGCAACGCTTGTGGTTTCTAGGAATGGTCAGCCTGCATCCCATATTACAGAATGTAGTCAGCAGCCAGAAAGGCAGGCCAAATATGTTCCATCATTATCATGTAGTTCAAAACTGGTCGTAAACATTTTTTGAATCTGCATCGTAATTCTCTATTTCAGGTTTACGCAAACGACCCTAAGGTTCCTGTGCTTAAACCTCTAATGGCAAAGTGGAATGCAAACCCCAAATTTTTGACGACAATTTCTGATGCATGTGAGAACGATGGAACATATCTGGCCTTCCTATATAGTCTGAATGCATCCTGTATTGTGGGATGCAGGCTAACCATAACTAGCAAACACATGCCTTCCCTAAATTTAGGAACCTGGATTCCATTTTACAATTCAATTTTAAAGCGGACGACATTAAGCCTCTTGCGGTATCATGAGCAAAGTAAAAAATACGTTATTGTTGTGAAGGGATATTGTTTTTGTCGAAAAAATATACACACTTATTTTTCAGTGCCAAGATTCTCTTCCTTTCTTCATCTCCTCTTTTATTCTCTCAGACTTTACTGTCTTCTACTTTTGGTTTGTTTGCTCTTCGTTGCTCAGTTCCTTTTTTCTCTGTTTCCCCTTTTCTTTGCTTAGTCTGTATTTTCAGGCGTTATCATTTTTCTCCCACAGGATACACATACAGATGCAATACACTTACAGATACAGATGCACTTGCAACTACAGATATAATTACAGATCTACACATACAAGTACTGAGTCACACACATACATATAAACACTGATACAGATACACATGCAGAAACATACACACATACACAGAGATAAAAATACACATACATATGCAGATACACATACAGATACATATACACATAAGATTACAGATAAACCCATACATATGCAGATACACATAAAAAACCTGCACACATACAGGTAAACATATATATATGGAGATACACAAACAGATGCATCTACACACACACATACAGATAGACATACACATAGATATTCACATAATTATACATACAAACACCTACCCGTATACATATCTACATACAAACAAACATACACATGCATATGCAGATACACATACACGGATACAGACGGACATATACCTGGACATACACCGACAAATACTACCACAATAAACGCATGCTTCATTATATGGATATTTTATCCACAGGCACAAACTTTGTGATCAGAGATAAAAATAACATTAAGTGAAATGATAATAGTAGCCATGAGTTTCCTTCAAATTCACAGGATAAAAAAAAAAAAAACTGTCGACAATAAATTAATCTGCCCAGACTCGGCCCATTAACAAGAACACGAGGTAAAATAATCAAGAGAGAGAGAGAGAGAGACTAGCATCATATAAAAGTCAATAATTAGCCCTCTCAGTCTATGCTGACTCACTTCCAGCTGAATAAAATCATCTTGTGTAAGCTGGAACACAGTACTAGACTTTTCTCGACTATGAAGAGAAGACTGATAATACTCTGTTTAACACTCAGACTCCTATGACTCGCTCTCAGCTTAATATAGTCATTTGATGCTATTGTAGGTAAAATAATAGAGCTGTGCAAATCATGAAAGGGTTAATGGCACCCGTATCAACAGTGAGCTAAATACTGTAACATAGGATGAGCTGGAATACAGAAATTGAGTTGTGCCGAACAAGAAAGGGTTAATACTGCAAAATCCCATCCATTCAACAAGCAACTGACCTTTCCAAAGCGACAGATGTTTGCTGATGTCATTCTTGCTTTCGTCAGATGATATTAACACGCTTGCATCTGTTAACTCCCTCAGTACGACGACGTCTTACTTATTACACCCACGCTTGCAAAGGGAGAGAGACAATGTTGTACTCGGTGTGTGTGTGTGTGTGTGTGTGTGTGTGTGTGTGTGTGTGTGTGTGTGTGTGTGTGTGTGTGGAGGGGGGGTTCAAGGGCCCAATGAGAAGACGGAAATATGAAAGAGAATGAAAAGGGTTAACAGAAAGAGAGTGGTGGTTTAAGAGCAAGAAAATTAGTTAAGGACGAGAGATGAAGTTAAGAAGGGATTAAGAGAGAGAGAGAGAGAGAGAGAGAGAGAGAGAGAGAGAGAGAGAGAGAGAGAGAGAGAGAGAGAGATTATGTAAAAAAACGAGGGGCTAATAAAGGCGGGGGGATGAAGAGAGAAATGGAGGGTTAACAAAGAGAGAAAGAGAAGACTTAAGAGAAGGACTGGGTGGGTAGAGGGTGGAAGGAATACTGGGGAATGGATTGTGGGTCTTTATACCAATTTATTCTTCGTCTAAGGAGTGTTCAGGTGATTTCTGCCACACTGGAATCTGGGAATTAAACACCCGTAGCAGCGACAAGCACAAATGTACAACTGTGTCTGTTCTGGCTTTTTTATCGAGTTTACCTTCCTCTCGTAACGAAGATTTAAGAACAAGAGACATGGGCGATTTTTTCACTCTCATGTCCCCGAAGAATCTAAACACACACACACACACACACACACACACATCCTCCCCCTCCCCCACCCCCAACCCACCCTCACACACATCCTTCCCCTCCCCCACCCCCACACCCTCCACTCCCACTCCCCCGCCACACGCACATACACACACTCCCCCCCCCCAACCCGACAAACATCCTCCTCACACACACACACACACACACACACACACACACACACACACACACACACACACACACACACACACACTTGTTTCCCGCCGTCGGTCATAACAGTAGTAAAAATGATGTTGGAAACTCTGTGGGCACATAAGGTCAGGAAAAACGAAGGGTGAAAAAATAATTAAATCATGAGGGGCTCAAGTTAAGAGGGAGCTTAGGAAGACACACAACATCACGGCTTGTTAGTTTTAGGGATGGGGAAGGGGACGGAGGGGGAGAGGAGGGTTTGGGAAGGAAAGGGAAGAGAGGGATGGGGCTAGTGTGCAGCTAAGGAAGGCCTGAGAAGTGGGGGGGTGAAGGTTGGTCTAAGAGAAAAACCTGCTAAACCAACAAAAGTGCCACTCTTACGGCACATCCACTCGTGTTTTCAAACTTGTGTTGACAACACAGCTCAAAATATTTTTGGATGGACATGTTCAGTAGTATTTAGACAGATGTATGAAAACACACTTCAGTGCTGCCTTAAACTAATGGGCAGCTGAGTTGACGCAATGCCTGTACCCATACCAGGCAGCTGAGAGTTCATGATGATATTGCCAACATGATCTGGAGGTTGCTGCTCCAAGCATTCTTGCAGTTTGTTCATTATTGTTCTGTTTACATGTTACCAGCACTTGTTCGAGCGCACGTGAGGTAGGATAGGATGGGATGAAACAGGACAGGTAAAACAGGAAATGAGATGAAGTCATGCAAAATGGGGATGTTGCAACTTACAAGGAGGGGTAGATGGGAGGGTGTAGGAGGGACTAGATGCGTTGGAACGGGATGAAGGATAGTAGGAGGTGGGATGAGAGCACGAGTGAGGATAGCAAAGGTTAGACAGAGAGAGGTGTGAAAACAAGAATTAAAATAAGGGTATCGTAGTTAGGAGATGGGGTGGAATAGCTGTCGGATGGGATGGAATGGGATGGAAAAGGAAAACTATGGAACAAGGTGGCTGAAAATAGACAGAAAAAAAGTTGACCGGAGATAGTTGAGGAATACAGCATTTTAGTAGAATGGACAGGGAGACAGAAGGATGTGGACAGTAAAAGATTAGTTGAGTTGGAGATAGTGAAAGTAAACAGTGACATGTGGGTATGAAAGAAGATAGAGTTTAAATGAGAATAGGTGGTCGAGGAGGTTAGTGGAAGCATGAAATGCTAAGTGGAGAGAGAGAGAGAGAGAGAGAGAGAGAGAGAGAGAGAGAGAGAGGGGGGGGGAGACGATTAAAGTTGAGAGAGGCTGTTAATGAGTTACTGAAGAGGTGAGATAGATTAATATTTGTGTAAAAGACGGGAAAGGGAGAATGACTGAAGGAAGAGAAGGAGAGAGAGAGAGAGAGAGAGAGAGAGAGAGAGAGGGGGGGGGAGACGATTAAAGTTGAGAGAGGCTGTTAATGAGTTACTGAAGAGGTGAGATAGATTAATATTTGTGTAAAAGACAGGAAAGGGAGAATGACTGAAGGGAGAGAGAGAGAGAGAGAGAGAGAGAGGGGGGGGGAGACGATTAAAGTTGAGAGAGGCTGTTAATGAGTTACTGAAGAGGTGAGATAGATTAATATTTGTGTAAAAGACGGGAAAGGGAGAATGACTGAAGGAAGAGAAGAAGAAGAAGAAGAAGAGAGAGAGAGAGAGAGAGAGAGAGAGAGAGAGAGAGAGAAGGAAAGAAGGAAGGAGAAGGAAATGGAGAAGAATGAAAGAAGAAATGGGAGAGGGAGAAGAAATGGAGGAAGAGAGGAGTGGCAGAAGTGAAGGAAGGCGAGGGAAAGAGAAGGAGGAAGCAGGAGGAGGGGGAGAGGGATAAAAAAAGAACGGGAAGGGGGAGAGGGAGAAGGAAGACAGGAGGAGGAGGAGGAGGAAAGAGAGAAGAAAAGAGTGCAAAGGAGTACAAAGGAAAACAAACAGCAACAGATCTATTAGGTCTTTCGTGGTTGTTTGTTATATGATAGGTTATAACTAACGTAACTGTTCTATTAGTCAAAGACAAGGCTAGCAAAGCAGGACGACTCCCCCCCCCCCACCAAAACACTGTAGCCGATATTGGCAGGAAATAGTGAGAAGGACTGCCGTAGGAGGGGAAGAGGGAGTAGGAAGAAACTAAACGGACGGAGAGAGAGAGAGAGAGAGAGAGAGAGAGAATTTATCACTGCCTTCACCCATTTCTCTCCCTCTTCCCCGTCACCATCATCGTCATTATCTTTTCCTTCCTCTTCTTTCTTCTTCTTTGTGTTTTCTTTTCATTCTCTTATCTTCCTCCTAAAAATTCTCGTTACTCCTTGACTCCCAACTGTCTGTCTGTCTGTCTAACGTATGCCAGGAGCTGGCACTAAACGAGAGAGTACATACGAGTACATAGGAATTAAAGATAACAGGAGGCCTACTGACCCATGACGATGTTATCTGTTGGAAGAAAAAGGCTGATTCTGCCAACATGTAATCGACGCGTAAGGAAAAGAGAAGAGAGAGAGAGAGAGAGAGAGAGAGAGAGAGAGAGAGAGAGAGAGAGAGAGAGAGAGAGAGACAGACAGACAGACAGACAGACAGACAGAGACAGAGGAGAATAATTACAAACAAGATAATGAAACGGAGACGGGATGGGGTGGAAGAAAAGTAGGAGAAAGAGGAGAGAATAGGTGAAGAAAAGGAGTAGAAGGGAGAACAAAGGCAAGCAAACAGCAACAGACCTGTTGGTCCTTTAGCTGCTGTTTGGTATAGGGAAGGTTATAACTAACAAAACTATTCTCTCAGTTAAGGACAAGGACAGAAAAGTAGGATAGCCCCCCCACCCCACCCACCAAACCTTCCAGCCGAAGGTGGCAGGAAATAGTGAGAAGAACCACCATGCCGCATTGAATATATTATTCAGGAGTGAACATATTTGGCTGGGGGTTAGTAGACAGATACTCATCCAAGTGATTTTTAAAGGTTAGTGCTGAATCACAGTTTACTACCCTGGAGGGCTGTTTGTTCCAAATATTTACAACTCTAGTAAAAAATGAAGTGATTAACTTCGTGTGACTGAAATCACTTGCCGATAATTTTGTGCCCATTACCTCTAGTGTAATTTGAGCGATCAACTGTGACATATTTATTGATAGCCAAATTATTGTGTTCTTTGAATATTTTGAATAACTGAGGTAAGTCTCCTAGTAACCTGCGTTTAGTTAAGGTAAAGAGATTCAGGGCTTCTACACGCACCTCTTATTGTTTGTTTCTTAATCTATGTATCGTCTTTGTCACCCCACATTGTACTCTTTCAACTTTTTCTATATCTTTTTGTAATAAGGGGAACGAAACTGGACACAATACTCTAAGGGTGGGCGTACTAGAGATTTATACAAGGTGAAGATGATATTTAATTATTTATTCGTGAATGCTCCACAAATGAATCCGATAAGTTTGTTTGCTTTCTTAATAGCCTCTGTACACTGTTTGATTGATTTAAGATAATTTGCTACCATAATTCATAAGTCTTTTTATACTTGAATATTCTTCATAGTGTAGCTTGCTGTTTCGTTTCTATTTCCATTGTTTAGCACTTTGCATATTCTAGTACTAAAGTATACCTGTCATGTTTTGGTCCAATTAAACAGTCTATCAAGGTCAATTTGAACTGCTTGCCTCTGCAAAGATGTTTGCAGAGCTCTGTTTCCAACTTTATATTCGTAAGGAAATATGTATATTTTACAAAAGGAAACCATCATTTATACCATTTATATAAATCAAAACAGAATAGGACCCTGTGGCACCCCACTTGTATCATCTTTCCAATCTGATTGTTTACAATTTATTACGGCTCTCTGTTTACGTCCTGTAAGCCAATTGTCGATGCACTCGAGCACACTGCCTCTGAATCTATGTACCTTCAATTTCAGAAGTACCGGTAGTCTTTTATGGGGAACTTTATCAAATGCTTTATGAAAATCGAGAGAGTTAATATCGACAGATCTGGTCTCATCGTATATACTGAATATTTCATAGCAGAAAGCCAAGAGATTCGTAAGGCTATTCAAGTCCAACTGTTACAGATATTTTATGGATGGAGGACGCCAGTGTTCTCGTGTATGGATATAAATATTTTTTAATTCATTTGTTTTTCCATCCTCTTTTGTTATTTAAAAGGAAAAAAGGCAAGAGCAATTATTCTGAAAACCGTGTTGTGAATCGTTAAGGAGATTGTGTATTTCCAAGTGCTTAACGAACATATCTTTGATACTAGTTTCCAACAACTTGCACACCACTGAAGTTCAGCTTATTGGTTGATAATTTTCTTGTTGCGATTTGCTGCCTTTTTTAAATACTGAATTTACATTTGTTAGTTTCCACTCATGAGGCACCTTAGTATTTCTTATGAGATTTGTTGAACAGCTCAGGTAATGGCTTAGATATTTCATTCACTGCTTCCTTCAGAATGCGCGGAGATATTTTATCCGGCCCTGATGTTTTATTCACTAAATTTACCAATGGCAAGTCGTACAGCATTCTCACGAACAGTAATGTCGCTAATTATGTTACTCTTTTCTAAGACAAGAGGAAAAACTGGTGAAATGGAATCTGTAATGTCAACTGTAAATACGAATGGAAAGAAAGTGTTCAGAAGTCTTGAATACATAACTTCCTCCAACTTCCGTTGGCGAGAGTAACGAGAGAACACAATAGGAAAAATAAAAGAAATTAGAGAAAGTCAAAGAACAGGAAGGGAATATAAAGAAGAGAAGAGCAATAGAAAAAAAGGAGAGGAAGAGAAAGGGAGAGAAAAAACTGAAGCAAGAAGAGGAAGAGATGAGATGAGACGATAAAGGAGAGACAAAGAAAGATGCGAATGAAAGGAAAAGAAATTGAGAAAATAAAAGAGAGGCATAGACGGTGGAACAAAAAAGGAAGAGAAATAAGACAAAGAGTAAGAAGAGAGAATAATAGGAATGAGAGTGAGCAAAGAGAATACAGTGTTCGCCAACCCACAAGGCTTATCTTAATAGTCCAACTGTATATAAAGTAACCGGGGAATGACGGAGCACGGAGGGGAAGAACGAGAAGGAGGGAGGGAAGGAGTGAGAAGATGGGATGGAAGAGGGAGAAGGAGGGAAAGAGGAGGGAGAAAATGGGATGAAAGAGGGAAAAGGAGGAAGGGAAGAGGGAAAGGGAAGAGAAGGAGGGAAGAGAAATGATGGAAGAAAGCAGGGATAGGGAAGGCAGTAGGTTGGAAGGACAAGGGAGAAAGAAAATAGGAAAAGAAGGGAGAGAGAAAAAAAAAAACACACACACAGAAAAGACGTTGGAAAGTATGAGGGAAAGGAAAGATGAGAAAAAGGGAAGAAGGAGTGACTAAAGAAGGAAGGGAAGTGGAGGGAGAAGAGAAAACAGAGAGAAATGAGAAACAGGATGAGAGAGAGAGAGAGAGAGAGAGAGAGAGAGAGAGAGAGAGAGAGAGAGAGAGAGAGAGAGAGAGAGATTTAGTTATGTAGGGAAGGAATATTTAACATCCTAACAGGCAGGGTTGGATCAAATACTAATTTTTAAGAGGTCAAATACAAATACAAACACTTGTGACATTATGATGCAAAAATACAAATACAAATACAAATACTTTTTCTTCTGGGTGCCAAAATACAATTACAAATACAAATACATTGAAAATGTATGTAAATATAATTCAAATACAAATATTTGTATCTGATCCACCCCTGGTGATAATATGGGAAAACTCAAGGGCTCACGGGACTCGGGACTCGGGAGGCACGGCTACAAGTCTGTCCAGATGCACGTTGATGTTCGATCTGAACCTGTGATCTAAGTCAGCGCGTCAGACAAAAGTGGCGCGGCATTTAAATTCGAAATACAGATACAAATACAAAATACTTTTTCTTCCAGGTGCTAAAATACAATTACAAATACAAATACAATGAAAATGTATTTAAATACAACTCGAATACAAATACAATTGTATTTGATCCACCAGTGCTGGTAGGTGATCTTTCTCTTGGCCAAAAAAAAAAAAAAAAAAAAAATGATCCTCAATATACTAATTGCAATCACCAATAATACCTTCCAGCCATGATTCGTTACCGTCAAATGATTATATTCAGATCTGGAAATTCCACTCCTGATGAAGGTAATGAATAATTTCCATTACCCCTTCTGTACGAGGAGCTCATATATAATTTTCTTGCTACAGTACCACCAGACGAGCATCTCTAAGAAGTAAAGAGGGGAAGCGAAAAAAATGGATATGAAATAAGATCCAGAATATCGTTGCGCTGTCATCAACCGTTATTTTACTTTCATCATCGATACTGATCTCTCACCTAAAACTTACGTCAGGAATCATCCATTGCCGTTAGTAACCCCTCTTCAACCGTCCTTAACCTTGTCTAACCGCACGCAGTCAACCATCATTAATCGCTCTTAACCGTAAACAAACGTAACAGACCTCTGTTAACTGTTGCCGACCATAATGAATCGTTCCCATTTATCATCAGTCCTCCCTATTCGTTCTCAACCGCCATAAACCGGCTTTAACATTCGCCAAACGTGGTTAACGGTCCTCAACCGTCCCTACTTGTCATCAACAGTCCTTAACCACCATCAATCGTCTTCAGTTGCTACAAATCACCCTCATCCATAATCAACCGTCCTTAACCGTCATTAACCGCTCCCAGTCGTTATCATTTCCGTCCTTAACCGCCACCAACCGTTCTTGACCGTCCCTAACCGTCGTCAGCCACCATCAGCGTCTGAACAAAGTCATCCCAACCTCTCCTCTTCCTCCTCTCCCTAGCTATTTCCCCTCCTCCATCCACCTTTTCCGATAAATTCCTCCCTTTATATTAGTCTCTGGCTCGCCCCTGAGGTTTCTCTCCTTTGTCTCTCCCTCTCCCAATATCGTCTCTTTTTCATTCCCTTTCATTTCACATGATTACCTTTCCCTTTTTGTCAATGTCAATCCATTGTTCGTCTTAATATACCGTTGTTGTACTCTTCTTTTTCCCTAAAATCTCTTTTTTTTTTTTCACTTTGTTTTCCAGTTCACTTCATTTTTCACTCAATGTAGTGCTCCGTTCGGGTGTTTCTACGCTGAATGGCAAGCAAAGTGGTTTCCTGTTTCCAAAGAAACCATTTACTACGCTGGGTACTACTGTATAACAAAATGGTGCCTAGTTGTCTAGGAGGTTAAGGCGCTTCAACCGGGTGGGACCAGCAAAGTTTTCCATGTAAGAGGTGCTTAGGGGTTATTGCTTACATGCTGCCACTCAGGCGAAGGAGAAGCTGGTGTTATTCACCTTAATGTCAGGAGTAAGTAGCCTGGCTCCGGGCTTCCACGCTAATAATGGGGCAAAATAGCATGGGATGATACACAGAGCAGGCTTCCCATTAAATTCCATCACGCTCCTCTATTGTCAGTCTCGTCTGCAATGCTTCCCCCACTGAAGACAAAAGCACCAGATGCAGATGAAGACCTAACTTTATTTTTTTTTCCGCCACTTAGACCTTTCAGAAACACCATGTAATGTGCATGTCAGTCTATACTTGTATCCCCAACCTTTAGGCGACCAGTGACAATCAAAACAATAATAATAACGGTACACAGCATATTCACGGACCAAACACTTTGCTCAGCGTTCTGCACAATAACATACAAGTGGTTTGGATAAAGTACAGATGTTTTTATTCCCCTTTATATTAGTACACATCACTTAATACTAAACACACACACACACACACACACATTATACATATGTATAAGCATGATTTTTAAAATCATCTTTATTACTTAAAAAATATTACATATTAAAGATATTAAAACATTTCTTGCAGGTATTTGCATCATCATCATCATCGTCGTTATCATCTTCCCGTCTTTTTTTTTTTTTTTTTTTTTTTTAAATTTAAAGTAAATTAAGCAGGTTTCAGGAAGCCACGAAGAGGAAAGAATATGTTAGTGGGAGAAATACTGAACAACATGCTCAGTGCAATAGTCCACACACCCATTCATTCATCATTCAAGCCCCTAGAATCCTGGCTTCACCTGATAGGTACAATTTTCCTTACCTAACCTCGTAATTACCTTTCCCACAGAGTAACTACGAAGGTTATTAACTTAAAACGAAGGTTCTAAACCCTAATCTTAGGAGGCTCCATACAAAATTAATCTCACCAGCTCGACCTCTTGTCAGTTCCCTTGCCTCGTCAGCGCCCATACCTCTCTTTCTCTCACAGTCGTATATAACGTCTAACCATTTTCTTTTTTGACGACCACGCCTCCTTCCACTCTCAGATTTGCTTTATACATCCTTTTCACCACCCTATTTATATCCATCCTTTCCTATTGACCATATAATCTAAACATGTTCTCTTCAAGTCTGTTATCCGCAGGCTTCCATACTCCACATCTTTCATGAAGCGCATTATTTCTTGTTCTAGCCACTCTCCTCACTCCACACAGTTTTCAAAAATCCCATCTTCACTGTTACAGTTTTCATTTTCATGATACATCAAAGTCACAAATACTCCTTCATGGAATCCTCTTACAGCTGCCACGCTCACATATCTGATTTGTATCAAGGTCTTCATAGCACCAAACACTTTCCTCCCTGCACCACTCTACACTTTCTTTACACATCTCTCTCTTCTTTGTGTCACTGCATCCAGGTACTTAAATTCTCTCACCAGTCCACGTCTCTGTCGATTCAGCAGATACCACATAGGAAGCCACACTCTCAAGAACCATCACTTCACTCTTATCTACATTGACACTCTAGGCTCGACGCTCATAGACACCAATCTGCATAATTCCTGCTCACTATTAGCCAGCAGCACAGCACCAATTGCTGTCATGAAATCTGAAATACTTCACCCTTCACCATTCATTACTGTTGCCATCCCAGTCTTCAACACCCGAGTTATAACTTCTCTCACAACTCCAGCCATATAAATATTGAACAGCTGTGGAGTCATCACACTACCTTGCCTCACTCCAACACTGAAGTTAAACGAGGCACTGAAGCAACGGCCTGCCCTAATCCCAGCTTCACCACCATCATAAAAAGTCGTAACAGCATTCAGCAGCTTTGCCTGTACACCATACAATCGCAAATCTTTCCATAAACTCCCTTACTTTAACTTGACGTATGGTTTTGTAGGTCCATAGCTACCATACAACCATCAAAGCCTTTGCACAACCTTCCTTCACAGTCATAAGTAGCGCTGGCAATTAGACCATCTTTTTGAATCCACTAGTTCAAAAATTTGCTGTTTGGGAACTCACGAACAACTAGAACACACTGAACTGGTGCATCATCCTGCCTGAATATGACAATTAGGTAGCAGTGTTCAAACTGTGATATCACAGATTCACTCCTGACATCGAGATATCCATATGCCGTATTGGTGTAAGGATAATTTGTGGACACCTTTTCTATCTATCAGTCTATCGATCTATCTGTTTATATATATATATATATATATATATATATATATATATATATATATATATATATATATATATATATCCCATTGGATCCCAGGGATGCTGGGCGAGGCATGGCACTGGGTGTGTACTAAGCGTACCGCCCTCCGCCTATCGGCTCATAGTCGCGAAGCTCATAGGTCCCTACCCGGGGGTTCCCTACTTTATAAAGACTTGAAAAATCCCAGTTCTGTCCAATATTCCGGACACCGGGCTCCAATGGGTTAAAGAGACTGATAGGTTTGCCAGTCATTACATACATATTATATATATATATATATATATATATATATATATATATATATACAGAGAGAGAGAGAGAGAGAGAGAGAGAGAGAGAGAGAGAGACCTTTCAGTTCTATCACTGACACATTCTGAGGCACTAGTCCAATTTTCCGTCATTGTCACAATTTCCACTTTTTTTTTTTTTTTTTAATTCATTCTTTTTTCTGTCTGCTCCCTAATTCAGTTCAGACTGGTGCAGGTGTCCCATTTTCAGTCTTAATTTTCCCAATTTTCGCCACATTTACTTTCATATTTTATATAATCTTTCAGAGACTTTTTTTTTTTTTTTCAACAGCTTGACATATTGTGTTCTCAAAAGCCTTCTTCCTCCAAGATGTAAAATGAGAAGGAAAATAGAAGAAAGAATGAATGGAAAAGGTAGGACGAGGAAGGAAAAAGGAAAGCAAAAGTAAAGGGAAATACTCGCGAAACGAACCATATTCTAAATCCCTTCATCCGAGGATCTAATATTTATATTTTGCTGCTGCCAGATGACTTTTTTCAACTTACGACAGGCGTCTCGTACTGAAGGCTTCTTGAAGGCTGTATTCCACTCCACCAAAGCGACACCAAAGCCTGTGAAAGTAGCAGGAATAAAATGAGAAAGACAGCATAGGAGAAAAGTGGTTATGGGACGTTTTTTATCTAGGAAGATGAAAGAAAAAGAAAGACAAAAAGAAACAAAGAAAGAAAAAAAGGAAAGAAGGAAATGATGGAAGAAAAGAAATGGAAAGAAGTAAGGAAGGAAGAAAAGAAAAGAAAGAACTGACATACCCAAGAGACGAACACTATGCTGCCGTTTTCATTTGATTCATGTAACCAGACGATTTTATGCACATCAAGAGAGTATTTTCATAATAGAGGAGATAGATCTTGCTTCTATTGACCCTTTAAGTATGAGAGGCATTTGTTGAAGTTAATAAAATTGTCGTAGATTGGCAAGAACAAATTTACGGAGAAATATGACCATGTTGAAGAGGTTAAGAGACTTTTTTCTCCTGTTAGATGAGGTAGGGGAGGAAAAGGTGAAGAGAGAGAGAGAGAGAGAGAGAGAGAGAGAGAGAGAGAGAGAGAGAGAGAGAGAGGGGAGGAGAACCCATCTTCCCGAGAGACCTTTTGCTTCCTCCCCCGAGACGAGGGAGAAAAAATGACTTGTTGGAAGTTTGCTCCTTCTTCCTCCCCGCTTACTCTTTTTATTTGTCTCCCGTCCAGTACAATTACCACACGGCCATCCTGCTGAGAGAGAGAGAGAGAGAGAGAGAGAGAGAGAGAGAGAGAGAGAAAGAGAGAGAGGGAGAGGGAGGGAGAGAGAGAGAGAGAGAGAGAGAGAGATAATGATGAGACAGACAGAAAACCAGACAGACAACCAGAGAGAGAGAGAGAGAGAGAGACCAGAGGTGATAATGATGAGACAGATGGACAGACAGAAAACCAGGCAACCAGCCACCCAAACAAACAAACACAGACAGGCAGACAGACAGATAGACATATGAACTAAATAGTTACTCTATTCTTAGCTTTGGGAAGAACAGAAAAAACACTCAACAACCAGCGTATGGCTGCACTTGTTAATTTAAAAGAGAAATGTTGAAAGCCTGCAAAACTTCTGCCTTGCAAAAAATGCCGAACATCAGAAAACTACAATATAAAACAGTTCATTTCGAAATTCTTAGTCGCACTGCGTTTAAAAGATTGAAATTCATGGATGGTGGCAAAGACACACGGAGGACGACAGTTCCAGAGTTGACCAGCTGTGTACAGAAGGAACTGCAAATACCGATGACCACTTGCGCTTAAGAAATGAACAGAACTCTGAGAATCTGACTAAGCTTATTGCCAGCAGCGAAAGAGGGGTCGTTACAGAGTAGGATTAGAAATGTCTGGAGGTCATTTCATCGATATTACCCTCACAGGACGCAGAGCCCGGCAATATATCCACAAATGGAGAGGATGTTCTCCCCGGAAAACCTACGAAAGAGAACATTACACAACGGAAGGCACTGGAGCCATGATGTAACCAGTGGAACTTGTGGGCAAAATGTTGACAATTAATTCTGTACTGAGGAGTTAATTGGTTCAGGCAAGGCTTACGAAACTATGGTACGCAGGACAGTTTCCAAGGGGTACTCTCAGGTCTGGACAAATTTGTATGGCAATATTTGTTGAACATTCCAGAGGATGATAATTACCTTGGTGTATATTTGCTAGGATAAGATTTGTTTGAACCCTGTGGGACCAGCAGGTTTCCCTCAGAAAAAAAAAAGAAAAAGAAAAAAAGGCAAAGCATATCGACGCGTATTCTTGTTGGGTAAGGAAGCTCCCAGCACGTCTTCCTTAACCAGTCTGTTTCTAGACATGCCACGTTAATTATCATGATTTTGTATATTACTTACGGGATCTATGTCAATACTGGAAAGACAGACAACGTACAAATGAATATCGTGCAGTTTGAAAAACATTACAAAGGAAGAGGTGCTGGTGAGCATCTTACTATACCGACAGTCGGAACTGTAGTCAGAAGCAAAACTTGGTCATACACGAAACTCAGACCTGATGCGAAAACTGCGGAGGCTCCCTGAATGTGACTGAAACTGTATGTTAATACGAAGAATACTCGTATACTACAAGGTCATCGTACGGACGGATGTAAGATATATCAGTTACATAAAATTCAATATGTAAACATTTTTTCCAAAAAAAAAGATTCCATATTATGTAGATAGATACAAAGGTAGATAAACTAATATTCGGAAACAAGAATGTAGGCTCAAAGAACCCAGATATGATCATTATTAGTATACAGGTACTGGATTAAAAACATACAAATTTAGCAGTTTTGTAAACACACACACACACACACACACACACACACACACACACACACACACACACACACACACTCTTTCAACAGAATGACCGTGTGGTAATTGTACTGGACGGGAAACAAATAAAAAAGTAAAAGGGAGGAAGAAAAAGCAAACATCCAAAATGTCTGTCTTCCTATCTCATCTCGGAGGAGGAAGGAAAATGTTTCCCGGGAAGATGGTTTCTCTCTCTCTCTCTCTCTCTCTCAACCCATTCTCGTCCAACATGTTCCTCGTCTTCAACCATAACATTTTCATGGCCAGCAGTTCTTCCTGTCGTATCCTCCTTACCTCATGCCTGTCCTACTCTTTCTTTTTTCCTCTCCCCCTCAGATTCCCTCGACTTTACGCTACGCCCATTTCTTTTACGAACCGCTCTGGCTTTAGGTTCATCATGGCTACAGTAACTGTCATCCCAGCTTCACTCTCCTCTCCTCAGCTCTTCTCTCCTCGCCGCTCAGCTCTCTATCCTCAGTTTTTCTCTCCTCTCCTTGCTTCAGCCTCCTTACCCCCCCCCCCAGCATTCTCTTCTCGTTTCCTCAACCCTCCTGCTCGTCTCCGCACTGCTCTCTACGTCAGCTCTTCCCTCCTTCCCCTTCCTCATTGCTCCTCCCCCTTCCTTCACCAGTTCTCTCTCTCTCTCTCTCTCTCTCTCTCTCCTATCGCCATCCCATCTCTCGCATCTCCCTGTCCTATCTTCACTTTACCACTAATTTTTTCATCCCTTTCCCCCAGTCCGTCCTATAACCCAGGTGCTCCTTCTCGTCTCCTCTCCTCTCCTCATCATTTCCTCTTTCCACGTCTTCCTCTCATTTCCTTTCCGCATCATTCCCTCTTTCCTCGTCTTCCTTCTTTCCGCATCATACCCTCTTTCCTCGTCCTCTTATCCCTCTAACTCCTTTATCATTATCCATCTCTTATCTTCTCCTCCCCCTCTCGTCCCTCTTCTCGCTCCTATTAACTGATCTAATTGTTACTTTCTTCTGTGTGCACCAATTTAGTCGGCACACCAGGTTCCTACAGCATCACCACCTCCCCTTATATCTTAGTAGAACCGTATCTACCATCTCTCAGCAGCACCTTCACTCTCATCTCTAAATACAGTAGCACCTCGCTCTCATTTCTAAGTAGCAACTTCTCTCATCTCTAAGTTGCACCTTCACACTCATCTCTTAGTAGCACCTCTCTTCTCTCTAAGTAGCACCTTCCCTCCTACCTCTCAGCAGCACTTTCTCACTCATTTCTAAGTAGCACCTTGTCTCATCTCTAAGTTGCACCTTCACACTCATCTCTTAGTAGCACCTCTCTTCTCTCTAAGTAGCACCTTCCCTCCTACCTCTCAGCAGCACTTTCTCACTCATTTCTAAGTAGCACCTTCTCTCCCATCTCGAAGTAACACATTCTCTCTCATGTTTAAGTAGCATCTTCTCTCCCATCTCCAACAAGCACCTTCTTTTCCATCTCTAAGTAGCACCTTCTCTCTGATCGCTAAGTAGCACTTTCTCTCCCATCTTTAAGTACCACCTTCTCTCCCATCTCTAAGTAGCACCTTCTCTCCGTTCTCTAAGTAGCACTTTCTCTCCCATCTCTCAGTAGTACCTTCTCTCTCATCTCTAGGTAGCACCTTCCCTCTCATCTCTAAGTAGCTCCTTCTCTCTAATCTCTAAGTTGCACCAATTTCTCCCATATCTAAGCAGCATCTTCTTTCTCCCCAGTCAGCTTCTCCCTTCTCATACTTCACATTTCCCTCACCTCACTATCCCTCATATTGCATCATCTCTTTTCACATCACCTTACTTCCTCTCACCCTCAACTCCATCACACTAAGTCTATACACACCCCACCTCCTTTCACATCTCTCCTCGCACACATTTGTCCTCGTACCCTCTCTTCTCATTTCGGACTCTGATGCAATCCACACACCGGACAGGAAAACTCAATAATCCTCTTCTCCCACTCACACCTGTTTCTCCCCACCTCCCCACCACCACGTCCCCCCTCCCCCACTTTTGTATTCTCCCCTAACCTCATCACTGTACCAATTTGTCTTACCTAACTTTCACTCCTCTTCCAGATATTGACCCCTCTTAACCCATCGCCTCCCTTCATCACCCCCCTTCCTGCCTAATACTTCCATCTCTCCCCACCCCTCTCCCTTCATCACCCTTCCTGCATCTCCACACCGCCCTTTCCCCTCAATATCCCTTTCCTTTCCACACATATACAACCCCTCTCCCTATCCATCATCCTAACATCACACCATCATTTCCTTCCCTTTCCCTCACCGTACATGCTCCTCACCCCTACACCACCCCATTGTTCCCCTCACAGTATCCCTCCCCTTCCTACTCCTCCCTTCACACACTTACAAATTCCCTCCCTCACGTCTCCCCTCATGTGTGGCTCCGTCGGCATCAGAACACAGAATAAAACTTCATAATCCCCGCTGTTACATCCACCACCGTGACCAGACTTGCCTGCCTCTCTCCATACCAACTCTCACTTATTTACTAAAGGATTAATAAGCTCCTTCAGTCCGAGGACGTCCCTTGCATTTCACTCTTACTGTTAACAGACGATTATATTTGGCTGACGAGAGCTGCCTTGTAGTGAAGGATATAATGAAGACAATATCCATCCCCTAAAATTAAAAAAAAAAAAAGTATTTCTGAATTGAACAGAATCGTTTAGAGACAACCAAACCGAAAAAAATACATATACCTTATCTTGTGGCAAAGATTGGTTCAGACTCATTAATATCTCCCCTGTTCTGGATCTTTATTTAGTAACATCGCTATTTAACACCCATTCCTAAGCAAATAATTACTTGACTGTAAAGTATAATTTCAGAGATGGAGTTAAGGCAGTGCAAACGATGTAAAAATAAATAAATTAATAATTAAACAGAAACCTTGTGACACCAAATCCCATTCCTAACTAGAGTACAATTGTCTGACGGAAATACTACTACTACTACTACTACTACTATTTCCCATAATAATAATAATAATAATAATAATAATAATAATATAACAAGTATTCCTCACGTCCTGGGAGACATACTGGGGTCTGTTTATAATGCTGTGACAATGATAAGACCACACCGAAGCTGAATAAACTCGTCTGGCTGTATCATAAATAAAATAGTTAAGGATTCACACGTACTGAAATCACAAACAGATTAATGATGCAGTGCTCAAAAGGGTATAAAAACGAACTGTGTTGCCAGACCAACTATTATGAAGGTGTGAATGTGAGGGTGTGGCAACAAACAACATATTGGTGTTGTGGGATTTGGCGGCTCCCTAGCACCACTTCCTTACCTGTTTGTCTATAAACAGACAGTGGATTAACAAACAGCTGTATAAACAGACGAACAGTGTGCCCATAATGAAGTAAGTGAAGAAATATAAGTACGGTACAAATATATGAAAATAGGAAACTGACAAAAAATAGGGTACATATGTACAGTAAACTACAAAGCTCTCAGGGAGTGTACGTCTCCACCATCGCCAATAAAATTTTATTATTTACTGCCGTAATTCCTCCTTCTTACCTACCAAATTAGTTCTATGGTCTTAGTGCGCCTTGTTACACAGTCCCAGAGAGTGTACCGCCAACGCCGATAAACATTATTATTTATTCCTGAATCCGGATCCGGATCCACCTTAAAATTTATTCAGTTCCTCCCATACCTCTGGCCACCTATCCATCAGATTTCGCTGAAATCCGGTAACACATTTTTGAAATATCTTGCATACAAACAGACAAACATTGGATGAATAAAACCTTCCGTCCAGCTTCGTTTTTGGAGGTAATAAAATGTTGTGGCATGTTATGGAGCACGTTCTCTTCAGTAAGGTCGAGTTGTGATTATCATTCCACACACTTCGCATAGGTGGCTGGAAAATGTATTATCTCCCATCTCTGACTCCCATCCTCTCTTCCCTCCCTTTTTCTTCCTAATCCCCCCTTATCCCCTCCCAATTTCCTCTCTTCCGTTCCGGCTTCCCTCTCCCACCATTCTCTGCTTTTCCTCATCTCTCTGCAATCATCCGTCTCTTCTTCCCTTCCTCTAGTCCCCCTTCACATCAATCATCACTTTTCTCCCTCTTCTCTTCCTTCTTCTATCCTCCGCCAGTCCCCTCTCGATAACCCCCCATCCCTTACACCCTTCAATTCCTCTCTTCCCTATTTTCCACTCCTCCCTCCCATCCTATTCTTTTCATGCTCCTCTCCTCCTACTCCCTCCAGTCCCCTTCCATCCTCCTCTCTCCAATTCCTCTCACTAATCACTCACTCTTTTATCCACCTCTCACTCCACTATAATACTCTCATTCTTCTCCCCATTCCCTCCCCTCCTTCCAGTTTCCCTCCCACCTATCCTCGCATCCCGTTCACCAATTGTTTAAGCTATTTCACACACCTCCATGCCCTATAGACAAGGATTTATTTCCCATCGCCATTTTGCATTTATCCTTGTCCCCTTTCCTTCCTCGCTATCTCATCCTTTACCCCTTCCTACAACCTTGCCTCATCCCATAACTCCCTCCCTCCTATATAATTGACGGAACACCTTTCTTACCCCGATCCCTTAACTCCGTCCCCCCTACAAGATTGTCGGAACACTTTTCTTACCCCGACCTCCCTCCCCCCCACACACACGCACACACCTTTCATCCTCCCTTCCCCACTCACACCTTTTCCCTTCCTTTCTCTTCACCCCTTCCCTTTCCTTTTCATCCCCGCTACCCTTTTACTCCTCGCTTCCCCATTCACGCCTTACCTTCTCTCTTCCTCATTCATTCAGTCTCTCTCCTTTCCTTCTCCTCTACCCCCGTTTCTCCCTTTCCTGTAGTTATCATCCTTTACCAGTCATCTTTTACCCTTTCCTTCCTTCCTGTAACTCACAGCCACTCTCCCTCCCCATCCCTATTCAGGTATTATTCAATTATTTCCCCAAAGTAGCCCTTACTTTGGTACTCTTTCTCTCTCTCTCTCTCTCTCTCTCTCTCTCTCTCTCTCACTCACACACACACACACACACACACACACACACACACACAAACACACACACACACACACACACAAACACACACACACACACACACACACACACACACACACACACACACACACACACACACACACCTGCACCCATCATAGTGATAAATTAACACTGAGGCACAAATGAAGTAAAGGCTGAAGGATGTAATCAAGAGCCTGAGTTACACAAAGTACAGTGCTAAGCAGAGGATACATTAGAAAAATGACAAGACCTGAATTCTGCTCATGTAAGGAGGCTCCGTGCGTCCTCTTCCTTACCTGCAACAAGAGTATAATATAAAGTAAGTAATCGTATTTCAGGGGTTAATGTCACGTGAAGAAATAACCTGGTAGGGAAGAGGCGCTACACATGTTGTTTGGGAGAGAGAGACCTGTTACAGCTTGAATTCTTTTGAATTCTTTTTTTTTCTAACTTTTCGAGCTACATAGAATCCAATGTTGGAGAAAATAAAGAGTTCAAGCTGTAACCTGTGTCTCTCTCACCCAACATTTCCACTTGCCGCTGTGTGTCATCCACAGGTGCCAGATTTTTAGCCTAACCTGAATACAGACCCAGGCTTTTGTAAATTTTGTTTTTACATTTAGAATACTAACCTATTACTATCATGATGTCTTTATTTTATTCTTGTTATCCTCTGAAGATTTTATGGAGCTTATGAGAGATCTTTCGAAATGGAGGAGTTAAATGAAAATAATGTTTCCAGTCTGTCAGTACTAGTGGGGTGGTGGGAGACGAGGCGGTGGGATGGGCTGGGATGCTGGTGGTTTGCGGGGGGAGGGCACAACGAGGTAAATTTATCCTGTTAATCTGATTTACTGCAAGTCGGCTGGTAGTCACGACACTGATATTTATAATATTCACGACAGGGGAGTAGAAATGGGTGACACTGGTGGAGAGGAGTGGATGGGATGGGTTGGAATGGTGTTAGTGGTGGTGCACACTGGGGAAGTATATGCTGTGGGAATGGGTGTTGTAGGTGAGCTGGGAAGGTGCATGTGAGAGGCAACGGGGGGAAAACGGGTGTGGTGGGTGGAAATTAGTAGGTGGGGAGGGTAGGGTGGGATGAGTTACGATGGTGGTGGATGGCCGGGCCGGGAGGGATCAGCACACCCTGTGAAGGTAGGCGTTGTTTGGAGGGTGGCATTGGAGGGGGGAACAGATTTTTCTTATAAGTCTGACGTGGGGGAGAGATGGACAGTGGACGAGTTGAGATGAAACGGGTGAGTGAGAGGGTCAGTCATGAAAAAATTGGCATTGTACTGTTACGATCAGAAAAAAATTCCAGTCTTTACTTGAACTGTTTTGAAACTCTTATACCATAGCATTAAAAGTTTGTTGGGTTCCTAAGGTCACATTACTTGGTTTCGAAAATCAATGCTCTCTGCTTCGTTGTTCATCGCATGGAAGTGGATCGATATTGGTGTCCGTCATAGGACGCTGGTAAGTATGAGTATAATCAAGGTTCAATTCAATTCTTTCTTCATACATAAAAAAGCGGCAGCAACAGATTAAGCACGCTGCAGTCTCATTTACCTTGGATATCACGACACTAGTACAAAGACATCATCACACGGGACTGTAAATAATTACGATGAAAATAATTAAATATGTTGTAGGCAATTATAGTCAAACCTTAAACCATTTACTTGTGCATTAAATTATATCTTGTCTGGTTTTACAATTGTGCTTTATTTAACGAATATATTTTCTTATCTAAATAATCTGACATTTTGTTTTTCTCGATTTCAGGTAAGGTGCAGTGTGGAGGTTGTAGGATAAGTATGAACTCTGCTTTTTCCTGGCTAAAATTATAGAGTATCTCTTATACGGTACATGCCTGAGAATTCAGATCCATGTGCATAAACATTATCCTACTGCAAAATTATTTCAAAAATTAATTTTTCTTCATTATATCAATCACTTTTATTACAGCTTCGTTAGGCGGTTGTTTTTCTTTCATTGAAATTAATATGTAATAATTTCCCATTATGTCTGCTCGG
This sequence comes from Coenobita brevimanus, assembly GCF_032717465.1. Classification (NCBI taxonomy): domain Eukaryota; kingdom Metazoa; phylum Arthropoda; class Malacostraca; order Decapoda; family Coenobitidae; genus Coenobita; species Coenobita brevimanus. The sequence goes on along the minus strand of NC_137033.1, from coordinate 48,557,931 downwards.
GAAAGAACTTACTTACCTAGATGGCTGAGGATGCAGATTTTTTTTTTCTAAGTCTTCCAAGGAAAAGTAATGCTTTTCACATGATACCTATAAATCTCTAATTATAGTGTATTACTTGCGTCGAAATTTGAAATCCTTTTAGTAAACACCACCACCACCGCTGCCACAACCACCACCGATGATGGGGTGAAAATGGATTTGGAAATACTGTAGTGAAAATATAATACAAAAGGGGGATCATTACTAACCTCATGACCTAAGAAACGGACCTTACAAACCATCAAAGCACCGAGAATCCACTTTAGAAGCCTAATTATCTTGATATATTTGTTTGTATTTTATAAACGCATGCAGAATTATGCATGTATTTCTTTTCTCCTTAATATTTTAGTTATTTTTTGCTTTCCCGGCAGCTATATGATTAATAGATAACTTAACACCTTCAGCCCCAAGATGTATATTCCCTTTCATGTTTCCAAACTTCTCACGATTTTACTCATTAAGAGAGATTTTTCAAATTGGAGGGAAGATGCAGCCTTCGTTAACCCACTTGCAAAAATAAATAAATAAATAAACAAAAATTTCCCGGTAATTAGGCTAAAAGTATAGCAGCAAGAGTAGATTAAACAGTTAATCAAGGTGCAAAAAGCTGCAGTAGTGGCAACCTCAGGCTCTTGTATAGCCTACGTGAGCACAATGGCTGCAGGCTGAAGTTGCCCTCGTCCTGTAACTCACCATCTTCCTTTCAGTAGATGGGGAGAGAGCTGAGGGATATATGTATAAGCAACAGAGCAACTCGGTTAGGGTATATCGGTGCCACTGCATGAAGGCGTCCCAATCCAGCGCCGTCATGGGGTTGAATTGGTTAAATGGAATGAGTCAATGCAGCTGTGGCACACTGACACTAGCTACTCTGTCCAGAAATATACTTTTTTGTGTTCTTCATTTTTTTTTTCAGAACCTGGACCTTATTAACCCTATTTATACCGTAACAGTGGGAAAGATGATGATGATGATGATGATGATGATGATGATGATGATGATGAGGAGGAGGAGGAGGAGGAGGAAGAGGAGGACGAGGAGGAGAGGAGGAGCTGAAAGAGGTGCAGGAATAGGATGATTATGACGAGGATGATCATGATAGAGAAGGAAATAATGATGATGACGACGGTGACGATCATGATGAACGCAGCATTCTCTCTCTCTCTCTCTCTCTCTCTCTCTCTCTCTCTCTCTCTCTCTCTCTCCCCACTTGCCTTAGGCCTGTAACTCTAGGAAATGTTGGCTGTACGTAACCTTGACATAAAGTAATATACCCATCCCCCCCTTCCCTTCTCTCTCTCTCCTTCCCCGAACACGATTCCCACTTTCCAACCCATCTTACAGTGACTTTTCTTCCTTTGCCCCCTCTTATTTCTTTCCTAATCTCTTCAATGCTCTTACATCATCCTCTCCCTTCTACCTTTCCTCGCTTTCTTCTATCCTCCAGTCTTCCTTAAATGTCTCTCTTTACGTCTCTCTTAGTGATGTATCGGATACCAAATTTTAGAGCTCCACGGAGGCAGAGGCGGAGACGGACATCTATTTCTCATAAAATGCGGTTGCGGATAAAACTGCGGAGGTTAAGATATTAATTTTTGCGAACGCGGACACAACTGCGGATTATTTTTACCTCCATGACGCGGTTGCGGACGCGGACGCGTTTTTTTTTTTTTACATATTATGAAATAGTAATGACTTTAGTCCAGATATGTCTATATATTAACATAGCACGTGTAACTATTGCGACAGAAAGAGAGAGAGAGAGAGAGAGAGAGAGAGAGAGAGAGAGAGAGAGAGAGAAGATGAAGAAGAAGAAGAGGAGGAACAATGAGAGACGGAGCGAGGAAGAGAGCTAACAGAGAAGAAAACAGAAAGAGGAAGAAGGACTGGTTGGTGAGAGGAACTGAGAGGAGAGTTGTGGATGAAAAGGAGAGAGAAAAAGAATTATGACAAAAAGAGAAAGGAGAAATATTGAATGGTTGGAGATCAGCAACCTCTGCGGTTCTTTGACGCGGAGGCGGATTATTATGCGGAGCTTTTATTATCTGAAAACACGGTAGCGGATAATGATGCGGAGCTTTTGTTGTCTGAAGACGCGGACGCGGATAGTAATGCGGACATTATTTTCACTGCGGAGGCTCCGCGGAGGCGGAGGCGGAGGCGGATATCCGATACATCACTACGCTCTCTCCTTTCCGTTTTCTTCTCGTTCTTCTCTCCTTCTCTTTTCCGTATTTCTTCTCTTCTCTCTTTCTCACATCCTTTCATCTCATTCTTTTAAACGACTCTGTTTATAACAACCTAATTCTTTTTTCACCTTACACTTTATTCCCCATATTTCTCGCCCTCTTCCTAGTCCTTGATCACTTCCTTCTCCCTTTTCATTTGTTATTCATCATATGACATCTTTATTACATTTTTGTATGTATCTTACTTTGGAAACTGGCTAGACACACATTTATGCTAAGACAGTCTTCGTACACGCAACAGACGGCGCACACATCACATGTCACCACTTGGGTGCTGATACAATACTGGTGTCCACATGACTCTTTGTCACATTCAGAAATACGAACCACTGAAATGACTCTCTAAAGTGTCTGAGTCAGGGTAATGAACTGTTTATTTTGGATCGAGACCGTTTTGGAGAGGTGTGTAGGAACTCATATGGGCATCCATACTGTCTATACTGAAACATACTCTGGCTATCTCATTTAGGACTAGTGTGATGGTATTAGCGGGGTATAATATTATGACATGCTGTAGGCTGGCCTGGTGGATGGAAGATCAGTTAAATACCCTTCAACAAATCCTCACGCTGATCCATAACCTAGCTTGGGATCGATCCATACAGTCAGCAGTCCACGCCTCCACCATGATGACCACATCCAAGAGTCGTCCTACGCCAGTCTCCCTGTTTACCTATGTGTGTCGGCCACATTCTTGTGGTCTGAGGAGGTTTCCTGGCCCCTCTTCCTTGCCTGGTTATTTTTGCATATGGCACTCGACTGCAATATGCTATTTTGAATGTATTTTATAAACTTCGTCGATAAAAATAAAAAGCTAACATTTATGTGCACGAAAGGATACAGTAGGGAAGAATGGTAGCTGGTTAACAAAGCAATGATAAGGAATTGGGAAGTAAGCATGGAATTTTTAGAAAAAGTTGCTGCACTACAGTACTGTACAGACATTCCTACTCTGATGAATGGAAGTGAAGACTGGACTCTGTTGGAAGTACATAAGTCGTGAGAGAGAGAGAGAGAGAGAGAGAGAGAGAGAGAGAGAGAGAGAGAGAGAGAGAGAGAGAGAGAGATTTAACCCGCTGCATCCCGACTGATTTTTCACCACTGACCCCCCCATCCCGGCAGATTTTCGAAGTTTTTTTTTTTTTTGCTAAAACCTCCGCTTTTCATGAGAAACATTGGAAAATGCCCATGAAAGTGCTCAGCTGAGCTTATAATTGTGTTATACTGGTGTCTCTCTGAATACCTGGTACCGTCATCTGTGGGCCGTGCTCCAAAGAAAACATTTTCTATGGGAGGAGTAACTATTTATTTATTTGTTATGAACTGATATGTAGTACAAGAGTATATTGGTTTTCAGACAATAATAGAGGTGATATAAGCGTTGTTTCACTCACCAAACACATCAACCTACCTCGCCTTCCTTTACGATGTTACTGCCTCATCATTTCTGCTTGTTTCTTCCTCTGGCTTGTTTCTTCCTTTGTCCTCCACCTTGGGAATAACTTTCACCTTCAATTTCGTCATTGGAGAGACCGTGGCGTGACATGTCTTTACTAGCCAGGTTACTGCTAACAGGTGAGTTGCTGAGAAAATGACGTGCGAGGGGGAGGGGGGGTCAGGTGGGGCCAGGCAGTAACCCTGCCTGACATGGGGTAGAGGAAGGTCTCCCACATATGCCTACCAAACATCACCCACGAAACTTGAAAAATGTCCAAGTGATGGACCTCGCAATTGCAAAATGTATGGATACGTCGTCAGGTGTCACCATGACAAAACATGGGAACGTATCCATACGTCGTCGGGATGCCTCGGTTTAAAAATAATACAGAGAAGAATATGTATGTTTTTAGGACTTTTCTGAAGTTATCATCATCACTCCTGAAAGTTACATGTCGTACTTTTGTCTGTACATCAGTCTGTTGTGCCTTCTTTTATTATCCTCCTCCCTTCTGTTTCATGTCTTACCTCTATTTATTATCCTTTTCATTGTCAGAGCAGCAGTTTTCTGTTCCAGCTGACACGAGACGACATTCAGCTGGGAGTAGGTCATAGGAGCCTTAGAGCCTAAAGACCCATATCATTAAATCTTGCCTGGTCGGGACAACTCTATACTCTGTTTATTCTAACTTGGCTCAAAAATTGTCACCACTCCATTTCCAATGCTGAGTTGTAGCTATAAACTGACACTAGAAAATGATGCTAGTCATGAAGAAGTGCCATTAAAGGGGTGTAGGGCCATAGTATTGCCCTGTTCTGCCACTAAGCTACATCAAATAGACTGTAGAAGGACGAAAATCTGGACTAAGTTAAAGAGAACAGTAATTTATTCCAGACAACACCAGATGATTCTATTTACCTAAGAGTGGGTCATAGACACTTGAGTGTTTATAATGGTGCCATTACACCATTCATGATCAGGAGAACTCTAGTACTTTATCCCACTTAATATTACATGATTGTATTTCAGCCGAGAGGGAGTTATGGAGCATTCTAGTCTCTAATAATTCTCAGCTTTATTTTTGATCCTCATTCCTGGTAATTGTGATAATTATGTTATTATCCTAGGCATTCCTCAGTTATCTTACTCTTAACTGTTTAATATTCATGGTCATATTATCATTATCCTAAGCCATTATTTTTTACTGACCATTATAACTTTCGTCAGGCTGATGAAAGATTATTTTACTTGCCTCTGGAAACTCACCTGTAATCTAAATGCTAATTATTTTTCGTTTTAATTGTCAATACCCTATTGCTATTTTTCTCAAACCTTTAAATTTTTTCTCTTATTTCTCATATCCAATGATTATGTTTCTTTGTTGTTCTCTCATGTGTGTTATTGTGTTCACTTATAACTATCACATACCTCTCTTCATTAAATATTCTCAGTTTTCTCAACCATATTTTCAGCTCGCATCAGTTTCATCCATGTTCTTTAAAACAATAATTCACCTTCTTTATTAGCTCTCCCTCTTATATTAGTCTCAGCCTCACTTCAGTTACTTCTCTACTATTCTTCATGAGGTATTCTTAGTTGTACCCTTATATTCTCAGCCCCAATTAAACCAGGATATTAATAATCTGTCTTGGATTATTTGACAGCTATTATTAGTCTATATTACCTTTACAAAAATTTCCTTAATATCAGCCTTTCATCAAATAAAATCACCTCCTTTCTTCATCTACCATTTTTTGGCTAATTTCTATATTCCAAGACATATAGCTTAGAGCCGTCTATTCTCATCTACATTTTTTACTTAGTTATACTTAATGGTGGTAGGTGGTGGCGCTCACCATCCTCTCGCTCGATGTAGTGCTGCTTTCGGTGTCTGCCCTTTCCTCTCTTCCTTCCTTCCTCGTCTGCCTTTCTTTCCTTCATTCTTTCCTCTTCCTTCTGAGTGACCAGCCAAATGGTTTCCTGTACACCAGGAAACCATTTACAACACTGGGTGGTAACCATATAACCAAATCATGGTGCCTGGTGGTTTAGTGGGTAATTAAGGCACTCCAATAGGATTGAGCCTGTGTAGGTTTATCTCCAAGGGATGGTTGGGGTTTATTGCTCAAGTAATGCCACTCAGGGATGAGTGAGGCTGGTCATTCTCATCTTAAATGTCAGGACCAACTTGCCTAGCCACGGGCTCCTACGCTGCTCATGGGGCAATGTAGGATTGATGATGGTTGGATGGATGGTTATATTTAGTTCAAACACCAATGTTTCAGCAGGCTTAAGTTGTAAAATTTACCCTCAAAAATCATGTTCAGTTCAAACTTTACATTTCATTAAAGTTATTTTCCTATTTTTGCCTTATCACTTGATTTTTTTAACTTTCTTAATTTTTGTCTTTTTGTCTTATTCTCAGCCGTTGGTGTACATTATTCCCGGCCCGCTTGCCTTATTTCTCTTGACTTACGAGCTGCTGGACAGGGAGAGAATTAGAGAAATATATTCTCTCCCACCCTCGCTCTGCAGAGAGAGAGAGAGAGAGAGAGAGAGAGAGAATGTGTGTATGTGTGTGTGTGTGTGTGTGTGTGTGTGTGTGTGTGAGGTGTGTGGTGCTTTACAGATACACAGATCACACAGCCCCATCGAGATAACCTGTTCTAAACACTAATGAACAAACATGAGACCTAATCACAAATATATTAGAAAAAGATACTGTAGCTCGGTAGTAGGTGTTCTTCATGTCATTTCTAACTCGTGTAATTTTTTTTACTTGGAATGTAAAATAATTGAAATGTGTACGGTATAAATATTCAGATTTAACAAACGTCTGAAGCCATGTTCTGATCAAACAGCCATATCGAGGAAGTGCTTTCCTTGATGTCGAATTTTGGATCATATTATTCCCAGAAAGACAGATGTGTGTTCAGTGAGTTGGAATGGGGTTAGTTAGTGAGGCAGGATGGGTGGACCAAGCATCGTAGGTTGGAAGGCAAAACTTTTCCTAGGAAAAAAAAATGACAGGCAAAATTTAGAGAGCAAGAGATAGATGGGTTGGATGGACTGGGATGATGATGGGTATTGGATACAGCAGGGCAATATACCCTGAGGAGACTGGTGTAGATTGACAGGTAAAATGTGAGTCATATCTTTCACATGTACTGTAGACATGGAATGATGAATGGGGTACAGTGAGAGGAATGGGTTTGTATGCTTGACAGTGTGTCAGGATGAAGGTAACGCATATGAAAACGAACATTGGAAAATATATTGTATGATGTTAGCTGGGGGGAAGGCTAAATTCAAGTTTTTCCCTAGAGCTTTCAGGTTAGGAAGCAGAAACTATGATGGCTTGGCGAAGAGTGTGTGGGACGGGCTGGGAAGGTGGTGGGTGATGGGACTGGTTGGTAGTAGTACACCCTGTGAACAAGGGCATTGTGGGCTGGTCAGTGGTCGGGCGTTGTGATAATATCAACAAACTTTTTCCTATTAACAGAAACTGGAAGTGAGGAAAGGAGAAAGAAGGAAAAAGGAAAGAAACGCAGAGAGAGAGAGAGAAAGAGAGAGAGAGAGAGATGGGGGAAGGTAAAGAGGCTGCTTGAGAGGCTGAAATACATGAAAGTAGCTGTTTGGGGGTATTGGTGTTTCTGGGCTTCTTTGTGAAAATGGTTGGGCGTCTCTCTCTCTCTCTCTCCCTCGTGCCTGAGCTGCTTCTTTGTTATTACTGCTGCTCTTACGGCCATCACCACCAGCGTAGTAGGGGCAGACCACCACAATTGCTTTCCCGTTGTCGTCACTGCCTGCTTACACCCACCAGCCAGGGTTTTTTTCTTTTATTATTTTAACTGCGACTAGACGATTTTTCTCAGCTTAGGGGAGAAATTGCCAACTGGAGGTATTAGGTTTTGCCTTCACTAAGGGACATCTCTAAACTGAATAAAATCTCCAGTTAGTTGCAGGAATGGAATCAAAATTACATTGTGTTGAATGAGTTGTCTTCAGTCTTGTGGCTCTCTCTCTCTCTCTCTCTCTCTCTCTCTCTCTCTGCTAATTCATGCTACTGGCGAACGATTCATGCACCTTACAGATGACATCTTACACTGAGAGAGTTAATGGTGACTTGTAACTCCTTCACTGCCGGAGGTCTTCCCAAAACTGAATAAATTTTTGTTCAGGTAACTAGAATAAAATAACAGTAAATGCCATCGTTTTGAGAGCATACCCCTTCACTCTGATGATCGATTTTATATTCTTGTTACCTCCAGATGATTTGGTTTGACTTAAGGAAGATGTTTAGCTGTGAAGATGTTAATTAACCTTGCTTGTAACCTTTCCATTTCGAAAAGTGTATGCAAAGCTAAAGATAACTGTGAAGATGAGAAGAATATAATTCGAAAAGCATAATCAAACTGAATGGATTGTTAACCATTGTCTGAAAGGAAAAGATATCTTCTGATTTAAAATGACTGATTTTTCATTTCAAGCTAATATCCCTGTTAATCTTCTTGCATTAACATCTTCATCTAGTGGACTTCTATTACCTTCTTGCTAGCTCTAGAAAGTCTAATTAAGTAAAGCCCACTATAGAGATAAAAATACCTGCTTTAGAGGAAATCTGAGAGGCGTCATCTTACATCAAGGCCCGTATTCTCGTCGGTTAAGGAAGCTCCCTAACACCTTTTCCTTAGGGATTTCTTTTGGTCATTATTCCTTGTTATCCGCATCTGTATCAATCTGATAATTCCAGTACCACCATTTTCAGCATAAACAACATGCAAGTTGATTTTAACCACCCTTATCCCATATCGAATCACAAAGGAAGAGGTGCTAGGGAACTTCCTTAACCGACAAGACTTCGGACCCAAGAGTCTCAAGCCTACTCTTTTTCTCTTGTGCAAATATATACACTGTAAGGATGGTATGGAGTCATTCTTTTCAATACGTGTTTGTAAAATAAATCGCGGCGAGGTAACTATGTTTTTTTTTTTTTCTTTTATTTAGTCAATGATCATATAAACGAAAGAGCAGTAACATATGGAATTAAAGATGCTGCTCATTACAAGCCTAGTGTTTTTATTTCTTGTTACCATCATCTGGACGACTGTTCACTTAAGAAGAATCTGACTGAGTGGGACTGGAAAAAACAATAATACTTTCACTATGATTCTTTTTTGCTTTAATTTTTGATATTGCCATACTTTGTGTGTGTGTGTGTGTGTGTGTGTGTGTGTGTGTGTGTGTGTGTGTGTGTTTCATGAAAAACAGTTGGTGTCCTTGTGAAGAGATTAATGGTGTGGTCTGGCAATCGTTTTTCCTGTGTCCGTTACTATACCCGCGCGCGGAACCGTGAGAGGGCGTTTTTCTCTGACGTGTGTGTGTGTGTGTGTGTGTGTGTGTGTGTGTGTGTGTGTGTGTTGGTGTGTGTGGGTGTGTGTGTGTGTGTGTGTGTGTGTGTGTGTGTGTGTGTGTGTGTGTGTGTGTGTGTGTGTGTGTGTGTGTGTGTGTGTGTGTGTGTGTGTGTGTGTGTGTGTGTGTGTGTGTGTGTGTGTGTGTGTGTGTGTGTGTGTGTGTGTGTGTGTGTGTGTGTGTGTGTGTGTGTGTGTGTGTGTGTGTGTGTGTGTGTGTGTGTGTGTGTGTGTGTGTGTGTGTGTGTGTGTGTGTGTGTGTGTGTGTGTGTGTGTGTGTGTGTGTGTGTGTGTGTGTGTGTGTGTGTGTGTGTGTGTGTGTGTGTGTGTGTGTGTGTGTGTGTGTGTGTGTGTGTGTGTGTGTGTGTGTGTGTGTGTGTGTGTGTGTGTGTGTGTGTGTGTGTGTGTGTGTGTGTGTGTGTGTGTGTGTGTGTGTGTGTGTGTGTGTGTGTGTGTGTGTGTGTGTGTGTGTGTGTGTGTGTGTGTGTGTGTGTGTGTGTGTGTGTGTGTGTGTGTGTGTGTGTGTGTGTGTGTGTGTGTGTGTGTGTGTGTGTGTGTGTGTGTGTGTGTGTGTGTGTGTGTGTGTGTGTGTGTGTGTGTGTGTGTGTGTGTGTGTGTGTGTGTGTGTGTGTGTGTGTGTGTGTGTGTGTGTGTGTGTGTGTGTGTGTGTGTGTGTGTGTGTGTGTGTGTGTGTGTGTGTGTGTGTGTGTGTGTGTGTGTGTGTGTGTGTGTGTGTGTGTGTGTGTGTGTGTGTGTGTGTGTGTGTGTGTGTGTGTGTGTGTGTGTGTGTGTGTGTGTGTGTGTGTGTGTGTGTGTGTGTGTGTGTGTGTGTGTGTGTGTGTGTGTTTGTAATTTGATCAGATGTTGACATAGGTTGGAGGAAGGTTTTGTAATCAGGGGAGAAGTATGTAATTCAGTATTGTTAACAATCAATCAAAAATCTAATACACTGTCCTTAATATCGGACCACTTCAGTATGTGGCTGATCCACAACCTTGCATATCTATTGTTAATGCGATATAAAATCAAACGTGCTGGTCTCCGGGGCTGCATGTTTCTTCATCATCATCTTCTGTTGCTGATAGTATTACAGATAAAACAACAACCTCTTCTGTCCAAGGGGATACTCCTAATTTACATGTCCAGAATAAATCGTATGGCTGTATCCTGATTAAAACTACTCACCTTCAGAATAATGACGCCATTTTGTAGTTTATTCTTCCTGCTCCTTGACGATTTTACTCCACTTGGCAAAGGCCTCTAGCTTAGAAGGGATTATTGAAGGCCGTATCTAACCTATCCAGTTCGGAAAGTCTCTCCTAAGCTGAGTAAAATCGTCTGGAGATAGCCAGAATACACTGAAGACGTCATCATATCGAAAAGGATACAGGCCATCCTCGGTATTAAGGCTTCAGTAATCGTACTTGTATTGACTGGATGCATTTATCGTAGAATGTCCTCAATATATGACCTTCTGCGTTTGATATAATGTAAAACATACTGTTTGAACCACACCACATAGTATATAAAATGAAATTTGGAAACCAGCGTAAAATCTCGAAGTGGCTGAGGGGGTAGTGAAAATATATATATATATATATATATATATATATATATATATATATATATATATATATATATATATATATATATATATATAAAACACGCACGCACGCACGCACGCACACACACACACACACACACACACACACACACACACACACACACACAATCTGAAGCCAATGACTGTGAAGGGTGAATAAAGCCTTGGTGCCAGCTGCAATAAGCTTAAATATTGGCTGAGTTGCAATACAAGTGTACCAGACATGAAACAACATCTATCACTGCTACAACGAGAGAGAGAGAGAGAGAGAGAGAGAGAGAGAGAGAGAGAGAGAGAGAGAGAGAGACTGTTACACACTGTCATATGTTATTCATAAAACTAAGATGTCAATAAAAGAACAGGCTAAATATTACAGATGAGAAGTCTACGGCGTCACATATAAAATTAAAGTTTGCCAATATTCTCAAGGGAAAGCAAAAGACTAAAAAGATAATCTAATATTATTTATGTTAATGGTTCACGCACCTGCTATATGCACTACCAAATCTGGCAATGGAAGTGGCAGCAGAGATGTGAAGGTGTCATTGGTTAGCATAAAAATGAAGCACTCGGAGAGTGCAACACCCGCGACCATCAACCGGTGTTGGGAACAAGTATTTGACAGCTCTGTGATCTTAACCCTAGACAGATTTCTCTCAGAATCGATTTACTTCATTCTTGCCTAACACTTAAACCTTCCACCTACTTTGGTTCAAGTCAGACCAAATCTGAGTTGACTTTGCCCAGTGAACTGACCTCTGACCTCTTCTTGTAACTTTGACCTTCGGCTGAATGATCTCAAAATAGAATATCTTTATCCATGTTTGAACCTGAACCCTTCCACAGTGTTTAGTCAATCTGAAAATATAAAAGAGCCGGGTTTTTGGTTTGTTCTTCAGTCACGCCCAAACCGAGGCCCAGATACCCCCAGACCCATATATATTTTGAATCAGGTTAACCCTAGGATGGTTTTAGAAGGGTCAAAATTCAGATCTGGGTCATTTGAGGTCACCGGTAGAGTGTTCGCCATTTTGGCCTGGGCAACTTCGAGTACCCCTGAACCCCAATTTTTGGCATGGAGACTCACATGGCCTCCAGTTCAGACATAGGCTATGTGAGACTGACCTCCGAGGACATTTGAGGTCGTTGGTCGGAGGTCATTTGAGGCGACCTGTAACACACGCTTGAATGACTAGACCCAGCAGCCCAGTTTTGTCAATGAGACTCACATGACCTTCATTTCGGACGTAAGCTATGTGAGATTGACCTCCGGAGTAATTTGAGGCCACCGGTGGGAGGTCATTTGAGGTCACCGGTAATACACGCTCGAACGAAAGGACTCAGCGGCCCAATTTTGGCATGGAGACTCACACGACCTCCATTTCGGACATAATCTATGTGAGGTTGACCTCCGAGGCCATTTGAGGTCACCTGTCGGAGGTCATTTGAGGTCACCAGTGACAGTAAACAAGTGCGCACAAATACTGTGCGTTAGTCTGTGAAAGCTGGAATAAAAAGTTCCTGGACCTCTTATAATCCCTCTCCAAATGCATAAGAGGTACATGGTTTTTCTGGAGTAGAAAGAAAGATTGAACTAGAAAGAACAGGATTAGTGTTCGCCTTTTTGGCCCGGGCAACGCCGGGTACCTCTGT
>NC_137033.1:48470535-48543035 GCF_032717465.1 Coenobita brevimanus | reverse complement strand
ATTCTACGCCTAGCTAAAGTGAACAGAGTACAGGTGTTCCGCAACGGTGAGGGTAAGGGTCAGTGTGGCAATAAACTGGAGAGGACAGAGTGGTGCAATCTCCGACACACACATTACCACAGTGACTTATAGCTGCTGAGGGCGAGGCAGCAGGGGAATGGGTGGGTGGGTGGGTGAGGGGTGGAATGGGTAGGAGAGAGATTGTTGTTGTTGTTGTTGTTAGTGTGACATCATGCTCACCTGAATATGAACCCGGTGGACTCCAGGCTGGTTTCCCTTCTGCAGTTCACCAGCTTCTTTTCGGGGAGTAGGGAGGGCGTTGAGGGACGTTTATAAAACCGGATAGTAGGGAGGGAGTTGAGGGACGTTTATAAAACCTGGCAGCGGAAAGGCGTCCCTCTACAGCCTCTAGGTGAGAGGTGCAATGGGTATTCGGATGGTGGAATACGTGTATGACACGTTCAGAAACATTCCGTAGTTTACGTTAGGTCCGAGATTGCTGCTCTGTACTTCCATCATTACATGCACAACTAACAACAGTACATAAACGAAGCCAGTAGTAACCATATATTCTCAAGGCGTCTCACCTCACATTAATATTATCTGGCGTTAACCAGAAAACCATGTGAAGTATGTTCCCGGCCTGAAAAAGTTTCAGTGAAAATATACCAACAATCAAAATAATTTCTAACATATTTACCCGCTCCAACACGAGGGGATCTTTTCATTGTGTTCTATGTAACGTTAACTGATTTTAATGTACTTGGGAGACGCAATACAAGTGAAGGGGTTAATGAAGGCTATGTCTCTTCCAAGTCGGAAAAATCTATCCTGGTCTGAGTAAAACATTCCGTACGTAGGAAGAACAAAGCAGTAGTAGTGAGGGTACTGAGGCTCGCATCTAATACTCTTAGTTCCAGAAGTATGCCCTAATCTGAATAACAAACACAAAAGTACTAGACACATGCGGGACCGTAAGGACAGTAAAGGGCAGCTTCGAGAAAATCTACGGGAATGAATTATCTTTAATCAGAAAAAATCAAGTGAACGACAGACGGACAGGGCCACTCCCAGAGATGCTCTAAAAATAGTCTGGAAATAGCAAGAAAAAAAAAGTTAATGAAAAAGGTCAATGGAGGCTGCTTTTAATCCTTCCAGTTCGAAAAGTCTGTCTTGAGCTACATAATATAACTTAGAAACAGACAAATATTGTATAAAATAGTCGTCAGTGTACCGAGGGCTGTACGATCCTTCCTAAGTACTTGTCAGGCCTCACTGCTCATAATCAATACTGACGAGGTAGGTTCCGTTCCAAAAGATACGACTTTGGCTCACAAGTTTGGTGGCTATTGGAGTGGACTTTATTTTTGAACACTTCTGTAACTTGAGCTTTACACATGGGCTGAGAATCACCTACAGTACAATACATAATATTTCTGCTCATGTTAGATGATTTCATTCAGATCAGGGAAAAACACCCACCCACCCACCCACCCACACGCACACACACACACACACACACACAGCCAACACAAAATGAAAATGATGGTGATGATGATGATAATAATGATCGATGGATGACTGCTGTGGGACGGCGGATGACTGATGATGGACGGCGGATGACGGACGGCGGATGACGAAAGACTGATGACGGATGGCGGATGACTATTGACGGATGGGGGATGACTGTTGACGGATGGCGGATGGCGGATGACTGATGACGGACGACGGATGGCGGATGAGGAATGACTGATGACTGAAGAATGATGGTCGTAGTAGTGGTGATGATAAATAAAAACAAATACACTGTAAATAAATAAATATAGGTTTAAACTTTTTGTGCCCAGCGTCCTAAATATAGGACGGAAGTAGGCATTTTCAAAGAATAATAAAGGGGGTGTGGGGAACCCCGGGATAGGGAATTATGAACTTCGCGACTATGAGCCGATAGACGAGGGGCGGCACGCTTAGTATCCTTCCCCCACATTTGCTCACACAGGAGCACTATGCACAAATGGCTTAAAAATGCCACGATGACCATAATATTGGAAAATAACTATAAACACTGTATAACCGAGCTAACTAGAGAGAGAGAGAGAGAGAGAGAGAGAGAGAGAGAAAGAGAGAGAGAGAGAGAGAGAGAGAGAGAGAGAGAGAGAGAGAGAGAGAGAGAGAGAGAGAGAGACTTCATACAAAGTACGGAGCACACCTCCCAATTTTAGTACACAATATAGTTTATCCTAGTGAGAGAGAGAGAGACGAGGGGGGGGGTTATATTACACAAGAAAATGGTCTGGGAAACAAAATTAATATTGGAAAAAAGGACGAGGAGCCTTGGAGGCCACGGAGGTAATGGAAAACGAAATATGAATGGCATGGAAAAACAGCAAGAAAACAGTTGGCAATAATGTCATGTAATTCAGTTTTTATTCATTTATATACTTTTACATTTTTTATGCATAGTTTAAATGCTCCAGTACCATGATGTCACTGATATACAGTAATTACATTTTTTCTTGCAATAGCCGGACGATTTCCGTCGGCTGAGCGACTTCCAGTAAAGAAAAGATTAGAAACAGTTTACATTTACAACAATCCCCATTTAACACATCGTACTCTGGTCCGTATTTTTAGTGGCATGTCAAACCTCGGAGCGCCCTTTTCTTTGAGGTTTAGTATGCCAGCCACTTTTGATATTCCCTTTTGTGTTATACTAATATCGATATAATTTGCCTGGTTATGTTCAGGAGGTGTAATTTGGGAAATACATGGGTAGGAAAACGGTCCTGTAATCCTTCCTGCCTAATATACTACAGTTGTGTGTGTGTGTGTGTGTGTGTGTGTGTGTGTGTGTGTGTGTGTGTGTGTGTGTGTGTGTGTGTGTGTGTGTGTGTGTGTGAGTTTCTAGTGCAGGTGAAACTGGAAGACAGGGGTTCGATGAAAGATGGCAGGATGGTCTCAGTGGGTCACAGGTGGGTCTGTTTCAAGTTCATGTCGACTGAAATTTTCTAAAGGGGTATTTTGACCCTGAACTGTTCCCATTGGTTTTACATTTAGCGGAATGCATCGGAGATTATTCCTGGAGTTGTCTGCGTCGACCCATCTCTTATTTTATATCCTTATCTCTATCCATATCTGTCTTTTCCCATATCAGTCTTCTTATGAGTCTCTCTCTCTCTTTCTCTCTCTCTCTCTCTCTCTCTCTCTCTCTCTCTCTCTCTCTCTCTCTCTCTCTCTCTCTCTCTCTCTCTCTCTCTCTCTCTCTCGTTACCTTTCTTCATCATTTTCGTTTCTGTTTTCCATCGTTCTGTTTCCTCATTCTCTCTGCTTCAACTAGTGTTTTTCTCTGTTTATCTTCTCCATTTTGATTTCTGTTTTGCTCATATTATTTTTTGTCTTGTCCGTTAATTTTTCTTTCATCATCTTCCTCTTTCATCATTATTTTCTTTTTTTCATCTTTCTTTTATCTCCCCGCTTTCTCATTCTCCTTTCTTCATCTTTTCTGCTGACTACTTTCTCCTTTTAAGTCTATATTATTTTTTCCTTTCTTGTCACTCCTCTGATCCTCGTCTTGTTTCTGTCATTCTCTTCTGTTTTCATCTTCTCTCTGCTGACGTTCATTATGTTCTCTCTTCTCTTCCTCATTCACCTTCCTGAAGCTGGAAAAACACCACTCTAGAAAGGAACTTGCTTAGAAGTCGAATAATAGGTTAATGGAATAAGTTACCAACAGCATACAGTGTGTACATAAACCTGGTTTAGAATCCACACACACACACACACACACACACACACACACACACACACACACACACACACACACACACACACACACACACACACACACACACACACCAGGCACGGATTCTGGGTAGAGAGGGGCGTGGGGGACGTATGCCTTTGTATGTTTGGCAAACCAGTGAATCTTATAATTAACTGTGACACCCAAATATAAGTGTTAAGTATCTAATATAAACGCTTTCATGGAATCATTTCAGTGAAGAGAGGGATTATGTGATAATTTGTGGAGGGTTTGACAATGAGTTATCAAGAATTCATACGTATAAATTCACAAAGAATGTTGCCACAGTTCTCCAGTGTGCTGCATCCAGCTCTGACCAACCCCCTTCCACATCCACTCCATCCCCCTCCCCCTCCAACACCCAAATGTAGGTCTCCCCCCCCCCCACGCACAATATCCACGCATATATTTCTTTGCGGTAATATGATGCTCTTCACTGCTGCTCAGTTCTCGTTGTTTTCTTTATCTAAAATCCCAGCCTCTGATTGCTGGAGGTTGGACCCATTTGTTCCTTGCACTTGTATTTAGGCTTCACACCCTCAAGTACGATGACGTCTAATTATTTTGTTTGCCCATTATTAGTACGATTTTACTTGGCAGACTTATTATTGGGTGTTCAATAATAGTACTGAATAAAACCCTGCCATCTTGAGGTCATTCGTGACTAATATAAGATTGCCTGGTGGTAGTCATATTATCACGTAATCATGATGAAGGGAACACTGTTATTTTATGGAACACTTATCCCAAAAGTATGATGCTGGATGTCGGTTAGGGCAACCACTGTCTTAGTATGTGGTGGTCTTTGGGTATTGAGCCCATGACCTGTTCTCTGTCTAGTTATTATTGTATTAAAAACCACAAGCACTGACAGTTCTGGTCGTCATTAAAGTAAGTGGTGCCCATAACTTCTCATCTACCAATCGAGTAGTAGCACATGTGATAACGACTTATATAACGAGAAATAAGCGCACGAGTTTTTTTTTTTTTGTGTGTGTAAATTTTTCTACTCAGTGATGATGAAAGGTTACCTTGTTAGGCTTTTCTATTATATTGCGCTACCATCCATTATGATGAGAAGATTCTCTGACTCTGGGGCAGGTAATACCCCGAGAAAACCTCCCTGTCTTGCTACTGTCTGATCTTATTCGGTCTAGGAGAGCTTTCCGGCTCTGTCGGGTTCAAACTGTCTGTCTGTCTCTCTATCTTTCTATCTGTCTGCCTGTCTGTAGCCAGACGTCGTAACCTCGTAAGGGATGACCACAATCAAACCACCTACATTTCACCCTGTCCTCCGCCACTGTACTCATTTTTTTTTAAATCTAGGCGAAGATGCACTTGACAGGTTGCTGATGATTGGCTGAATGCAACATGTCCTAATAACGTTTTCTAACCCAAATTTCCCCCTCAGATATATGTTGTCAATTAATAAGGCTAACGAGTAAAGAGATTATGAAGTATATAATGTTGCATTCAGTCAGTCATCACCGACCTGTCAAGTGCATCTTCGCCTCGAAAAAAAAAAAAAATAATAATAATAATAAAACCGAGTATAGGTTGCCCTCGTTCTAGGTCACCTACCCCCCCCCACTCCTCTCTCTCCCATATCTCTCCTCCCCATGCCTCCAACTCTTAAACATTCTGTCTGGTATGTGTGAGAAAGACTGTCCTTTGCCATAAGGCTGCCCTTCCTCCAACTCAAACCCTTCTGTCACCTTCATCTCTCCACCCCATCCTTCCAACTCAGAAAGATTTTTGTCTGTTAGATGTGGGAAATATTTACTGTTTTACTCTTGCTACCGTGACACGATTTCCTCTAACCCTGGAGTGTCTTCCCATCCTGCACCAGTTAAAATATAGTGTCCAGCAACCCTTTCAGGACGACAGTGATCTTAGCTACTACTCTCTTGCTTCTGTCAGACGATTTTATTCAGCACAGGATCTTTACTATTACTCTCCTGCTTCTGTCAGACGATTTTATTCAGCACAGGATCTTTACTATTACACTCCTGCTTCTGTCAGACGATTTTATTCAGCACAGGATCTTTACTGTTACACTCTTGCTTCTGTCAGACGATTTTATTCAGCACAGGATCTTTACTATTACTCTCTTGCTTCTGTCAGACGATTTTATTCAGCACAGGATCTTTACTATTACACTCCTGCTTCTGTCAGACGATTTGATTCAGCACAGGATCTTTACTATTACACTCTTGCTTCTGTCAGACGATTTTATTTAGTACAGGATCTTGAGTGTTATATTAGTGCTTTTCAGACGATTTTATTCAGTAAAAGATCTTTACTATTACACTCTTGCTACTGTCAGACGATTATATTAGGCACATGATCTTGATTATTACATTCGTACTTTTCAGGCGATTTTGTTCAGCACAGGATCTTTACTATTACACTCCTGGTTCTGTCTGACGATTTTATTCAGCACAGGATCTTTACTATCACACTCTTAGACGATTTCATTCAGCACAGAGTCTTTACTATCACATTTTCGTCAAACAATTTTTTCTGCCTAGGATCTTTACTATTGCATTCTTTCTTCTATCAGACGATTTTATTCAGCACAGGATCTTTACCATTCCACGCTTGCTTCTGTCTGACGATTTAATTAAGCACAGGATCTTTACTATTACATTCTTTCTTGTCATACGATTTTATTCAACACAAGGTCTTTACTATTACATTTTTCTCAGACGATTTTATTCTGCCTAGGATCTTTACTATTACATTCTTTCTTCTGTCAGACGATTTTATTCAGCACAGGATCTTTACTATTGCATGTTTTCATCTTTCAGACCCGTAACTCATCCACATCCTTCCCATTTTCCCCCCACATTCATTCAGGCCCTTCCTCCTGTCTCACACCACACATCCACACCCTTCCCGCTGCCCCCACTCCATTCACCCACCTCTTTCCCTATCCACCTCATTCACCTATACCCTCCCCGCTGCCCCACTACACTCACCCACACCCTTCCCTCTCCTCCCCACACATCTACATCCTTTCCCGTCCACAACATTCATCCACACACTTCCCTGTCCCCAAATACTCACCCACACCCTTCCTTGTCCACTACACACACACACACACACACACACACACACACACACACACACACACAAACACACTTTCACGTCCATTACACCCGCCACACCCTCTCCTGTCCCCCTTCGCTCACCCACACCCTACCCAACCCACACATCTTCACCCTTTCCCGCCCACTGCATGAACCCATACTCTTCCCCTTGATCCCTTCCACTCACCCACACCTCTCTTCCCCACCACTCACCCACACCGTTTCCCTTCCACCCCCACTCATTCACACCCTTCCCCCTCTACCCTCACTCAACCACACCTTGTACCTCCCTCTGCTGTCACTCAGCTTCTCCCTCTCCCACCCCTATGCACCAAAATCCTTCTCCTTTCGATTTCATCCACACATACTCCTCCATCTCTCTCCACGCACGTACGCCCTTTCCCGTCCACTCCACCTCATCCACATCCTCCCCATTCCACTCTCGAGCCACCCATTCCCTTTCCATTAATGATGATGATGATGATGATGATGATGATGGTGATGGTGATGATGATGATGATGCGTACTTTGCTTGGACCTAAAGATAACTGAGTTCCATGATAACTATAAGGAAGTTATTATTAGAAGACGGAGAAGAAGTTTGTTTATTACAAGGAACCCGTAATCGCAGTCACGCCAGTTGTTATAGCTGTATTATTGTATTATCTTGTTATGTGCTGATTTGTCCAGAATATTTTACTCTCAGTTTTAATTTGACATAGTTGTCTTTAATTTTCTGTACGGATAATTGTAAAAAAAGTACTAAAAATGCAGGTACTCTTAGCAGAAGTAATTCGGTATCTACTCATTGTGGCCATGGGAAGTCTGGTAGGAGTGGATATCAGCATATGGGAGTCCAGGGTGGCGGAGGAGGCACAAATCATGACATCCCACATTAAAACTATTTACAATGCACCCTCGGCCTGGACCCTGGACGTCTGGGGCCGACGGGTCCCTCTTCTTCGTTCCTTGCTTCCCGACCCATTCAGGACCGTTGAAGGGGTCTGTGGCGATCTGCCCCCTGTCCACCACATGCTTCCCTTGTACTCAGTTTATCTTTATAATAAGTACGAGACATGTGTCATGGATTATGTACAAGACGAGGAGCAGAGGAGGAGGTCCATAGCGCATATTTGGGGATTCTATATCGTGCGCCCCACCTTTCTCCTGATTGCTGTAATTCTCTTGTTTTTACCTTATCTGAAACAGCAAACACGGCGAACCACATTAAGACAGAAGGAGTCGGGTGTTAGAAGGCACTTACAAGTTCTGCTTCGTTTACTATGCCCTAACTTATACTTATTATTACCTTTTATTTTACTGTATCTAAAGCAGTGACGTGTACAACGAGAGTAGCGGTGGACTGCTTGGATTGTTTTATTTAAGCACTGATTTGGGCATATTTAGTTCTACCTTGTGCACGTATCCTTAGCTTGTGTTTCTTATCTCATATTTATGATTCTGTATCTACAGTAGGCCTGTAAACTGCATCAAGAGAGGTGGGGCTGGATGTTAGGTGGCTTTTTTTTTTTTTTTTTTTCAAAGTCACTTTTTAGGTCCATTAAATTCTACTTGGCCTAACCCCATTCATGCCTGTGTTTTTATCCAAACATCGCTGCTCCTGCTGTTCAGTGATTTTCTCCCATTACTCGTAATAGCACTGCTTCCAAACTTTGAATGCATGACGAGCTTAGGGCTAGACATTACGTGGAACTCATACTTTCGATTCTGACGTAAGGCGGGTCTGGGCATTATGAGGAACCTTTATATTCTTTCCTGTTCTATCTATCTATCTATAGCCCGACGCCCTAATCCCGCAGAGGGTGGCCGCAGACAAAACGCCTCCAAGTCGCTCTGTCACCCACCATTTGACTACCCTCCCCCCAGCTCGCTCCCCCCTCCCTCATATACCTCTCAACTCCATCCCTCCACCTCATCCTCGGTCTACCCCTCCCTCTCCCTCCCTCCATCACACCTACATACACCCTCTTAGTCAGTCTTTCATTCTCCATTCTCTCCACATGTTCAAACCACCTCAGTGTATTTCTCCTAATCTTCTCAACCACATCCACATCCACCCCACAACGTTCTTTCACTTCTTCATTCGTCAAACTGTCCCTCCATGTCACCCCACATGCTCCTCTCAGGTAACTCATTTCCACTGCTCTCACTCTTGACTTTTTCCCCTCTTGCAACGTCCACGCCTCGCTTCCATACGACAGGGTAGGGATAACAATACTATCATGCAGTGACTTCTTAACTTCCATACTTACCTCCCTATTTCTCATCACTGTTTTCAGTGAACCAAAAATCTTGCTTCCCTGCTGTACCCTTTCACGCACTTTATCCCCCAAAGTTCCATCCTTACTCATCACACTACCCAAGTACTTGAATGCAGTCACATTCTCCATATCCTCACCATCCAACGTCACTGTACATTCTATGACTTCATTCCTCTCAAACACCATAACTTTACTCTTGTTTACATTAACTTTCAGATTCCTCTTCCTGTTCTAAGGTGATATAAACGCTTCCCCTTCATGCACTCTGTCTTGGTTTATATTAATGGTCTGCTCTTTATTACTGAATATAAATCTGTTACATGACCTGCAGAATGACAGGAGAGGATGGACATTACGGGGAACCTTTGTTTTAGGAACAATTTCCAGAATATATAGTAAATTTTACGATACTTGATCTGCCCTGTTCATAGCTGTGCTTTTCTCCTGTTCATTTTTCTGTCAAAATCTGTGAAGGGCATTAGAAGTAGGTCTTGACGTCTTGTGGACTCCTACGTTTTTCATAGTTAATGGATGTATCTTAGAATCAACTTGGTCTACCCTGCTCAGGCCTGTTTCTTTGCTCTTATTTATGTTTCTGTTTCTAAAACGTGAAATAAGTGACAAGAGGCAGGGCTGGAAATCTTGCTGAGTTTATTATTAGGCACTGTTTTAGGCCATATACTTGGTTTTACTTGCTCTCCCTTGCCCATGCCTCTGTGTTTCCACTTTATATGTTTCTCTATCAAAACTTGTGCGATCACATGACCAGAGGAGAGGCTGGATAGCTCGTGGAACCTAAATTTTAGACAGACACGCGAGAATGTAAGAACTTGGATCCTATACTGCATAGAATCATTTGACAGAAGCAAAAATGTAAGTTCTTGTGCGTATTAAAATCGTTTTGCAAAAGCAAGAATTAATCAGGAACAGTGTCAAGGCAAAGCAAACCCGTCCTCGGCAGTCATTTTACTTCTGACGTATAAACACAACAGGATATCTAGTCAATGATGTCACATATCAAATCTGGAGTAAATCGGGTGAAAACTGACCATTTTATGCCCATTTGAAATTTTAGGCCCTACCCACCATTGCATTGGCCCCCCTACCGCTAAGTGGGGGGTGACCCCCCTGATGTAATGAGGCATGTTATAGGATGGAGATTCGAAAGATGCACCTTTAGGTTTTGATTTCATGTCGATATGACGAATTTGAAATGAGTTATTGTGAAAAAACGATTATTACTCGTCCCCTTGGTTTTACATTTTGAGGGGCCTACAGCCTGGGCCGTGACCAAATTTGGCCCAAAATTTAATCAGGTGATCAGAATGACTTCCATCTTCCCTGTAATTTTAGCCAAAATAGCACCAGTAGTGTTCGCGTAAAGTTGTTAACGGAAGGACAGACAGACAGACAAACAGACAGACAGACAGACAACCCGAGTAAAAACAATATCCGAGGGGCGGGGACGGGTAAATAGTTGAGATCTGTCAAGCCCTGAGAGGAGTAATGGAGTAATGGACGAGTTTCGCCAGAATCAGACTGCCTGCCCCAGGGGTTCCTTGGGATCTTGAGAGAGAGAGAGAGAGAGAGAGAGAAGGGTTATGGCAGTAGAGAGAAAGACAGTGGACGAGAGGTGAGAGGTGGCGCGATAGGCAGAGAAGAAGAGATTGAAGGAAGGGTACAGTTTCCATCATAAACGTCGCATCCACTTCCCACTACGACCCCCGCCTGCCAGGTAGACAACACTCCACTCTGTACGCCGCTTCGCACAGCAGGAAGGAACGTTAACCGCTTCACTACTGGGACTTTTTATTCTATAGTAAATTCTTGAAAGGAACTATAACCCCTTCGGTACGCCCACGTTTTTTTTAGTTCATTCTTGCTGCTAAAACACTATTCTTTTTCAGCTTCAGGAGAGCCTTTTGTTGGTGACGAAAACGCCGTGAATACGAGCGACGTCCTTTTGAGCTCATTCTCACTCCGGGCAATTTATTCTGGTTAGGAGAGATATTTCGAGCTGGAAGGGTTAGATACAGCCTTAACTAATCCCTTTCCTGCCAAACGTCCCCCTAAACTGGAATGAAATGATCTGTAGTAGCGAGAATAAAATATAAATGACGTACTTAAGTTCTTCTATAGCCAGACGCCTTAATCCTAGCAAGGGGTGGCCATAAGTGAGTTTTCTTCATGTCATCCCTTCTTCGGCCATCGAGTTGCCATCTCTCCAACTCACCTCACCTTCCCTCGTATACATCTTTTCCTTAATTCCCTCATGTCATCCTCGGCCTTCCCCGTCCTCTACCGTCATTCACCTTACACACACCCACACCCACATCCCCCCCCCACACACACATACCTAGGCAAACTTTTATTATCCATTTTCTCCACATGGGCGAGCCATCTCAAAGCACTTCTTATATTTTCCAGCACATCCACAGCAACACCACAAAAATCCATCACTTCTCGAGCCGAAGGTGTTAATAGTGTGGACGTTGCCAGCTCTGAGACGAGCTTACTCTGAATAAATGAATTAATGAATGAATGATTAAATAATTAAATGTAAACATATAATTATTATGAAACGTTGATTAGGTCATTTCTAAGCCAATAAAAGAAGCATATAGGACGAGAAACAATCAACTGGGCAAAGTATGCTTAATAGAAATGCCAAATAGAATGTATAAACGGAAAGAAAAGATGCTGTGTAAATGAGGGAGAGAGGGTTGGAACATGAAAGGGAGTTAAGGGTGAGGCAGAAGGGAATTGCAAGATGGAAGGAGGGAACTAGTAGATGGAAGGAGGCTGTGGGTCAGGGAGGTGGTGTTTAGGGGGCTACTCTAAGGCTTCAGAAACTCAGATGAATTTGGATTTTAGTAAGAATATTTCCTAGTCATTTACCTCTATTATCGGATATCATATTTTCTGTTTCATTCTGACTCCTGAAAATTATATTGAGATTTATCCTGGAGTTTCAGGGCTGGTAAAGTTAGCCTTACTTAACCTCTTCACAGCGACGTTGGAGTATGAAAGACTTTACAGTATTTTTCCCTAGTCTGCAAAACATATTATCCTAGAGGCAAGTATTTATTTTTTTCCAGCCCGCAGATCATATCAGTCCCAAAGGCAATGCATTTATCGGGGCTTAAAGGTGGTTAAAGGTAATGGTGTGAGGTTTTAGACGGGGCTTAATATAATAGTCATGCTTAATAGAATAGGAAAATGGGAAAGAGGGGGGAATGTTGGCTATTAAATTTGGAGGCGTGGAGAAGTGTCAACCCTCTCAGTAACGGTGACATTTTTTTTCTCTTGTTGCTGATGTCTTAAGATTTTATGACGACTAGGAGGGCGCCCTGTGAGTGAGTGGGTTGATAATGGCAATATCTATATGTATATCTGTGTCTATACATTTTATATCTATACCTATCTGTATCCGTACATCCTTATCCATCCACCTATTGTATCTGTCTATTTTTATCTATCTGTATGTGTCTGTCTGTATATATCTATATCTATTGCTATCTATCTACGAGTATATTTATTAATTTTATTTATGTTGTAACCTAATTAGTATGATGTCTTTTTTCTATTTAACCTTGCTGTCACCTGAAGGTTTTATTGATATCTAACAACATCCCTTTGTTAATGAAGGAGTTCAATAAGGTTACATCCAATTCTTCGGACAAGTCTCTGCTCATCTTAATTCATTTGTCTACCAGTGACAAGAACGTAAAAAAAAAAAATGTCTAAGAAAAGTAATCGTAGCATTTAGAGGAATGTAAACTGAAAGGAGGAAATGATGATTATTAATTCAGCCAGCGAGGAGAATTGTTTTAAACAGGCGCAAGATTATGCCTGAAATGGGTGTTTCATTTGAGAGGTCTTGTGTGTGTGTGTGTGTGTGTGTGTGTGTGTGTGTGTGTGTGTGTGTGTGTGTGTGTGTGTGTGTGTGTGTGTGTGTGTGTGTGTGTGTGTGTGTGTGTGTGTGTGTGTGTGTGTGTGTGTGTGTGTGTGTGTGTGTGTGTGTGTGTGTGTGTGTGTGTGTGTGTGTGTGTGTGTGTGTGTGTGTGTGTGTGTGTGTGTGTGTGTGTGTGTGTGTGTGTGTGTGTGTGTGTGTGTGTGTGTGTGTGTGTGTGTGTGTGTGTGTGTGTGTGTGTGTGTGTGTGTGTGTGTGTGTGTGTGTGTGTGTGTGTGTGTGTGTGTGTGTGTGTGTGTGTGTGTGTGTGTGTGTGTGTGTGTGTGTGTGTGTGTGTGTGTGTGTGTGTGTGTGTGTGTGTGTGTGTGTGTGTGTGTGTGTGTGTGTGTGTGTGTGTGTGTGTGTGTGTGTGTGTGTGTGTGTGTGTGTGTGTGTGTGTGTGTGTGTGTGTGTGTGTGTGTGTGTGTGTGTGTGTGTGTGTGTGTGTGTGTGTGTGTGTGTGTGTGTGTGTGTGTGTGTGTGTGTGTGTGTGTGTGTGTGTGTGTGTGTGTGTGTGTGTGTGTGTGTGTGTGTGTGTGTGTGTGTGTGTGTGTGTGTGTGTGTGTGTGTGTGTGTGTGTGTGTGTGTGTGTGTGTGTGTGTGTGTGTGTGTGTGTGTGTGTGTGTGTGTGTGTGTGTGTGTGTGTGTGTGTGTGTGTGTGTGTGTGTGTGTGTGTGTGTGTGTGTGTGTGTGTGTGTGTGTGTGTGTGTGTGTGTGTGTGTGTGTGTGTGTGTGTGTGTGTGTGTGTGTGTGTGTGTGTGTGTGTGTGTGTGTGTGTGTGTGTGTGTGTGTGTGTGTGTGTGTGTGTGTGTGTGTGTGTGTGTGTGTGTGTGTGTGTGTGTGTGTGTGTGTGTGTGTGTGTGTGTGTGTGTGTGTGTGTGTGTGTGTGTGTGTGTGTGTGTGTGTGTGTGTGTGTGTGTGTGTGAGAGAGAGAGAGAGAGAGAGAGAGAGAGAGAGAGAGAGAGGTCCTTGGCCTAAAGGAGTTAAAACCATCCCTCTTTCCTTCCTCTTCATCCTTTTCATCCTTCCCATCTCCCTTCTATACCTCTCATCACGTCCCATCCATCTCCCCGGTACCACCCCCTGCTTCCTCAGTTCTCTTATCCACTTCAGCCGGAGGACGTCTCTGATAATATGTTCTTGCAATCTTCAGACAGTTTGATTCAACAATCTCTATTTAATTCCATCTTCTCCATTCCTTCTTTTACATCTCTCAACCCTTCTCATCTCCCATTCACCTCACCTCACCTCACAGCCACCCTAACCACCAGTACTCCTTCCTATCCTTTCCTAGTAACCATCCCACTTCTCCATCTTCTTTTCTTTTTATCTCCTATCCAGCACCCCCCACATGTCCTTCACCCCTGTCTTTACCTTTTCCAACACTTCAAACCCTCCAATTCACTTCACTCCCTCCCTCTTATCTTACTCCTCGCTCCCCGTTCTCTCCGCCTCATCCCCTCTCTTTCCCCAAATTCTGCAAACTCCCACCCACCTCCTTGCCTCCTCTCTCCAGTAGGAAGTATGCATAATGAGTATTAATTCCCTCGGACTCCTGCATCTTCCTTCAATGAAGCAGAGTGAGCTTGAGTCCACAATTAACTCTGGGTTAGAGGTGACTTGGGTAAGGGCATTAGGTTAGATTTGAGTGAATTTTATCAAGAGAAACTGGAGAGGAAATATATATTTTTGCTGTCTAAATGTACCAATTACAGTCGTCCCACCTCTTCCAAGGGAAAAGGATCAGAAAGATGATTATGATGACGATTACTTTCGGTATGACCTTACTCGTCACCCATTATACTCGGATGCCTTGTTTTCTTCACGCTCATTCTTGTGGAGACTGCAGTATCTCTTTTTCTGAATGATCTCAGAGCTTCCCACTGTGGAGCACAGCTCATTTATTTAAATGGATGGAGTCAAAAGGCATTTCGTCTAATTAATATCTCAATGAATAAAAGATTCCCTTTGGTATCTTTGTTTACATCGTAGTGTTATATCACTCTGTCATTACCTACGCTTTTATACCAACTACTGTTTTTCTAAACTCTCTGACTGTTTGTTCTTCCATTAAGGAGGGCATGCAACACCCGTTCATCCATGATCAGAGCTAATCAGTCAAGAACACTTCCGGTCATCTCTGGAGCAGTAATATCAGTAATATTCCTTCTTTTTTTTTTTTCCCCCCCTCGATCCACGACCCCAAATCTTCTCAACCAAGTACATGCTCATGCATCTCAAAGTGAACGAATTAGATTTTTTGAAGACTTCCAGCCTCTAATTACATCAGTATTACAGAAAATACGTGTGTATTTTCAACTCTCAGTGACCCACTGTCAGCTATGTAAACCTGTCTGCGTCTACTAGAACAGAATACAAGATGTGTCCTGATCATGAGAGAATCAAAGGAGGCAGTGTTAAAGACTCTATGACTTACTTTGAGCTTCATAAAATTCATTTTAGCTGCAGTGGAATACCAGAGCTGTGGCAATGAAGAATGTCAAGATGAGAATAAATGAAGGTATTGTGCGCCATAAAACCCCTGAAACCTGATAAAGTAATTTATGTTTCATTCTTGATTCTCAGGGACGAAGTAAAGCGCCCTACATATAACAAAAGGTTACGAAAGACTATTTGTAGCTCCTACATTTCACAAAATTTCTCCTAAGCTGAAGAATATCTGTCTACAGAGAAAGTATGAACAACAATAAAAGAAGTCCAGTTCCAAAAGTCTCTCCTGAGCAAAACATAAATCTTTGGACACAACAATAATAATATATTTAAAACATAATCGTACTGCATGGTTAAAGTGGTGTATTACTGTAGTGCGTAATATTCAAGGGTAACATCATTTGGGAAGAATAGTACTCAAAATGCCCTTATTATGTCTCTTTACTACCTTGAAATGAAGGATGGCTTGGGAAGGGGGGGGGGGATTTATGAACGGCAGGGGATGGGGATTGTATGAAAAGGAAAACCCCTATTTGAAAGAATGGTTTTACATAAAAAGGAAGTTATTAGGGCTTATATGAAAGGAAGGGGAGGGAAAGAACTTACAGTATACGAGAGGAAGGGAGGTTTATACGACAAGGATGGGGCTACATGAAAGGGGGAGCTTATATGAAAAGAAGAAAATTATATGTAAGGGAAAGGGACTTATATGAAAGGGAGGGACTTACTTGAAAAGGAACTGGGTTTAAATAAATGGGAAAGGTTTATAGGAAACGAAGAGGGCTTAAGTGAAAGACATTGTGCTTAATAACTTGACGGGAGAGGGCGTGGATGGAACAATGAAGGCTTGTATAAAGAAGAGCAGGCTCATCTGAAAGGAAGAGGGCTTATATAAAAGAGACGGAGCTTATAAGAATTGGAGGAAGCTTCTATGAAAGAGTGTGATTCGTTTGTTAGTTCGTTTACAAGGCAACAACATGCGTCGGCCTTGGTCACCCTATGGCGGGTCTCCAAACTGCTCGATCTCTAGCAGCCTCTCTACTAAGTCCTTTATCCCTGAGGTCTTGCAACTCTTCCCTCAAAGTTCACACCTTTCACCCTCTACATCTAGTTACCGTACTCTACCCTTTCCACATGCTTAAACCATCTCAGTCTACCCCTTCCCATCATAACACATACATTCAAGTCCCATTTTTCTCCTCAACTCTCTTTCGCAGTCCTATCCTCCCCCTCCCCCCCCTTTAGGTCTCTCACTGAAGGACGCACTACACATCCATCTAACCATTATCATCTCTGTCCGTGTGAGCCTTCGATTACACTGGTTTACAAAAAAAAAAAAAAAAAAAAAATCTATTAGGCAAGCATGTGAATAGGTGTTTTTGACTAATTTTGATATACTTAATTCAGATTTCTAAATAGTTTTGCTCTATCGCCTCTAGTTTTTTTGCTTTCACATATCTCGTTTTTTATTATAATGCATATGCTTATAATATAATGAGTTTCTTTCATATATTAAAATCGCATATTCCAGAACGAAACTATACATACGCGGAACACTGATGGAACTAAATATTACTAGGATATAAGCATATATACACATCATAGTACTACAAACAGTCAGAAGTGAGTTTTTTTTTTTTTTTTTTGGATGATCTGGTGTACATTCCCTTCGGGATGTTGCGCAGGAGCATCCAGCAGAAGTCCCCCATCATGCTTGGGTTCCACTTGCCTTGGTAGTTGCTCTCCATCTTAGTAATATCTTGGTGGAACCTTTCCCCATGTTCGTCACTTGCTGCTCCGAGGTTCTGGGGGAAGAAGTTGAGGTGGGAGTGGAGAAAGTGAATCTTGAGAGACATTCAACACCCCATATCCTGATAAGCCTGCAACAACTTCTTGACACGCTCTTGGTAGTCTAGTGCCCGTGTGTTACCAAGGAAGCCATGGCAGACTGACTTAAATGCTTCCCATGCTCTCAGTTCCTTCAAGGTGAACTTCTCCTCGAATACCTCATCCTTCAGCACCTCCCGGATCTGAGGTCCGACGAAGATGCCCTCCTTAAGCTTAGCAGAACTGAGAGTTGGGATCAGAATGCACAGGTGTTGGAAGGCAGCGCCACCCTTGTCCATGGCCTTAACGAAATTCTTCATAACGCCAAGCTTGATATGAAGAGGGAAGAAGCACTTTGTTCATGTCCACCAGAGGATTTTCTTGGACACTGTGTTTCCAGGCAAGAAAGTGCTCCTAGACCCCCAGTCCTTCTGCGTGTAGTGCTTGACATGTTTGGCCTTGTTGTGGCGCGCGTTTTAAACCAAGTTCCAAGAAAATAGGACGGTAAATGGATTTTTGGCGAATATTTTGGGTCTAGGCCTATATGTATACATGCACGTACATGTATACATGTATATCTAAAAAACTAGAGGTGATGAGCGAAAACAGATTTCGAATCTGAAAGCAGCACCCCGAAATTAGGTTAGAACACCTAATTTCATGCTTGCCTCAAATTTTGTGTAAACCAGTGTTATCCTCTTCCTTTACTGACCAAGTCTCGCTGCCTACAGCATTACACTCATACATGCGGCATACAATGACCCTTTAGCACTGAGGGAGAGCCCTAACAATGTCAGCGGCGGGAAACAACTTTCCTAACTTCTTCCAACCACTCCGTATCCTAGCCACAGAACAAGCTTCAATCCCTCCTCCAGCACATTTCATGTTCCCTAAATAACAAAACTCCCTCACACATTCAAGAGACTTTCCAGCAAGCCAACCCTTTCACACCTCTCAGTCTGTGCATGCTCTCAACTACACACCACACACACGAAATGAAGATTATTTCGCAACCTACCTCTAATACCATTACATCTCTTATCCACCCACTTTTCACAAATACTGCACAAGATTGGCCAACTTCCCACACCCTTGTGGTCCACAGCACGTATGGCTACACTCCCTCTGCTTTGACAGTACAGTCTGCAGCTCTGAACATCATCACTTTTGTGTTATCCGCTTTTACTCTCAAACTCTTGTACCCCACTCCACCTTCCACTTCCTAAGTCTTTCAATCGCCACCTTTTCATTATCTGCGATCAACGCCAAGTAGTCAGCATACATACATCCCATGTGAGTCCAGTTCTGAAGTCACGAGAAAGGTTCAAGCATCATAACAACAATACAGAGCTTAAAACTGACCCTTGCTGCACGCCAACATTCACGAAATTTCATCGCTAAAACTTCCTTTCACTCTCACCTGAGTGTGAACACCCTCGTACATTGCCATTACTACTCTAACCAGCCAATCCTCATTCCCAAGCTCTCTCATTGCCTACTTCACTACCTCCCTAGGGACTCTTTCGGTGGTCTTCTTCAAATCAACGGACACAAAGTACAGCTACTGTATTACTTTCTTCCTATTTTTCCTGAATCTGTCGGACAATAAACATCACATCAATGGTCCCATTGCCTTGCTAAAACCCAAATTGAATCTTATCAGTATTCAATCTTTCCCTTATCATACCTTCCAGGACTCTCCATTACCTTCATTATCATGTCCAATTAGTTTATGCCCCTATAATTTCCTCTTGTATGAAAGGAGGGAATTTCTATGAAAGAATGTGATGCTTATATGAAAGGGAGAGGCTTTTATGAAAGGAAAGGACTTGCATGAAAGAGAAGAGCTTATATGAAAGGGAGGGGATTTATATGAATGGAAGGGGATTATATGAATGAGAAGGGTTGATATGAAAGGCAGCTGATTTATATGAAAGGCAGGGGATTTATATGAAAGTCAGGGGATTTATAAGAAAAGCAAAGGACTTCTATGAAGGGGAGGGGAGTGTATGAAAGGGATGGACTTATGTGAAGGGAAGGGTTTATATGAAACGGAGGGGCTTATATGAAATGGAACTGGAACGGGTTTATATGATAGAGGGGCTTATATGATAGGGAGGGGGCTGATATGATGGGAAGGAGGCTAATGTCAGAGGGGAGGAACTTATGTGAAGGGAAGGAGGCTAATGTCAGAGGGGAGGAACTTATGTGAAGGGAAGGAGGTTTGCATGAAAGAGATGTGTCTTATATGAAAGGTACAGTAAAGGGCTTATATGAAAGGAAGGGGCTTATATGAGAGGGAGGGGGGGCTATTATGAAAGTGAGGGGGCTAATATGAAGGAATGGGATCTTGTACGAAAATGGGGGCTGCTATAATAGGGTGTGATTCTTTTGTTTGTTTATAAAAGCTCCAACATGTTTGCATGCATTTGCCTTGGTCACCTAATGGCGGCTCTCCACGCTGGTCGATCTCTGGCTACCTCTCTGTTCAGTCTCCCATCCTTGAGGTCACATTCTACGACCGAGTGCCAGGTCTTTTTCGGCCTGCGTCTTGCAACGGTACCCCCAGCGTTTGCACCTCTCATTTAATTGTCATCCATTACCCACTAAACATGCCCAAACCATCTCAGTCTCTCTTTTCATCACAACGTAGATACATTCAAGTTCCACCTTTCCTTCCAACTTTTCATTCGCAGTCCTAACCCCTTAGGGCCTGTCATTCAAGGACGCATTACACATTCTTCTATCCAGTATCACCTCTGTTCGTTTGAGCCTACGAATATCCTCTTCCTTTACTGTCCAAGTCTCACTGCCGTACAGCATTACACTCATAACACATGCTGCATACAGGGACCCCTTAGCACTGAGGGAGAGACCTCACAATTTTAGGAGAGACAGCAGCTCCTTAAACTTTTTTCAACCACTCCGTGTCCTAGCCAAAGAGTCCCTCCTCCAGCACAAGTCATGTCCTCCAAATAACAACACTTCTCCACACACTCAAAAGACTCCAGCAAGGCCAAACCTTTCCCGTCTCACTGTCCGTGAAAGCTCTCCCCTACACACAGCACACAAGGATTCAGCATTATTTTGCAGCCTACCTCTAATACCGCTACACCTCTTACACACCCACTGATCACAAACACTGCACAAGATGGGGTTACTTCGTACACTCTTCTGGCAAATGGATGAGGACCAAACAACCTTGTCTCATTTAATGCTAGTAAAACTAAATATATACAATTTACTAATAGACAGATATTGCCAGATTCATCTATTAACTTCAGTGTTACTAATCTTCCCATCTCCAAAAGTATCGAAATTCTCGGCGTCTCACTTAACAATGCCCTCAGCTGGACCTATCATGTCCGATCACTTGCTAAAACTCCCCAAAGAAACTTGGATTATTGCACAGACTCCGTAACATGTGCGCTCTCAGCTTGAAAATTGCTCACCTTTGTGGAATGGATGTGGAGAGGTTGCATTAAAGCAAATAGACAAAATTCAGAACAAAGCTGCTGGAATTATTAATAACCTTGCAATTATAAATAATCTACCTCCCCTACAAGTAAAAGGAAATATTGCCTCCTTTGCATTATTTTACAGATATTTTTATGGCAAATGCTCAGACGAAGTTGTGTCGATTGTGCCACCTCTCCATATCTTCCTTCGTGCTACACGGGCATCTGGTAGCGCTCATGACTGGAATGTCACCCAGCCATATTCCAGAACTTCTTCCTATCAGAATTCTTTCAATCCCCGAACTGCATCTCTCTGGAACTCTCTTCCCCAGAGTTGTTTCCCTCCAAACGTCAACCTACAGCTGGTCAAGTCCAACTGTTACGGATATTTTATGAATGGAGAACACCAGTTACCTGGTGTGTGGATTTTTTTTTTTTATTCATTTGTTTTTCCTTCCCTTGTTCTGCTACCTTTATTTTATCCGCGTTTACTCTCAGACTTTTGTACCCCATTCCACATCTCCACTTCCCAAATCTTTCCTCCGCCGCCCTCCCATTACCCGCGATGAACACCAAATCATTAGCATACAAAACCTTCCATGGGAATCCAGTTCCGAAGTAACGTGAGACAGCTTCAAGCCCTGTGATAAACAATAAAGGTCTGAAAACTGACCCTTGATGCACGTCAATATTCGTCGCTAAAACCCCCGTTCATTCTCACCTGGGTGGGAGCACCCTCGTATGTTGCCATTACCACTTTAAGCAGCCACTCCTCTATTGCAGCCTTTATCTTTTCCCACTTCATCACCTCCCTGGGAACTCAGTCAAAGGCCTTATTCAGATCCACAAAGTACACCTCTCACTTCCTTCCTATATATTTTTCCTGAAGCTGTTGGACAATGAATATCGCATCACTGGTCCGTTTGCCTCACATAAAACATAACTGCATTGCATCAATATTCACTCTTTCCCTTACCATAACTTGCCGGACTCTCTCCATTACCTTCATTATCTTGTCCAATATTTTTGTGCCTCTGTAATTTCCTTTTTCGAGGGCATCATCATGCCCTTTATGATGTTCGTATGAAAAAAAGAGTATCTTTTATATAAGGAAGGGGGTCTTATATGATTGGGGAGAGTCTTATATGAAAGAGAGAAGCCTATTATGAAAGGTTGTGGTTTATATTAAAGGAAGGGGCTAATATGAAAGGGAGGGGATTTACATGAAAGGGAAGAGGTTGACATGATAGGGAGATGCTTATAAGAAGGGGAGAGGTTTACATGAAAGGGAGGGGATTTACAGGAAATGGAGGGGGTTTTATGCTAGGAAGGATGTTTATGGGAAAGGGAGGAGGTTTTACGAAAGGGATAGGGCATATATGAAAGTTTTTTTTTTTTTTTATAATGAATGGAGGAAGGAAAAACAAAGCAAAAAAATAAGTCCATGTGCCTAAAGGCATCCTCCATTCATAAAATACTTATAACAATTGGATTTAAAATCGAGAGGATTAAATGTATGTGGGAAGCAACTCCCAGGAAGTGAATTCCAGAGAGTAGTAGTTCTGGGGATAAATGAATTTTGATAAGCAAAGGTTTTGCATTGCGGGGGAGAGAGTGTGAGTTCATGGGCGTTCCCAGGTGCCAGAGTATTTCGGGAGAAAATGTGAAGGGGAGGCACAATTGAAGCCAGTTCGTTAGAGCACTTACGGTAAAAATATCGATAAAATAGTGCTAAAGAAGCAACATCTCTAAGTACTGATAACGGAGGAAGGTCCTGCGTTATGGCAGGATTACTGATTAATCTAATAGCTTTATTTTGAATTTTGTTCAAATGCCTCAGTGCAACCGCTCCACATCCACTCCACAGTGGTGAACAATATTCGATCTGAGAACGCACATGACTTTTGTATATTGTGGCCATCTGCTCGTCAGTGAAGAACTCAAGAAGTCTGTACATAAGTCCCAGTTTTTTTAGAAGCATTTTTAGCAAGGGATTTAACATAAGCTGTCCAGCTTAGGTTGGGGTTTAGAGTAACACCTAGGATATCAATTTTAGTGGATATAGGAATACCGACATCATTTAAAATTATGTGTGAGTCTGAGAGATTCTTCCTATTGGAGAAATTAATGTATTTAGTTTTCCGAGCATTAAATGAGACCAGATTTTTTTGTCCCCATTGATTAATTTTAGAAAGGTCCTGGTTCAGAGAAATTGCCGTGTTTATTTGGGAATTTAATATATCAAATTGTGTAAAGGAGGTACTAAATGTGAAAGAACTATGAAGGGTCGAGTCATCAGCATAAGAGTGTATTGGGTTGTGCATGACAGACAGGAGGTCATTTATATGAATGAGAAAGAGGGTTGGCGCCAAAACTGATCCCTGAGGTACGTTAGCATTTATGAAATGAAACTGAGAATAAGTTCCATCTACCATGACCCGTATTCTTCTACTATGAAGGTAAGAAGAAATTAGAGGAACCAGTGATGCAAGGCCATAGTGTGACATCTTAGACAATAAGGCCTGGTGCCATACTCTGTCAAATGCTTTTGAAATGTCAAGTGCTCCTGTTTGTGTTTCACCATGTTGGTCTATTGTTTGTTAATCTGATGGATAAGTAGGCAAAGAATATCTACAGTTGAACGTTCCTGTCTAAATCCATACTGCCGATCATTGATCAATTTATTGATTTCTAGATGCTTGATTATGTGTTTGTTAATTATAGGGTTTATAAGAATGGGAAGGATTTGTATGAAAGGGAGGTGTTACATGAACGGGACGGGGTTATTGAATGGGAGAAGGGTATAGGTAAGGGAGGAGGATATTTGAAAGGGAGGGCTTTATACAAAATTGGGGTAGGGTACATAGGCAGTTCCAGATGGAGAGATCAGGGATGTTCCGTTTACTGTAATTCTCTCTCTCTCTCTCTCTCTCTCACACACACACACACACACACACACACACACACACACACACACACACACACCACAAGCCCCCTGACATAATTAATGGTTAATTAAGACCTTGTGTGTTCTAAGTTGCCAGACTGTGTGGGAATGGGATCCTGTTTGTCACATTAATCTGTCTGTTTCTCTGTCTGTCTGTCTGTCTGTCTAATAAGGTGACCATAAGAGTACAGCATATTCTAAGTGTTGCTGTATTAGAACATTATAAGAGGTGAAGATATTTTCCAACTGATATTCAAATACTTTACCTGTGAATCCGAGTAATTTGTTTGCGCTCTTAGTAGGGTGTGGTAGGGTGAAGCTGAAGAAGTGTGAGTTAAGATGTAAGTCTGTAACTGGTACGGTGTAAAGAGAGAATTGCAGCTAAGAGTTTGTGAATTTAGTCTGTTGGGAAGGTGCCACTGGAGGTTTGATATGGTGCTATGGTGATAAGAAGGAGGTGGGTGTTGTGTGAGCTTGAGTGCGTTCGGAAAGTGGAAGTTTATCCTTGGTAGGGTATGGTAGGGTGAGAAAGAAGGTAAAGGCTACGAAGGCTTGTTGTGCATGGGATGAAATTATGTGTGTTAGGTGTGTGTGTGTGTGTGTGTGTGTGTGTGTGTGTGTGTGTGTGTGTGTGTGTGTGTGTGTGTGTGTGTGTGTGTGTGTGTGTGTGTGTGTGTGTGTGTGTGTGTGTGTGTGTGTGTGTGTAACACTGTCTTTCTTTTGTATGCTTTGTGTTGATGGTATTAGATTGTCTTCTGTGTGGCGAGGATGAGATCACCAAACACTTCCAGTCCCTGTACACTGGAACTCACCCCCAACCCTTCCCGACTTCACTTCCTGCTCACATTTACCCTACCCTCACATCCCCAACCCTTCCCCACTTCACTTCCTGCTCACATTCACTCCACCCTCACATCCCCAACCCTTCCCCACTTCACTTCCTGCTCACATTCACCCCCTCCTTACATCCCCAACCCTTCCCTACTTCACTTCCTGCTCACATTTACCCCACCCTCACACTGGCCATTATCAAAACCAACAATGTCACCCGCTCGGCCAATTTCGGATACCTTAATTTGGCCAAACCTATTTTTGAACTGGACATTCCACTGTGGCGGTGGTGGACGCGAAGGGGGTAAGCAAGGAGAACAGCAGCAGGTATGAGAGAGAGAGAGAGAGAGAGAGAGAGAGAGAGAGAGAGAGAGAGAGAGAGAGAGAATATCCTCTTTCTCCCTGATCACCCAGCAGTGCACTTGGGGACCTGGATGTAAACCAATCACTTCATCGTATTCGTTTGCCTTATTGACCCTCGTGCAGTTGATAGACATTCATCCCAAACCTTATTACTTATTCTTCCAGCTTCTCACGAACGTTATAATGAACTGGTCAAACAATTAAACTAATGTGTGTGTCTGTCGTTTTGCCTTCTTGACGGTTATACAGGCTGGCCCGTAAACAGCGCTTTGCTAGAAACTCACCTGGGGCATCTTCTGTCTTGCGGGGACGGCTCAGGTGCGTGGGTGTGGTAGTGGCAGTAGGAAACGAATAAATACCGCACGGCAGATATTGACGTCGCTGACTAAGCCGCCCCCGGAACACACGAAATATTGCCCGACAGAGTGCAAGAGAAGCGTTACATATGGACCATCCTATATAACTAAACCTGAAATAATACTCTTTTTGTTTACTGTGCTTAATCCTTTACTTGGTTTTGACATCTATTGATGAACAGATACTCTTTCATTTTACGGTAAACTTACGCCTCATTTGACGCAGTAGAAGCACCTTACCAAATCAGTCCTTCTTCCTGATAGTCTGTTGTATTTTTCTTATTATTTCTGAGGTGGTAAATAAACGTTTCATGCGAAATTTGTTTCCCCGTTGTTTTTAGCTATGTTCCGCTGGTTCAACTCGTTTGATTTGTCAAGCGTAATGGCGGAAGGGGTGGAAGGGACTGTCCTAACCTAATTGTTTACCTAAACCTAACCTAACCTAACCTAGCTTAACTGTGAGTAATAATGTAACCTAATCTAATATAATCTAATGTAACCTAACCTAACCCAACCTAACCTAACCTAACCTGGCATCCAGTTGAGTAGTTGGGAAACGAAATCCAGCTTTCAGTACGGTGAGTAAGATTCTTCCATGACCATAACGCTGTAAACAAACAACCAACTTAAAGAAAGTTATGACAAAAATAGTGGAAAATTTTTCAGCAGGAAAAAGTAATTTACCACCCTGAAAACAGTCTGAAAAATACAGAAACCAAACAGAAGGAAAATGAACTGAATTGGTAGGATTCTTCCACTGCCACAAATAAAGCGTACATTCATTTTTACTCCTTACTGTTGCTTTTATTTGCATTTAGGGAGAAATTTGGAGGAAAACATACGTAAACCTCTGTTCAGTTTTCAAAGAAAAAAATAAATAAACAAAATCTGCTACTGCTAATATGTTTTCAAAGACCGAGTTAAAAAAAATCTTGCAAGTGAGCCGCCAGAAATGAGAAACAAATCAACAGCTGCAAGCTGCGTTGGGAGCAAAATATCAATTGTGCTCGCACGTGTCTGAAGCCAGGATATTGAGGCGGAATATCGCAAATGGAAGCGACCAGAAAGAGTGCGTTCAGCGGGGCAGAGGGGGAGGGGAGAAGGACATGACATTCTGAACTAATAGGGCCGTATTCTGAGTGGAGCTGGATATTTCGTAACACCTCATCTCTAGCGATTTATTCTGCTCACGTAACTGTCTGCTTGTATGTTATTAATGCATACTATGTAGATTCTTAAAAAAATATATAACATAATTAAATGATAAAGTGCAACAAGAAAAATAAACTGCTACGGAGGAGGAGCTACGAAGCCTCCTATTCAACATGGAATAGGGTCCTTAGCTATTTTTGACTTGGGGGGGGGGGAGAGGCAGTGGTGCTGTCGGAAACACAATCGGCCCGCAACCGAAAAGTATCGGGTTCGATTCCTGAGTCTGTTATGAGATCTTTGGGTAAGGTCTTCTTTACCCAGCCTGTCCGTATCCAGAACTGAAATAGGGATCTGGACTGTAAACTAGACGGTTACAAGTTAACTGTATTGCTGAGAGTAACATGAGCTGTGAGTGTATTGCTTTTACCAGTAACCCTCTCATGGCTGGGACAACTCTAATACTATACCCTAACCACCGCCAGACGCTTTTGTTCAGGTGAGAGTGAACATGGGAGCCTGAGAGTGTTAATAACATCATCTCTTAGTCCTGTGAATGGCAGCAGGACATCCACAGCCTCGGGTGAAAAAAAAGGAGTATAGAGTTTCACCTCCTTTCCACAACGTCTCCTCCTTCCTGTCTAGTCACACGTGCCCGAAGATTTACTGCTACTAACACCCAGGCGCCTGCGACTCACTTTCAGGTTAATCAAATCGTCTGGAATTAGCCCTAATAGAATATCTAAGTTGTCCCGACCATGTAAGGGATAATGATAATAATACTCTGCGGCTCCTTCAACTTCCAGTCCGCTGAATAAAATCGTCTGGTGTCATCTGGAATAGAGCATTAGTTCTTTCCCGACCATGAAAGTATTAATCACTTCACTACGATGAGGTACTTTTGTATATTATTTTTGTTACTGCCATTTACTCCGACTCCTTCTCGCAGTGGCACCGATATAACAGGCCGTCTCAACTGCCTGGTTATACAAAGGTCCCTCAATCCCCTCTCCATTCCCTGAGAGAAGGATCATGGACTGCAGAAAATGGGTAACTTCAGCCTGCAGTCCACCGGGTTGACATTCAGATGAATCTGGGGTGGCAACTATTACTGTTACTCCGACGAAGTGTTTTGCATTATTCTTGTTACCACCAGACAGTTTTCTTTCAGCTTAATGTGGGACTAATGGGACTGCATCGGTCTGCATACAGCAGTCATTAACCTCTCCACTACAAGACGTCTCACACTGATAATAATTATTCAGGGGTAATTAGACTTACCTAAAATAATGCGTCATCGTGGGGATGGGAATACAAGCGCTTCCACACTCGGTGCATTTTGTTATGATGGGAACCAACTAAACCTTCACTCCATTGTTTCCACTTCCAGCCACCTCTGGCAGTGATGTTGGTGTGTGGATGAACTATTATCATGAACGTTGTTAGAAAGGTTACCATGCAATTTTTAACAAGTGTCATACATCCCCGATTAAGCTTACCATGTTGACGATTGTTGTCGTTGGGATGCAGACACAACAATCGTGCAAGCGATCCTGAAGTCTATGCCGGATTTTCTATTTGTGTACTCTGCCTTTGTGCTAAAGGCAAAATACTTCTGTGAAAGTTGCTAAAAAGGGGAGTGAGGGGACTAAAGGCAGTGTGATGTGAGTGGCACAGGTAGTTAGGAAGAGTTGGCCGACTATTTCACTAAGTTTACCTGACATCTAGGGTATGTCTATATGCCGTAGAAAAAGATAGGAGGAGGAGGGGGGGAGAGGGAGAGGGAGGCCAAGGATGAGATGGAGGGACGGAGTGGAGAAGTATATGAGAGAGGTGGGTGTGAGCTGGGAGCAGGGCAGTGAAATGGCGTTGGACAGGGCGACATGAAAGCGATTTGTTTGTGGCCACCCCTTACGGGATTAAGGCGTCTGGCAATAGGCAGATACATAGGAAACCTGGAAAAGGGGAAGGGATGAGTGTGAAGGAGAGTGGGTGAAAGGGGAGGGATGGGAGAGGGAGAGGATGTGAAGGGGGAGGGACGGGAGAGGAGAGGGAGAGGAGAGGGAGAGGGGGTGGAGGGGGAGTGATGGCAGTGGGAGAGGGAGAGGGGGTGGAGGGGGAGTGGAGTGGGAAATGGAGCGAAGAATAAGAGGGAGGATCCGTCACTTTCCTCCCCAACGCATCATGCAGAGAATCATACGAGTATATGGGCAGAAAAACAAACCAGGCGTCTCTCAGCTTAGATTTAATAGCCAGCCGAAGAAAGTGGGAGTACATGTGATACTGAGGCAAAGTTTGGTTTCCAACAGTACAAAGATTATGAAGTGATGGTGATACTATCCCACGGTGATAGTATGAACACCTGCGCTACGAGGGCGAATTTTTGGATGTATTCTCCCATTTTCCAGACGGTGTTATTGAGTCAGCTGAGAATTTTGAGCTCTGAAGTGAGTTACAGCATTCGTTAGCTCCTTCAATACTTGGAATTTTTTTTTTCTGCTGAGTATACTATCTGGTAGAAAAAATAAAGCATTAAAAATATGCCATCGGAGTGAAAAGACTAACCCCATCAAATTCGATAACGTAGAGACACGGGGACAAATATCTTCCCGATGGTTGACGAACACACAGCGGAAAAATCAAACCATCTGAACCATGCAGTGGAGATGGGGTTTTCACTGTATATTTATTTCTTTTCTTTCTTTCTCTTTTTTTTTTTTTTTTATATAAACAGAAGTGGGAAGATACTTGTATCCCTGTCTGTACTTTTCCCAATATTATATTCAGTGTACGAAAAACCCCTGGTAGTGAAGGGGTTAATGAAGGCTGCGTCTAACCCCTCCACTTCCTAAAATCTCTCCTAAGCTGAATAAAATCGTCTGAGGTTGGCCAGAATGTTATATACGTCACTGGATTGAAGGGATTGCCACTTCACACAGATGATGTCTTATATTTTATCCCTGCTATCTCCAAACGATCTTGTTTTGCTTGAGGGAGATTTATATAACTGGAAGGGTTACACAGACCCTTCAGCAAGCCACCCAACACGAGACTGATCTTTCACTATGCTAACATCGTGTCGAGGAAGTAATGATAAACAAAATTAATCAATATTTGTACTGAGGGGAGGGTGTAAATTTGGGCAGCCTCTAATCGAGGTGTAAACTGGGGCAGCCTCTAATCTGGGTGTAATCTGGGGCAGCCTCTAATCGGGCTGTAAATTGGGGCAGCCTCTAGTCGGGCTGTAAATTGGGGCAGCCTCTAATAGAAGCCGCCACAAACTCCTGAAAGTTGCCAATGTTCGCCGGATCACTAAATTGCATGGGGTCACTACCCACTCAGAGCTGGTATACCTTCCTCTAAAAAAAATTTCTATCGGGATTATTACTCATGCATAAAGCATTATACCAGTATTATATTCATCGGTGATATTTTACTGATGCTCTAAATGAGATTTACGCTGAAAAGCTCTCCATGGAGTTTACTGAAATGCATGAAAGCTAATTGTGTGTTTTTGCATTCAGCACATTTTTACCAAGTGTTATGAATCTCATTTGTTGGAAATATATATCATACAGTTCCAAAGATCGTAATCTTTCATCTGGCAAATCCTGACATGATTCTATCCATTATACAGTTAATAATAGCAAGAATTGTACGGCCGACATCTTACTGGGCCGAGATCGCGCAGTGGACCATGACACACATTTTCCGGAATCAACGGGTAATTTCAAAAGGCGCGGGAATCAGGTGTGGTGTATACACACCATCAGCGCCGCCCTTAGCCCCTGGCGGGGGGGGGGGGGGCGCACAAACTACGCCACGCTACCTACAAGAAAGCGCCTCCAAATGAACTCAGTGGGTTCATACGATCTTCGATTGTTTAAGTACCATATCTCCTTCATTTCTTATGTAAGATACAATTTCTTTATACTCATTTACAATTTTTCCTTAAAGATGTACATTCACCACCTAAAAAAATGACTGTGATCAATACTCAGGCGACATAATAATCGCATGTTGACTGTCCCTAAACTGAGATGGACGCAACCTTCCATTTCTATTATATTTTGATAAAGAAGCTATTTTTTTTCCCCAGTATTAAATGTAGATAAATAAAAAAAATATAATATTTTCAGTAAAGTAACACTAAAATTGTATTACAGAGGGTAATTCAAGTTGACCCCACTTTTGCATTTTTCATTAAGTTACCTGGCGAGCGGTGGCATCTTTTTCCAGTTTGTGGGGGCTCCTATTGGGAATGTAAGTTGGGGCAGCCTCTAATCGTTGTGTAAATTATGGCCGCCTCTAATCAAGAATGTAAAGTGGGGCAGCCTCTAATCGTGGTGCAAGACTGGGCAGCCTCAAATCGAGGGTGTAAATAACGGTAGCCTCAAATCGGGAGGTGTAAATTAGGGCAACCACTAATCGGGGGTGTAATCTGGGGTAGCTTCTAATCGGGGGTGTAAGTTGGGGCAGCGTCGAATCATGCAAGTGTGT
Source organism: Coenobita brevimanus (assembly GCF_032717465.1). NCBI lineage: Eukaryota > Metazoa > Arthropoda > Malacostraca > Decapoda > Coenobitidae > Coenobita > Coenobita brevimanus. The sequence continues at coordinate 48,512,025 of NC_137033.1, read as the reverse complement.
GGAGATATTGTACTTACAGATATGAATTACACTGATCTGAATTCCTCATGAAAAGTGTAACAGCCGCACAAATAGTTCCGGCGCAAGTCACAAACCGTGACGTGCTATTGGATATTTGCGGAAAACAAATAACAAGTTCGCTTCAGCCAAAGCAATATGTGAAACTATATTTGAAACTGTTTGATCATCTGTGCTTAATATAATTCTCGTCAAAAACTGCTCAATTCAAACACATCCCTCTGAAAAAAAAAAAAAAAAAAAAATCATTCAGTACAGGGGATCACCCTGTTAAATACAGTAGCTAGTGAAGGTTAATTATCCCATCCAGCTCGAAAAGTCTCTCCCCTGTTAATAAAATCGTCAATAGGTGGCAGGAACAACGTGATGAAGAGTTCCCCGTGCTGAAGAGGTACTTCCCAGGAACACTGATAGATGCTCTCAATCCGTTCAGCTCGAGGACGTCTTTTTATTTTATTCTTAGTACTGTACTTCCAGACCATTATTCTGTTGAGGAGAGCTTTATCTAGCAAGAGGGGTTACATATAGCCTTAAACTCTCCACCACGAAGGATCTAAGCAGAATGTTAAAGCCTGGAGGTGGCAAGAGCAGAATAATACAGGTCATGACCATCGTAGTAATATGAATATAAATATCTTGAGGCCACTGCAGCTCCCTGACTCTATGTGGCCCAGTTAACATTTTCTGACCTTTTTAGCTTCTTTCTCAAACTCTTGCCATTCGAGCCTCGTTGTCTCGCCACTTGAGCCAAAGTTGCAGACCAAATCTCCAGTCATTTACAGCTTCACTCCCCCTTGACTGCCTGAAAGCTCTGGCTATCACCTCACCCTTCCAGCGTTAATGTTCATACCTATGACCCTTTCTTGACTAAATATTTTCCAGTTTCCCTTCACTAAGTATCTTTTGCTGTCGTTTCTCACGTTTCCTATAGTTGTTTTCTCTCTTCTCGTCTCGCCTCTTTCTTCAGCTTCTCCTTTCTTTTTCTTTCTCTCTCCCTTTTCACCGTTTTGCACTTTTCTTACACGTTTCATCTCCTTTCATTCTGTTCCCTCTTCTTGTCTGCTCTTCTTTTAATCTTCTCGTTTCTCATTGTTTATTGCATTTCTGCTGCTGTTTCTCACTTTTCCTACACTTTCATCACCTCTCTTCTCGCATTTTCCATGTATAGTCATTTACAAATTCATATATGTAATCTCTGTCCACCAGTTCACTACACCATAGCTAATATTATACACATGGTCCTTTCTCTTTCTTCTCTTCCTCTTATCGTCCCAGGGTTATCTTCTCTTGCGTAGATTTTTCCCTCTCCTCTCTCATACCTTCCTTTTGTTCCACTCACCTTTTTTTTTTTTTTGTTATTAAGAACTCCACATTCTGTTCAGTTTTTATTGATATTACAGGTTTTATTTTTATTTTTTTGAAGGGCGGGGGGAATCTAGAAGGCTGGCATTCCAAGACCGTTCGAGATAGAAACTTGTAATTTTCAGGAGTGATGTATCTTGGTTGCAGGCTTCTTTTGGCACATTTTTTTTTTCCTAGCACTGGCGCTGTAGTAGCAGCGTCTATGTTATTTTCTCGATATTTGTTCTCCAGCGCAGCAAAAAATACTGAATCAATTGCACTGCAAATGTTCCAGTACGTAGACGTCAACATACAATAGTGCACCTTGGTACTGATACTGAGATCCAACAAATACTTTTTGAGATATTACGGAAAATCTAAATGTCGCCTCGTACCTGAAAGTGCCTAATCGAATAATATTTGGCCGATTTTAACTAAAGTCTGTGGAAACATAGTAGGTCATGAGTGAACACGATTGCATAGTATAAATGACCTTGACTTTGATCTCAAGGTCACAGGTCATAATCGGCGAAAATTTTTGAGTCATACAAAAACTCCCTTAATATAAGTTTTACAATGAAAACAAAAATATTTTCATCTGTAATGTGGAATTCTTTGAATACTGCTTCAGCAATTTCAGAATTCTAGTTTTTACTTTAGTTTTCTTTTTTCCTGTTTCTTCCTTTCATCTCATCTCTTGCAAAACTTTCTCATGTTTTGACATTCTGCTTCTCTCTTTAGTGTTGATCTCGCTTCTTTCTCGTCTCTTTCTCTTACTTTCCTCCTTTTTCGTTTTTCTTCTCCCCTTTTCTTCCTCAAATTTTCTCCACTTTCTCCTCCGTGCTTTTTTTTTTTTTTTTTTTTTAAATAGAAAAGCCGGGATATTTCGAACTGCGGATGATGCATACAGCCTTCATTAATACCGTCAGCACGATGACGCCTTTATTATTTCTCTTGTTGCTACCAGATGATTTTATTCAGTTTGGAAAGAGTTCTAGTAACGATGGGGTCAATATTGGGGTTTATTGCTCACGTAGTGCCACTCAGGGATGAGTGAGGCTGGTCACTCTCATCTTAAATGTTAGGACCAACTTGCCTAGCCCCGGGCTCCTACGCTCCTCATCGGGCGACACAGGATTGGTTGATGGATGGATGGACTAATTCCTCTAGTTAAAGAATTCCTCTAAGCTGAACAAAACAGTCTGGAGGTAGCAAAACTAAATTTAAAGAAGACGTCTACATAGTCCCTGTTTTCCCCCCAAACACAAGAGGTCTTTTGTACGTTGACCAAATCGTCTGGATGGGTTTGATGAAGTCTGTTGTGTCCAACCGCACCCAGTTCGAAAAATCTCTCTTAAGCTGAATAAAACCATTCGGAGATTGGAGAATATTAAACAAAAGACGTCCTGGGTCTGGAATGGGGTAAAGTTTTCCAGTTTCAAAATTTCTCTGTTTTTCCTCCACGGTTTTAACTGTCATGCGAGCTCCCTTTCCTCTCTCATCTTTTCAGCTTTAAGTCTTCCTTCCCTCCTGCTTTTTTAATTAACTACGGCACTACACATTACAAACACTCTTAATCCTTTTTTCACATTAGTTTTCTACCATGCTCTTTTCATCCTCGTTATTCTGTCAGCTTTGTTCCTTGCCCTCCATTTTTGCCTCATTGTCTTTCTTTCATTTCTCTTACTCATCTTGTTCTATCTGATCTCTTAACCCTCTTTACTTTAATTCATTCACTCTTTTTCCTGTATTTTTTTCACCTAATCATCTCCTCCACCACCATCAAATTCCCTCCACGTCTCCTGCCTTCTCTCCACCTGTGTGCCGTCGCTGCCTCGCCTGTGCAGCATTAGTAAGAGTTGTGTGAGTGTCAGTACGTGATCCAGGGCGTGATGGCACTGTGACTACCACGCCAGCTGACACTCTCTTCACCTCTCCCCCCCGGCACCTCCACCCCACCTCCTGCCACGCCTACGCTACAGCCTGTCTTCAGGTCAGTGGAGCCTTCACTACCTGAGCGACGACTACAGTCGCACGCATTATTCCTCTAGTGTTGAAGAGGGACGCCTTCACGTGGTGGTACAGATGTGACTATAGGGTTTTAGTTCAGCCATTCCCTGAACTCCCTCCTTATCACCCAAAATGAGGATGGTGAACTGTAGGAGGACAACTTCAGCCTGCAGCTTACTAGGTTCAAGCTTCACATTAGCCTGGGGCCAAAACAGCAGCACAAACACTGCTGCAGTGAGTGTATCTTACTTCAGGTCAGAGGCACTACAGACGATTTTGTTTAGTAGAGAAGAGTCCCGGTAATGGACGCAGTCAGCTTCTTTCCATTCAGTCCCATAAATAGGTGCATACTTAAATATTCTTACCACACTATTGACGGACAGTCTGCTAACTTGCCACAGCACCACACCATCTCCCAAGCCAGAAGGAACTACGCAGCCATTACCACAACTACGATGACAGTTATCCTTTATCACATTACTAGTCATTCCACCCTGTTTTATGTCAGTGTCGCTACAAAAGACTTGGTTTAGCAGAGAGGAATTTCAGAGATCAAATGGTTAGCTTTCATTCGTCAATACAACGACAACAGACATGCGTATACTTCTCCACAGTATTACTGTCAGTTTGTTGCTTTATCGTTGCACCAACCCCTGTCTCGTATCAAAGCCACCCAATACAGATACCACGGTTATATGTATACGGTACTTTTCCACACACCACTACCAGCCCACTGCTCCACACCCTGCCCCAAGTTAAAGACCATGCTACCACTAATACCTAACTACAGTCATTCTGATACATTACCACATTACTATTGTCAGTACGCTACTCAACCAGTCAATCTTACCACACTCTGCCCCACGTCAGATGTGTTCACACTGTTACTGCTTGATTAATACTATATTTTTCCATTATAACCACGCAGCTACAATCACCTTAATGCTTTAATATAGTTCTTTCACATTAACTTGGCCGAGATTTTCGTACTTCTCCAGCTTGTTTCACGTAGCGCAAAAGCAGAATAAGACAACACTACAGCTCTCCATCCTTTCCATACCATTATTTTATGATTGTTGCAATACTCTCGTGTTAATCTGTTGTCACAACTGAGCATTAAGGATGGAAAGCCAGCAATTTTAGGCCAAGTTAGAGCAAACTGGGTATAGGGGGACGACTGCACTGACATTTTACGCTTTCACTTCGAGGGCATTTTTTAATCCTTTCTAACGTCAAACGACGTTATTCAGCTTCAAGAAAAATAGTAGAATATATCCATGCAATCATCTTCAACAACATGAGATTTTTGTTATCGTTCATGTTACAATCAAGTAAATTTTCTTCATCTTAAGCGAGACCACTTAGAAGAGAAAACTGATTATTATAAGTATTACTTTACTTCTTTACCTTTTCGTTTCCCTTTAGACTATCTATCTATTGCCAGACGCCTCAATCCCGTTTGGGGTGGCCACAAACAAATCGCCTCCAAGTCGCCCTGTCCCCCGCCATTTCACTCCCCTGCTCCCAACTCACACACCCCTCTCTCATATACTTCTCCACCCCATCTCTCCATCTCATCCTCGGCCTCCCCCTCCCTCTTTCCCCCTCCACCTCACTCACATACACTCTCTTCGTCAGTCTTTCACCCTCCATCCTCTCTACATGGCCAAACCACCTCAGTGTATTCCTCATAACGCTTCCTATCACATCCACATCAACACCACAACGCTCCTTTATATCCTCATTCGTCAGCCTGTCTCTCCATGTGACTCCACAGGCTCCTCTTAAATAACTCATTTCCACGGCTCTCACTCTTGACTTGTGTCCTTCCAACAACGTCCAAGCTTCACTTCCGTACGTTAGAGTTGGTATCACAATACTGTCATGTAGTAACTTTTTCACTTCCATGCTCACATTCCTGTTTCTTATCACTGCTTTCAAAGAACCAGCAACCTTTCTTCCCTGCTGTACCCTTTCAAGCACTTCACCCTCCAAACCTCCATCCTTACTCATCACACTACCCAAGTACTTAAACGTACTCACATTTTCCAATTCCTCACCATCCAACCTCGCTGTACATTCACTGACTTCACCTCTCGTAAAGACCATCACTTTACTTTTCCCTACATTCACCTTTAGATTCCGTTTCTTACACACTCTCTCAAACTCATCCACCAAGCCTTGCAGCTCCCCTTTGTCTTCACTCAACAACACAGTATCATCTGCAAACAACAGTACAGGGAGTTTCCAGACACTATCCTCTCTCACCAGGGCCACTCCAACATCCACTACCCTACCTCGTACCTCTTTTATTACCCTATCCATGTACAGATTGAACAACCATGGAGACATAACACATCCCTGCTTCAACCCAACTTTCAAAGAGCAGCCTTCGCACCATCGTACATACTCTGCACAGCATTCAACAACTTCCCATCTACTCCATATATTCTTAACACTTTCCACAATCCTAGTCTATCCACCCTGTCATATGCTTTCTCCAAATCCATGAAAGCCGCATACAACTTCTTTCCCTTCTCTAGAAACTTTTCCACTAAAGATCTGAGAATGAATATCTGATCTACTCAACCTCTTCCCTTCCTACAGCCTCCCTGTTCTTCTCCAACTAATTTCTCTGTTCTTTCTCTAACTCTGTCAATAAGTATCCTACCATACACATTTCCTATTATACTAAGAAGACAAATGCCCCTATGATTACCACACACTTCTTTTTCCCCTTTTCCTTTGTACAAGGGAATAATTATACCTGACTTCCAATCCTCCGGGACTCTACCTTCCTCCCAGGCCAATCTGCACATCTTCCACATCCATTCTACCACTATCTCTCCCCCATGCTTCAGCAATTCACCACACACTCCATCAATTCCTGGGGCTTTCCCTGATTTAACTTTAGTCATTAAGCCTTATTTCCCTTTAAATCTCATTCCACTATAAAATTTCTCAGTTTCATTGTAAGTCATAATATTTTTCCCTCTCACCACATATTCATTTTTTCTCTGGTTCTCACAATGTCTCATCATCTCCTTTACGTCTCACTACATATCACCTTTTTCTTTAGCTCTCCTTATTTAATATCTTTTACTTTACATCTCACTCCTCGTTTGTCCAATCACCTTCCTTACTAATATTCTAAATTTTTCCTACCACTACATATTCATTTTCCCCCCCCCTTTAATTACGTATCACAGGGTGTCTGATTTTTAAGCCTACCAGAACATACTCTAATTATTTCTATTTAGCGCTCAGAACATAACTAGCTATTATCCTCTACATTAGCACTAATTACTCATATTTCCTGCAAGTCTCACTAAATATTATAGTATCCTCTAGCATTAACTGTATAATATATTTACTTTACCTCTTTACTGCCTATTCATTTTTCCTCTACCAAGCAACTACTCCACTACAACCACACCTCCAACTACCACAACCCACGCACCGTCCAGCCTTCAGGCACCTTAAAGATGTCCTCTATTACGCCTGTTTTCATATACACGTCGCGTCCTCCAGTGAACCACCACCTCTTCGCTACATTCCCCCCTGCATGACATTACCCAGGCTGTCACACGCACGCAATTGCACTCACATGAGGTATTTTGGGTTTTCAGATCAGATACAGGGCAGGAGAAAGACACTGCAGTAGAAACATTTTCACATTTCACACTACCGCACTGCACATTCAAACCTCATACTGCCACACCTCATACTGTCACCAGTCTGTCTGTCTGTCTGTCTGTCTCTCTCTCTCTCTCTCTCTCTCTCTCTCTTACACACACACACACACACACACACACACACACACACACACACACACACTGCTACTGCTACTTAGTTACTGTGGTAGAAGACACTATCACAAATCACACAACTATATATCACACATGCCTAACTCAGTCACGTCTCACACTGCCAAATCCCACACGCACATAAATCTCACATTCCCACGTCTCATAGTTATACCTAACACTTAAAAATTCACAATGGTACACCTCATAGTCACACCTCACAGCAAAACATCTCACATTGCCACACCTGTCGCCTCCTGCTTCAGAGAGGCACATCACACCCCTGGTACTGTAATCATTCCAACATATACACAGCTACACAATAATACCATCCCAACTCCCATCCTATAATATTCCCACACCCAGAAAACCAATATCCTATAACGGCCATACCAGTATCATTATTGCTGTATCTGCCAGCATCCATCATTTATACAACCATAACAACGATATTTAGGAGAACGATCTATTGTATTATATCTGGTGCAATACATTATGGGACACGTATAACACTGCAATGTTTAATGCAGGCTGTGTCTAACCCCTCCTGTTCAAAACGTCTATCCTTAATATTAACAATGGATATATTAATCAAAATACTAACCCTCTCATGCTCGGGAAGATGGTAACAATCTCTTCCAGCAAAAGTCAGACGATATTCTTCAGGTGAGAGTGAGTCACAGGAGTCTGCGTATTAATACTGTCGCCATTAACCCTCTCATGGATGGAGCAACTCCAGTATTATATTCCAGGTAACAAAAACCTATATTATTCAGTTATGAGTGCGTCGTAAGAGCCTGAGAGAGATAACAAAAAAACATGTACACATCGAGTCATAACCTGCCCACTGAATACCATCACAGGCAGATTCGTGTCCACAGCTCAGTCCTATCACGACCTTGGCAGAGTTCCCGTCACATAAATACCCCCCGCTACACTTGAAATATTACACTCATACCGTCACCCACGATTAATGGCACACGGCCACAACACACCTCATGATTACACACACACACACACACACACACACACACACACACACACACACACACACACACACATATTGATGGGGATGGTTCATGGCCTGGTCGGTTTGGCATTATTTCATGGTTAGGGGTGGGTTTAAGTGGGTTTGAGCCCACTGAATGCTAATGAATTATTTATGTGAACACTAACAATGCTGTTTTAATGTTGTCCTGGTACACAAACCGTAATAAAGCTGTGACATTATGCACTAAAATAATATGCTAGTCACGAAGAAGTGCCCTAGTAAAGATGTACACCATTAGTTTTGTCTTTTTCCTCCACTGAACAAAGTGAAACAAGCTGCAATAGTTCGGAAATCTGGGTCAAGTTAAGATGAAAGAAATATAATTATACTCCTTTACGCTAACCTGAGCCAGATAGTCGTCCCTCTGCAGCTTACTTAACGCAACTTAGTGGTTGAAAAAGGCAACAGTACGGCTCTACATCCTTTCCATGGCATATCTTCATGAATAACATCATACTCCAATATTAATCTATTGCTCTAACACAACATCCAAGATAGAGAGATGGTAATTAAAGGCAACAGTGATACAGTGCCACAAGCTGCCAATGAGCCTCTCCCACAGTTAAGTAAAATAAAAGGTGTGTGTGTGTGTGTGTGTGTGTGTGTGTGTGTGTGTGTGTGTGTGTGTGTGTGTGTGTGTGTGAAGAAAGATAGGAAGAGAGGGCTGAGGAAGAGGAAAACAAAAACAGGAAGGAAGGAGTGACAAAGAATCGAAAGGAGGGAAGGAAATTGGGAAGAAGGAAATGAAGGGGACACAGTACTAAAAAATGGAAGTAAGGAAGGAAGGAAGGATGGAAGGAAGGAGGAAAGCAAGCAAGCAAGCAAGCACGGAGAGGTATCAGAATCGAAAGACGGAAGTAGGGAACCAAAGAATGAGGGACAAGAAATAAAATTTACAAAAACAGAATGAAGGATGGCCATAGTAGTAGGGCGAAGGAGGGAAGCAAAATGGAAAGTATGAGAAAGAAAAGGAGGAAAGCAGGATGGAAGGAAGGATAAAAGGAAGGAAGGAAGGATGCAATAAGGGAAGGAAGGAAAGAAAGAAAATAAATGAATGAATGAAGAAAAAAAGGAGGGAAGAAAAAATGAAGGAAGAAAGGAAGAAAGGAAAGAAATAAAAGAACAGAAGGAACGGGGGGGTACACATAACAAATTAAAAGAAGGAAGGAAGAATGGAGAGAAGAGAAGGCATGGCATAAAGTACTGAGTATATAAAGGAGGGACGAAGGGAGGGAGGCAAAACTTAATGAAAGAAAAGATATACCACAAAGAAGGAAGAAAAGCAAGCAGAACTTATGGATAAAGAAATAAAAGAAAAGCCAAAAGATGTGGATGAAGGAGAAATATATGGTAGACGGAAAGATAGGAATGGGAAAAGTAAAGGAAGGAAGGAAGGAAAGAAGGAAAAGGGACATAAGAGGGAAGGGAAAACACAATGTAAGAATGGTAGAAAGACAACAGAAACAAGAAGCGTTGCCAAGGCACAACAGGATATCTAGTCAAAGATGTCACCTTATCAAATTTGGAGTAAATCGAGTGAAAATTGACGATTTAATGCCCATTTGACATTTTAGGCCCGACCCACCTGACATTGACCCCCCTACCGCTAACTAGGGGGGATGACCCCCCTAATGTGTTATAGGATGCAGATTTGAAAGATGCACCTTTAGGTGTTGCTTTCATGTCGATATAACGAATTTGAAAGGGGTTATATATAAAAAAAAAAAAATTGGAGGGAGGGGGGCCTACAGCTTGGGCCTTGGTCCAATTTGGCCCAAAATTTAATCAGGTGATCAGGTCATAGCCCATCATCCCTGTAATTTTAGTCAAAAACGCTTGAAGTTGTTAACAGACAAACAGACAGACAGACAAACAGACAAACAGACAAACATCAAACAGACAGACAAACCGAGTGAAAACAATACCCTTCCCCTAGCCCCGCCGGGGCGGGGACGGGTAAAAAGGATTGAAGAGGGAAGGAATAATAGAAGACAAGGAGATGATGCAGTAAATAATACAGAAGGAAAGAGAGACAGAATAAAGAAAAGAAGGAAATACACAACAAAAGGAAAGGAGGAAGTAAAGGGGGAAGGAAGCAGGGAAGGAGAAGGGACACGATAAGAGTAAGTGGGTAAGTTAGGTTTTCTCTCATTTCTCATAGTCACTGTTCCCTTTCCAATGCCTTTCTTCGCCCTACCCTCATCACGACTCTCTCTCTCTCTCTCTCTCTCTCTCTCTCTCTCTCTCTCTCTCTCTCTCTCATCAATCAACCACACTCTCCTTTTGTTTCTCTATCCCTCTCTCATTTTTCTTTCTTTCTCATCTTGTCATTACGTCTGTCCGCCTGTCTATCTCTGCCTCTTTCACCACCAGGCTCCTTCTCTAATGTCCATCATTGTCGCATCCTTTCAGTATTTTCTTTCCCTTTCTTTTTCTCCTTCCTCCTGTCTTCTCTCTCCCTCCGTTATCCCTTCTGCGTTGCTCAAGGCAGGAAGAACTAGAAACACGAAAATTTTATCCACTCTTTTCCTTGTTCGTCCTGTACAAAATTATTATAACCAACGATATATTTATCTTCGTACCCAAAACCTGCATTTGTAGGAGGAACAGAAAACGTGTCAAGCCTCAACATCTTCTTTCCTTGTTCTTCCTACAATGAATTAATGTAAAATATAACAAATCTCATTACGACGGGGAATCATCATACATATGTTCGCGATTCCAACCACATATTAACCACTCCAGTGCGATGACGATTTTTCTAAGCCCGTTGTTACCGTCAGACGATTTTAGTAAGCAGGCAAAGATCCTTACTGACTGAAGGCATTACAAAACCACCTCCATCGTCCCCTCACCACGAGGACGAGTCTGCATTTTATTTCAGCTACCGCCGGACGATTTTCTTCACTCTCACAAAGGTCCTCTAGTACTGAAGGGGTTCACTGTTCATCTTACATTGTCTCTCGTTTCATAGTTTAATTCGTGATTTCTGCTTATTCCTGTTACACTACCCTCATCTCTCTCTCTCTCTCTCTCTCTCTCTCTCTCTCTCTCTCTCTCTCTCTCTCTCTCTCATCGCAATCGCTCAAGTCACCTTCAGATCACAACCAAGCCGCATTCAGCATCTGCCTCATACCAACACCTCCCCAGCTCCTACATCTTGCTATCACCAGACAATTTACTCATCCTAGGCAGACACCTCACTGTGGTGGCACTGGATGTATTACCCATTAACAACATCAGTAGGAGTATTACATTATTCATGTATTCATGCCTGTGCCTGGAAATTTTATTCAACTTAGCAGATAATACAGTGCTTTGAGCTTCATTGTGAGAATGTATTTTCAGTATTGTTTTTACTCTCTACAAACGATTTAATTAAGCTAAGAGGAAGCATTGAAAGGAAGAGGTTATATAGCCTTCAATAACATCACTACAAGATTGTGGTACTAGGTGGTGTCGACCATCATCCATTCACCTTTACTGTTCTTTTTTTGTGTGTGTGAGTGTGTCTGTCCTCCCCTGTTCCTACTTCTCCCATGCTTCCTGTCAGTTTTTATTACTTTGCCTTTCCACTGCAGGTGGCTCTGCATTGAGTGACAAGCCTAACTGTTTCCTGTAACCCACGAAACCATTTACAACGCTGGGTTGCAACAATATAACTAAATAATGGGCTGGAACTGTGTCTGCTAAGGTGTCCCTGTTAACTGAGTGGAGAGACACTAATGCGGCGTCCATCCAGGAACAGACCTCCACACTCTTCCCCGTGCCTTACTGTGGCGAGGCGCTGTCTGCCGCAAAGGAACATTGCTTCACTGAGCGGGACTGCCCTGCAGGGTCAGGTGGTTGCCTGCGGTCGATGGGTCTGCTTGGCCAGGAAGACCGGGGGTACTCATCACGAACTACCAGGTTGTTCTCATTTTCTTAGTAAAAACGTCTGGTAACAGCAAGAAACTAGAAAGCACTCAGACAGCTCGTAACTCCGCCAGTACCGTTGCCATTAAAAAGGATCCGGATCCGGATTCGGATCCGTGGCGATAGGATCCGCCCCCAAATTTAATCAATTCTTTCTTGGCCCATGGCCCTCCCATCCACAGATTTCATTAAAATTCATAGAAAACTTTTGAAGATTTTGTGAGAGATACTCCGGATCCGGATCCAAATCTGCCCCCAAATTTAATCACTTCTTCCTTAGTCGGTCCACCCTTTCACAAACTTTCACTGAAATTAATTAAAAAGTTTTGGAGATATCGTTTGGACAAACAGACAGACCAACAAACATTGGCGAATATATAATCTCCTCCAACTTTGTTGGAGGAAGTAATGGAAAAGAAAAAAAATCCTCGAGCTGTACTGGATAAGGTTGTAAAATGGCCAATGTGTGTGTGTGTGTGTGTGTGTGTGTGTGTGTGTGTGTGTGTGTGTGTGTGTGTGTGTGTGTGTGTGTGTGTGTGTGTGTGTGTGTGTGTCTTCAGCAACAAGTCTTTTATCATTACCTGCATATCATTCAGTCCATCACACATCATAATATTCTAGATTATCACAAGTTCACAAAAGTGACGCTGCTCTATGGCACTGCAGATTGTTATAACCCAAGCACTGATAAGAACTGTAAGATGAATATGTTTTTTGCTCACATAATAACACTGAAAGAACACATTAAGTTGATTTAGGTTATCCAAACTTAGATTTAAGCTATATCTCTCTTGTCTTCACATTTATAATTATTACTGCATACTAAACAAGATAGTACTATCGAATTTTGAACAGCTACGAAACTCTGCGAACTCCACTGGTACTAATGAGTATCCAAAGAAAAAAGATATAAATATAAAATACAACTACTGTAAGATCATGTCAATAGAGGAGGTGGAAATTATAATGTCAGATCAGAACCACAATTAGGATACTAATTAAGTATCAGAACTTCATACAAAGTTGAAATATTTCTTCTTAAAATCGTGAAACGTAAACCCTTCAACTCGAGTACGTGTTTAATACTCTGTTCTTATTGCTACCAGATGAGTTTTTCATCATATGAGAACAGCCGAACAGTGACGAGGTTAAAGAAGAATAAATAAAATCTCTACAACTTGCTCTTCCTCCTGATCTAAATACAATCATCTTGACAAAATAGACATAATATACAAATCACTTTCTAGGGAGGAGGAAAGCCAGGAGTAATACATTGAGTGACACTAAGCAGACAGTACTAAAGTAACACCAGTTTGATGCAGCCACCTAGGACGGACGCTGACAACTGTGTGGTTCGTTTATATAAGTAACAGTCCCCCCCCCCCCACGCTCTCTCTATATCTCTCTCTCCTTCGTTTTCCTTCCCACCCCACACTCCCTACTTTTCTTGTCTGCTTTCCCTCCACCCTCCCATCCTCCTCCTTACCCCCTCTCCTACCTCCTATAACCCCCTTCCATCCCCCTCCTTCCTGTTGTCCTTACATCAGCCTTCCTTAACGCTCTCTCCTGCCGATGTAACGTGACGGAGACAAATGACCACACCGATCTAACCCCCCCCCCCTCTCTCTCTCTAATTATTGAGCTTAGAAGAGATCCATAACAGATTAATGCAAATTTGTCACTAGCTGCCTTGGCAACAGAAATAAGACAGGGTGATCCCAAACTGTGTGAGTTGTTTCATTCTTACATTATATTCCCATGAAACGTCGTGCATTATTCATATGTCTGTGTATTGTAAAAGAAGTATAATAATATTTATGTAACAAAGTTAAGTAACTAAATTTTGCTTAGTAGCCTAGTATCCGTTAGATTACACTGTGTAACAAACTTAAACCAATTTTTTGTTTATGTTGATTTTTACGCTATTTCTGATCAGTGTCAATGCGTAGATTCCGAATATGCTATTTGTTTTTGTGTAAATCTAGAGTTACAGGAATTGTGCAACAACATATGTATCATACATGGACAGGAACTGCAACTTGTTACCATTTCGATAATGTTGGGAATGTCAAAGAATTGATATATTTCCGGGTGTATATTATGAATATAACTAGAAAATGAGCAAACAGTAACATCACAAGGAATGCAGGGCACACAGTATCTAGATATGCACTTTTGATCTTGACTTTCTTCTGTAGCTGTGATAACAATCGCGCAACAATCCCCAAACGTAATCGCCCATCATCGCCTCGTTCCACCTGCCCTGATATCTGGTTTCCATCAGCAGAATGTCCTGGTGGAACCGTTCGTCATGCTCCTCGCTGAATGCACCCAAGTTGCTTTTGAAGAAATCAAGGTGGGAATGCAGATAATGCAATTTGATTGACATTCTGCATCCAAGCCGGTGGAATGAGCCGATCATTCCACTGCCTTGGTTGCCAAGAAAACCTTCCACAACCCCTCTGAGAGCATTCCAAGCGCGCTCTTCATCATTGGTCATTTTACCCTGGCGTTCACGACTTGCAAGCATTCTTCGAACTTGAGGTCCGGTGAATATGCCGGCCGCCACCTTTGTCAGTTCAATTTGGGAAACATTGATCGGATACGCAGAAATGCATCACCATCCTAGTCGATGGCTTTCACAAATTGTTTCACAAGACCAAGTTTTACATGTAGCAGCGGTAGCAATACCTTCTCTCTGGGGATCAGTGGAGCTCTCAGAACGTTGCACGAGCCTGGTGTGAGACTCTCTCTTGGAGACCAGTCTTTCCTCACGAAATGTTCTGCATCGCTCCGGTTGTCCCACAAGCATAAAAAACATGAGTACTTCGTATAACCGCCTAGCATTCCAAGTAGGAATGAAATCATTTTGAAATCCCCACAAACTTTCCATTTGTGATCTGAGTACTTAATCTTTGTCAGACAAATCTTCGCATTCTCATAGCCTTCTTTCATTACTACAGAATGTGCAACTGGAACTGATGGGAGTTCATTGTCATTAAGCAAAAGTTTTTTTTTTTTTTTTTTAATGTGTCTGACTCTGGGCATAGGCTTCACAGCCTGCTTGCAAGGCCCAGTAGTCCTCCTACATACCGCACACCTCTACATGTCACCACTTCGGCGCTAACATCCACCGTCCATATTGAATACATGCTAGGGCTGTCTCATACAGGACTGGTGTATTGGTATTAGCGGGGGTATTTTTACGACATGTCGGCGGGACATCTGGTAGATTAGTAAAGTTTGATTTTTATGAAATTCAAATCCTTAAACTGTTCCCTGCCCCAGCGGGATTTGAACCCGGGTCCGTTAGGACTACAAGCCACCTCTCTACCGATTGAGCCACCGCAGTACAGCTTTTAAGCTCTTCACGGAACTGTTTATGAAAAGTCACCATTCTGAGGCCTTGTAATCCAATCCCTTGGCTTGGAACAAACCCTTAACATCAAAACAATAACACAACAAGGTTTCTTTACAGAATTTGAAGAAGAATGCAAACCTGCCGTGGCGATTCCTATAACTCAACTTGCAACTGGGATCCAACAAGTTCCATTCACTAGGCGTGACGCCAGCAGCTCAGCACTGGACTTGGTGAGTCCTATATCTAGGACCAAGTCATCCAGTTCTTGCTGACTGGGAAAGTGTGGATTGTCTCTGGAACATTCTCCAACATACGATCGATTCATCATCACTTTCCCCTCCGTCATCGACGATGTCCTCATAGTCAGAGACAACTTCCGTGTCTGCAGAAGGGAGAGGAATCACTAGCTCATCGTTGTGAGACACTGAAAAGACTGAAGAAGGCAAAGTAGGATATTCACTGTTCTTTCTGCCCTTAATGCTCTTCACACCACTTACGTCAACCATGAAAAAATAACAACTGTCGTGGTGATTCGAAGGCTCCCACCACATTCTCAGAACTGCAAAAGGCATCCCCTTTCTCGCTTCCCGTAGCCAAGCTTCAAGCGCAGAGTGACAGCTACCACAAATGAAGTGCGGAGCCCAATCGTTATCTCGATCGCCCATTGCCATGCCAAAAAATGCTTTGTATGAAAGAGCAAATTTGATATCAAGGTAGATTTTGTGTTTGATCATCTTCGGTCCAATATATTCTCCACATACATAACAAAATGTATTGGCGAACAGCTTGTAAGAACGTCTACCGGTCATTCTCATCAATAGAAACACCTTTAGGAACACCTCAAAAACACGTCGACCAGCCAAACTAGCAACGTGAGACTAGCTCATAGAATGAACTGACTAAATCCACGTTGCAAGACGCAATAATGATCATATCAGCAACATCTGCATGGAAGTAGATGGTGTGTGTGTGTGTGTGTGTGTGTGTGTGTGTGTGTGTGTGTGTGTGTGTGTGTGTGACGTGGTAAGCGATACGTCAGCCATTACATCGGTGTGCGGTAAAATGACTGGAAATAAACAATTGCCAATTGTTGACAAAAACCTAGAGATAGACAAACAAAACATACACCACTGGAATCACCGTGGAAAGCTGAGTCTAACAAGACCAAAAAAATTGAATAAACAAATTCTTTGTTACACAGTGTTATTTATTTAACAGCTCCTTGGCGACTATGTACATAAGTCATATCGCAGCTGCCACAGAAGTCACAGTTTATCCTTACATCTAAGGCAACTTTGCTCACATAGCGGATATGACTGCCATTTACAATGACGCCACAGAAGAGCCTGTACTGCGCAGAGGGGTTCATTGAATCTAGGCTTGCTGGGGACTTAGATTTGAAAAAAGTTTATAACTACATACAACAGAGCGTCATACTTAGTAAACACAGTAGTTGCTTGGTACCGCCAATTTAAAGAAACAATATTATTAACTACACTTGAACGACCAGTATCTTTCTTCAACAAACTACTCACGTTTCCTTAAAATGGCGGTACCAAGTAATTACCGAGTTTTCTGGGGTTATCTTTATGTGATAGGTAGCTATAGCTTTGTTTACCCTCAGAATAACTATGCGCTAATAAATCACTGTATCCACTGTGTTATCCACTGTGACGTCACTAACTTCATGTACATGGTTCCCACATAGCGTAACTGCCTGAAATAATATATTACTTGTTTAGCATTCACTCGGCCACTACGAAACATTCAAAAGCTTTTACTCGTAGTCCGTTGTACGAAAACTTATACTTTCATCACATAAGACACACATGGTAAATAAACAGCTGCCTGCATTAAAAAAAAAAAAAAAAAAAAATCATCCTGCTAGCTGGACTGGTCCTACGGCAAGTACAATACCAATTTTAATCGCTGAATCATCCATTATGACTCACATTTATAAATATATTTCAGTGAATACAATAACACTCTGCAAACTGCGACTAAGGAAAAGGGAGAGATTATACTTTTTTTTTTTTTAAGCTAGAATCTTTGTCATTTTTTTTTTCATAAGACCAAAACCATCCGCACAGTTTTTGAACAACTGAAGAACATGAACAAAATAAGATGTTACGTAGTTACCACACAGGGATACATGAAATATCTAACGATTTTTAGGTGACTGGACAGCCTGTCAATTGCCAGGCCTGTGTACAAAATATTGGCAGGGTGTTGATGGGGCTTCACCTGACCTGCCAATAGCTGTTGCGTTGGTGTCTGGTTGTTGTGACGGTCATCACACACACACACACACACACACACACACACACACACACACACACACACACACACACACAAAGAATATGCACACATATACACTCAAATGAACACACACACACACACACACACACACGAACATGCACACATATACACTCAAATGAACATACACACAGATACACATACATACACATATACACATTCTCTCTCTCTTTCTCTCTCTCGCTCTCTCTGTCTCTCTGTCTGTCTGTCTCTCTCTCTCTCTCTCTCTCTCTCTCTCCACGAAGGTGCCATTTTAGGTGTATTTTTGCTGCCTCTAGACGAATTTTCTTTTTCAGCTTAGAGTTCTGAGGTGGAAAATCCCCCCCCCCTCCTCCTAGTTCAATAAAACGCGAGAATGGTAACAACAATGAAATATAAAGACACACTGCACTCTACTCAGTCCCACTCCCAGATTTACTCCCACATTTAACCCTATAATCATTCCTACTCCCAATCCCTCTCCATCTCACTCCCACATTTACTTCTACTATCATTCCTACTTCCACTCCCACCCCCTCTCACTCCGACTTCAACTCTCAGTCAGTGAAATCGTCGGAGTCTTTACAGGTGTAGCGTTGTTGGAGGAGGAGTGGGCGAAGACTCGAATAATAATCCTCCTGCATCAGCTCAGTTTGCCGAGAATAATTATATTCACGTCAGTTACTACCAGGTTATACCCTTACAGTACATTATAACGCATGGGTGGACGCTGTCGACAGGTTTGACCCCTCGTTTCTTTCCCTCCTTCTCCCCCCCCCCCTTTCTCTCTCTCTCTCTCTCTCTCTCTCTCTCTCTCTCTCTCTCTCTCTCTCTCTCCACCATTTTCACCCCATCCCTTCTCATCTCATCCATGCCTCCTTATGCCTTTGCTTCGTCCACTACTTACCCCATCCTTTCTAACCACCACCCACCCTATCCCTCTCCCCACCACTTCCCACCCCACCTAGCCCTCCTCACCTCTCTCATCTCATCTCCTCACTATCCTCCCCATCCTTCTCCTCCATTCTGTTTCCGACCTGTCTGTCTTTGCTCCACCCAGTCCCGCTACTACAAAGGCTATCTCCGTTTCACTCGCACCTCATCTCTTTCACCCAATCCTCCTTCTCTATTCCTCTTCAAACTCATACACAGCCTAATCTCCTTTTCACATCCCAACCATCCACACCCTACCTATCTCCTCACCATACACCATCCCCAACATCCACCGCATCCATCTGGCCCATCATCCACACCCCATCCATCTCCCCACCATCCACTATCTTCACCACTTACATCTCTACTTACCCTCACCAACCACTCCATCCATCCTTCCCACTAGCGACACTCCATCCTCCCCAGCCCATCCATCCACTCCATTATTCACACTCCATGCATCTCCCCACCTCCAGCCACTATCGTACTACACTCTGGCATTCATTTTTCCTACTTGCACTTAATCATGCCCTCTTGTCAGTCTCTTCCTTTGTCATCATCCTGTCTTTTCTCCTTCCCGTCTCCTCCTTCTCCTATCACTTCCTCTTCCTCGCTAGTTCTTCCTTCTGCATCTCCCTCCCCGTGCTGTCTTTCGTTTTTCCTTATATTTTCTTCTTTCTCATTTGTCCTTCTTATCTATTCGTGTGTTGAGCGAGAGATGGTGATTGGGAATACGCTGTTTGAGAAGAAAGATATTTATAAGTATACATGGGTGAGACAGGAGGGTGGAAGGGTTGTTGATAGAGCCTTGATGGACTATGTGGTTGTGTCTAGGAATGTAATAGGAAGATTGTTGGATGTGAGAGTTCTGAGAGGGGAGGGTGGAGGTATGTCTGACCACTACCTGGTGGAGGGAAAGTTAAGAGTAGGTAAGAGATGGATGAGAGCTAGGAGGGTTAGGTGTGGCAGGGAGGTTTTGAAAGTGAGTGAGTTGGATAAAAGAAAGAAAAAGATAGAGTATCAGGAGAAATTGAAAGATGAGTGGAACGCAGTGAAAGATCGGGAAAATGGCAGCGTGGAGGAGGAATGGCAGTTGTTTAAGAGTGCTGTGGTGGGGCATGCAGAAGAGGTGTGTGGTGTGAGACGTGTGGGTGGTGGTGTAAGAAAAGGAAGTGAATGGTGGTGCGAGGAAGTAAGTATGGCTGTCGCTGAGAAGAGACGTGCATATGAAGTGTGGCTGCAGAGGAAGGATGAGATGTCATATGAAAGGTATAAGGAGAAGAGGAATAGAGCGAGAAGGGCTGTGCGTGATGCTAAAGTGGCAGCAGATGAGAGGTGGGGTAGGCGGCTGACAGAGAATTTTCAGCAGAATAAGAAAATGTTTTGGAAGGAGGTGAAAAGGGTGCGAAAGGGAGAGTCTGGGAAAGAAGAACGAGTAAAAGCAGAGGATGGAAGGATGTTAATTGAGATGGATGCAGTAAGGAAGAGATGGGCAGAGTATTTTGAAAGATTGTTAAATGTAGAGGAGGAAAGGGTGGCTGAGATTGTGGCGGATGGAAGGGTGCAAGGAATAAATGTGTTGGGAGAGTTGAATGATTCTTTGATCACGAAGGAGGAAGTGGAGAAGGCAGTAAAGGAGATGAAAGCAGGGAAAGCTGCAGGTATGGATGGGTGTGCTGTGGAATGCCTGAAGGGTGGTGGAGTGACTATTGTTGACTGGTTAGTAAGATTGTTGAATGTGTGCTTTGAGAAAGGTATGGTGCCAATTGACTGGGCAAGTGCTTGTGTGGTCCCGTTGTATAAAGGCAAGGGTGATAAGTATGAATGTACTAGCTTTAGGGGTATAAGTCTGTTGAGTGTTGTAGGTAAGGTGTATGGTAGAGTGTTAATCATGAGAGTTAGAGAGGGTACAGAGGGAGTAATTAGTGATGAGCAGTGTGGCTTTAGGAGAGGGAGGGGATGCGTTGATCAGGTGTTTGCTGTGAGACAAGTGTGTGAAAAGTATTTAGCGAAAGGCAAGGATGTGTTTTGGGCATTTATGGATTTAGAGAAAGCGTAAGATAGAATTGATCGGGAGGCTTTGTGGACTGTTTTAAGATTGTATGGACTTGATGGTAGGTTACTAAAAGGGGTGAAAAGTTTTTATGTAAATAGTAGAGCGTGTGTAAGAGTGGGAAATGCTGTGAGTGATTGGTTTCCCGTGAGAGTGGGGCTGCGACAGGGATGTGTGATGTCGCCTTGGTTGTTTAATATTTACATGGATGGTGTTGTAAGGGAGGTGAATGCAAGAGTTTTAGGTGGTCTGAGTCTGGTAAATGTTGATGGAGGAGAGTGGAATCTGAAGCAGCTGCTGTTTGCAGATGATACTGCACTGGTGACTGATTCAGAGGAGAGATTGAGAGAGTTGGCAGAGGAGTTTGGAAGGGTGTGTGAAAGGAGGAAATTGAAAGTAAATGAGAATAAGAGTAAAGTGATGAAGTGTACGAGGTTGATAGATGGTAGGGGGATGAATATAGTTTTGAATGGTGAGTTGCTTGAGGAGGTAGATTGTTTTAAATATCTAGGGTCACATGTTGCTGTGGATGGAAGAATAGATGCAGAAGTGAAGTTTAGAATAAATGAAGTAGGAAAGGTGCTGGGAGGAATGAAAAAAGTGTTTAAATGTCGTTCGCTTAGAATGGATGTAAAGAGAAGGCTGTATGAGGGTGTTGTGGTACCGACTGCATTATATGGGTCTGAAACATGGAATATGGGTGTAGCAGAGAGGAAAAGTTTGAATGTAATGGAGATGAGATGTCTGAGGAGTATGTGTGGAGTGACGCGTATGGATCGGGTGCGAAATGATGAAGTGCGAAGGAGAACTGGAGTTGTTCGGGAGATGGCTGGTAGAGTTGAGCAGAGGGTGTTGCAATGGTTTGGGCATATGGAGAGAATGGATAATGAGCGATTGGTGTAAAAGATAACTAGATCTGATGTGAGAGGTGTAAGGCTGAGAGGAAGACCACGAATAGGATGGATGGACAGTGTGAAGAGAGCGCTGGATGCGAGAGGGATGTCTGTTGAGCAAGGAAGAGTGGCTGTGCGTGACAGAAATAAATGGAGAGAAATTGTGAATGAATAAGTGATGACGCAGCCCTGAGGGGATATTCTCCCGCATTTGGTCTGATCAGCTAGTCAGGTCAGGTGCGGGTAAGGGGATGGGTCTGTTATGATGTGGCAGGGGTAAACCAGTTCTGCTGTCGGGCCCTGCTGCGGATGTCACTGATTGCATTGCCCAGTTGACCCTTGTGCGGTGTGGTGCGGTGAGGATCTGTCCGTTCTCCCCTTTGGGGCTAAGATGCGAATGAATGTGTTTGAATGGATGAGTAAGTGGAGAGTGAGTCGTCCTGTCTCGGCTACCTCCCTTTCCTTGGGGGAAGCAGCCTAGGTATATAGATAGATAGATAGATCTATTCGTTTTACCCTGTCTCCTTTCCTCTTCTCTTTTTGTCCTGTCCCACACGCTTTATCCTCCTCCTCTCCTTCGTATCCTGTGATGGGGAGGAAAAAAAAAAGTTGCAACCAGAGAGAGAGAGAGAGAGAGACAGCGTTACCTCATTTTTTGTTGTGGAGGCTATCGCCTTCTACCCGACGTGCTACTCGCTCCCTCCCCCCTAACCCTCACTAATTCCGCACCACCTGTGCGTCACTGCTGGGAGAAGATGACAAGTGAATCTTTATAGCATACTGAAGAAAAATCTTATGAAAGTCACTTACTACACAACACCACTTATGACTGTTCCAGTATTTCTCGAACTTTATACCAAAGCAGCCACGAACCGTACCGGCCTCGTGGAGATCAAAGGAGCCAAGAATATTAAAAACTATCAAGGGCTAGTACAGGTCTGCTTTCAAAGGAAATATTCTCCAACTGAGTCTGTCCAAAACAGCTCACCTCAGGTTTACCTGAGACTTTAAGGAAATGGATGACATTATAACCATCAGAATATTAAGGCAGGGACTTGTTTACACACCAGGCTTACCTAAGAGTCAATGTTTACCTTAAAATCAGATTTACTTCAAAGTCACTGTTTACCTCACAGCACCTTTGAACTGCATTGAACCCCTTGTTCAAGCTTACGTCAGAGCCACGATTCCTTACAGAGCTGCCCATCGGGCACCAACAAGCAGGACTGACATTTTTTGTCTGGACTTACCTCATCGTTACCCATACACCCTACAAGCCCATCATCAGGCAGTTGCAGATCTCCTGCAACTCATCATTGCCTCTTGTCAGTGGCAGGGATCATAACACGTCCCCTTGACCCTCACAGTATACGAGCACAAATCAATAGCCCTTTCTTTCCCTGCCACTATCTATATATACAGTTATTAGCACAGAGGCATAGACAGAGGGATATATCTCAGACAAATGAAGAGAAAGAAGATGAGGAAAAACGATGGGGGAGAGGAAGATGAGAAATGCGGAGAAAGAGGAAGAGAAGAAATGAAGAGGAAGAGGAGAAATGAAGAGAAAGAGGAAGAGGAGAAATGAAGAGAAAGAGGAAGAGGAGAAATAAAGAGAAAGAGGAAGAGGAGAAATGAGGAGAAAGAGAACGCGAAGAAATTAATTGAAAAGGAAAGTGGAAAAACAAAGAGAATGAGAAAGAAGAGAAATGAAGAGAACGGTGAAGAAGTGGAAAAATGAGAAAGAGGAAGACGATAATTGAAGGGAAAGAGAAAAAGGATCAAAGAAGAGAGCGAGGAAGAGGAGAAACGAAGAGAAAGAAGACAAACGAAGGGGAGAAGGAAGAGGACAGACAATAAAAGGAAAAAAGGGCAATTGAAGAGTGACAGATTAATGAAAGTGAGGAGAGAAATAACCCTAATGGAGTGGAGATAAATGAAGGAGAGGAAATTTTTAGGATGAAGGAAGAAAAAGATGTATAGGAAAAAGAAGACGAAGGGAAAGGAAGCAATAGGAAATGAAACGCAACGAAATAAGTGACTGAGGGGAAGATGTGAGAAGGGAGACAGAATAACATCTAAGAATTAGGAGACATAAGGAGAGAAAGGAAAAGGAATGAAACGAAGAGTAAATAGAAGATGAATAACAAAACTGGCAGAATGAAGAAGAAGGGAAGGAAACTAGATGGGGAAAAGAGAAAAGAAAGAATAAGAGGGTTGAAAACGATAAGGGATGGGGAAAAGGAGACTAGAAAAGGAGGAATACAATGTTTAGAAAAAAATAATAGGTGAAACGACGAGAACTGGATGAGAAATACTGAAAATACATGTTACTTTGGGTTGGGGAAGAGCAGGCGTGAAAGGAAGGAACAGAAAGTTTTGTAAAAAAAAAAAAAAAAAAAAGTAGGAATGAAAAGAAGCGAAATGAAAGAAAATCGGTGTTATTTAGCTTAACTGGACAGGAGCATAGATACTGGAAGCATTTCTTTATCCGGCTGTAAGGCAGGTAGGCAAGATGCATAAATTCAGCGGATACGACGCTGATGTAGGATAATTTCTTCCTTTCTCATCTTTTCACCACTTCCTCTCTCTTCGTTTCTCCGCTTCCTCTCTGTCATAGTTTCTTCTCTGCCAATTTCTTTTCGTTTCTCCCCTTCTTCCTCATTCTCTTCTTCATTTTCTATTCGTTTCTCGCCTTCCTCTTTCTCTTCGTTTCTTCTATTCCTCATTCTCTTCGTTTCTCCTCATCATCTTTCTCATTATTTCTCCACCTCTTTCTCTCTGTTTTCCTCTTCCAATTTCCCGTCATTTACTCTAGTCCTCTTTCTCATCATTTCCTATTTTCCTTTCTTTTCCTTTTCTTTTTGTCCTTTGCTCTTTGGTGTTCTCTTACTCTTCCCTCTTCTATTTTCTCATTCTTTATCTACTTCCTTTTTCTATTAGTTTTTTCTTTCTTTTTCTACTTTCCTTTGTTGTCTATATTCTTTTAATTATCATTTTTTTCCTCATTTCTTCTTCCCTTACTCTTTCCTATTCATTTTGTATTTGTTTCCTCTTCCTTACACTCTTTCCTTTTCATCATTCTCCTCCGTTTCCCTATTTTTCTTTTATTATTTTTTCTGTTTCCTCCTCGCATTGTGTCTCCACATTCTATAGTCTCCGTACTCTTTCTCTTTTCTTTTTTCCTTTGCTTTCTCTTCCCCTTTGTCACTCCTTTTTCTTTCTCTGCTTAGCGTTTTCGGATCTCTCTCTCTCTCTCTCTCTCTCTCTCTCTCTCTCTCTCCCTTTTACAAACATCTTTCTTTTCCCCTTCTATTTACTAATTTTTTTCTGCCCCTCCTCCTTCGCACTCTTATCACTTAACTTCTTCCATTCTTCCTACTTCTCACCTCCTTTCACAATTTACTTTTTCCTCCTCCTCCTCCTCCTCATTTTCGTCCTCTTTTACTCTATCCTCCTTTCTCTAATATCTTTCTTCTCTTTTTCTTTCTCACTTTCTTTCACAAATATGCTTTCACTCCTCCTCACAAGGCCTATTACAAAGATGGATACACTCAACAAAGTTCCTGTCTTTTGTAACGCTGCCTTGCTTTTTGCTGTCGGCACACAGGCGCACATTAAAGGCCGCATGTACACACAAGCAGACGAGTAAACATGAAAGTGCACACACACACACACACACACACACACACACACACACACACACACACACACACACACACGTACAATTTTTAGTCCCGTACCATCATCATCACCTTAAGGCCATTTTCCACTAACATATTGGATGGACAGGTTACGAAATAAATAAATATAAAAAAAAGCAGGGAAGTAGGAGAACTATACACCGGGTGGCCAGTGATACGGACCACATAATAAGTTGCACGAGCATAAAAGACAAAACACACGCGCATACAAGAATATACTCCTTCAACTCCTTCGCGACGAGAGGCCATTCATGAACTTAATAAAGGCAATGACAGCAGCAAAGGGTGAAATAAATAAGACCATTGTGCGGAACAGGTTAAGGGAGACACCATTAAGAGAGACCTCCCCGAAGCTGAAGAGAACACGCCCATGTGGGACAGGGCACTGATGAATGATGATGATGATGATAATGATGATGACCTTTATTTATGAGTCTCAATTTTATCCTCTGTATATTTCTCAACGTTAAACAGCTACAGTGAAGGTGGGAATTGTATGGCACAGCGGTACCCATATTAACTGGCAGCTGTCTTTTGTCAACAATCACTTTTTACCCTACAACAAAACCATCTTCCCTAATCTATTCCCAGCTAATCCTCACTTCCCTATACATCTAGTACACTCTCATTATCTCTTCCTCGAAATAGCCTCCCGTGAGTGGGGGTCCCAGGGCAAAGGAATATCGTTAGTCTCTGGCGTGTCTCTTCTTCCTCAGCAAACACCCCTTCGCCCACCACAAACCATCCTCCCTTATCGGCACAGACCTTAGGGCAAGAGCGAAAATTTGCCTGTATTCCTGTTCTCTGCGTCATATTCTGAGTCAAGTTTTTGACCAACGTTCACATTATTTCCTGTTTGTGTTCTAGAAGTAAATTCCTTTGTGTAAAATCAAACCTGGACAATGTATTTATATATGAAGAACCCTGCCTGAGTGCCGGCATTATTTGCCTTTTCCAAACAATATTGAACAAAGATAAAGCCAAATTCAGAAGCGTTCATTTCCTAATGACTGGAGACACTGAGATTAAAGACCAAAAAACTTATTTCCGCACTCAAAAATCTAATCCTTGAGTTACGTTTGGTTGCCGCGAAAAAAAAAAAAAAAAAAAAAAAAAAAAAAAAACTAAGCCAATCATTCACAGTAAACACCCCCTGTTCCGTCCTCTCTTCCTTATATACTGTATATACTCGTACATATTCTCCTCAAAGCTCAACAGCCTTTTGGATGACCATGAGCACAGGCACAATATTGTTTGTTGTTTGAACGCTTGCATGCAGCGACGATTTCTCAGCGGCGGTTTGATATACACAGTATTGTCTCTGGTATTTTGTTTCAGAGCGCCGTGAATTGTTCTAAGGGAATAATTATGCCTCACAATCCACGCTTTTCCACCATAAGAGTATAAAGTAATTGTTCCATTGTCCTTGGCGTTGAATCGAAACCGGGAGTTCACAAAGATGTATTTATTCACTGACAAACGCCTAATCCCGGAGTTGATTTATGGTGCGTGCCATAAGAACTCTTCTCACCTTGTCTATCAGTGTTAAACACCGCTCCCTTCAGCCACTCCATGCAGGACAAGACTATTCGCCACGGCTTAACAGGCTTCCTAACACGTCCTTAATATATTTTATTTCATCCTGATTGCAACACACCATTCTCTTGTATGTTATCTCTTTTATATCGACACTATATTAATATCAGGCCAAAAATATATTAGCGTACCAGACATAAAAGAAAAAAAAATCTGGTAAGGAGATGTTAGGGAGTCTCCTTGACCCACTCAGGCTCCGTTGACTCACTCACCTGAATATATTCTTGTGGCGACAGTTAGCTCAAGAGCTGTCCCGACCTTAAGACGAATAACCATTGTAGTACTGACACTCTCACGCTAATATTACTCGATCTCGGCTAAATAAAATGGTCGTGCGTTCGGTGTAATACAGTTCCAAAGTTGTTCTGATCATGAAATGGTTAATGACGACAGTATTAACATCCTCAGCCTCCTATAAGTCTCCCAGTAAAATTGTCTTCCATAAGCTGGAAGAGTTCTAAGTCCGTTTTTTCGGTGATCGAGGAAGCTCCCTAGCACCTCTGCTTCAGCGATTTATTTTGCACAGTATACGTTACTTTTGTCTTTTGTGTTGCTTAATTCATTCTAATATCGCCACATTCCGCGTAAGTAGAGTAGAAAATTACATTTAGCAGCCGAATCCAAAAAAAAATAAACCGCAGAGGAAGATGTGCTACGGAGCCTCCTTAACCGACGAGAATACGGGCCGTAGAGTTGTTCCGACCATGAGAGGGTTAACCGTCGGGAGTATGAACCCAGGCCTCCCTCCCTCAAGTCCTTCACCCCAAACGCCGGCAGGGAAGCAGCATCTCTCACCTGACAAGCAAATTCACTGATAAGTTTATTTTAGAAATCGTGGAAAAAGCAGACCACGTGACAGAGCCAATTTCCACACCAGATTGCACCATTACCACCTGACAGTCAGCCTCAGCACACACTGGTACTTGCCTGACCACCAACATTTCCTACTTTCATTTTTCTTATTTTTTCTGCTACTTCTGTTCCTTTCTCAGTGCTATTTCCCCTTCATTTTTCACCACTCTTTCTCACCACTTATTTTCCTTCCGGTTCTCATCACTCTCTTTCCTTCATTTCTCAGTCCTATTTCCCCTTCAATATTCACCACTCTTTCTCCCTACTTATTTTCCTTCCTGTTTTCATCACTCTTTTTCCTTCCTTTTCTCGTTATATTCCCCTATGTTTTCTTTCTATTTTCTCGCTACTCATTTTCCTTCCTTTTATCACTACTCTCTATCCTTCCTTTTCTCACTACCCTCTTTCCTTCCTTTTCTCACTACCCTCTTTCCTTCCTTTTCTCACTACGTTCTTTCCTTCCTTTTCTCACTACGTTCTTTCACTCCTTTTTGCACTGCTCTCTTTCCTCTTCTTCTCATTACTCTCTTGCCTTCCTTTTCTCAAAACTTTCTTTCCCTCCTTTTCTCACTACTCTTTCCCTTCATTTTCCACTATTCTCTTTCTTCCTACTCTCGTTAATCTCCTTCCTTTCGTATTTACGCTCTTTCTTTTTCCAATTCCTTTTTCTCATTTCTTCCTCTCATTCCTCTCTCTCTCTCTCTCTCTCTCTCTCTCTCTCTCTCTCTCTCTCTCTCTCTCTTTGCAATTTTGCCGTCTTTCTTTTTTTATATTTTCTCTTACTTCTTTCACTTTTTCTTTCTTTATTTGGCCTGGTCATGATCGCTTTCCAACACTCTTCATTCTCTTTCCTCTACATCATGGCTTCGCTTTACCCTTTCCTGTTCTTCAGGCCTTTTCATGCCGAAATACATTAATACTAACTTATTATTATTATTATTATTATTATTATTATTATCATTATTTTTATTATTATTATCATTAAAACTTCCCATAGCCCGTTGGCAAATTTTCTTTTTCTTGTCAATATTATTATTATTATTATTATTATTATTATTATTATTATTATTACTAAACTTTTCACAACCTTGTGGGAAGTTTTCTTGTTTTTGTCAGTACTACTACTGCTGCTACTACTACTACTACTACTACTACTACTACTACTACTACCACCGGTACACTACAGTACTATTACTATTATTATTATCATTACTATTATATGAGAGAGGGGGGTGTGAGTTGGGAGCAGGGTAGTGAAATGGCGGGGGACAGGGCGACTTGGAGGCGATTTGTTTGTGGCCACCCCAAACGGGATTGAGGCGTCTGGCAATAGATAGATAGATAGACTATTATTATTTTAAAATTGCGATATTTTAAGGGCTATTTTGGCCTACAGCCATCAGACTTGGTCAACTTGGACATCTGTCCGCTTCTTTTGGCCAAATATCGTGAGAGTCCGTCAACTGGATCTCCGGGTATTATCCAGAACACGGACAAATGAGTCGGCCACGCTATTTCACGAACCACTTAAGCCATGACGCTGAAATTTTACTGTAACACAGCCTTAAGACGGACGCAGGGCGGAAGGGAGTATGGCACCAAACGACTGATTATTCTCCGAGATCGCCCGGGGTCAAAAACTGGGACTTTTCCCCATATTCCGGATGTCGCCTAAATTTCCATGAAGGATTAAAGCCAGAACCACCAAACTTCGTGGACTTATAGACTGTGATGACCTAAGGTGACAGGCGCAAGATTAAGGACCAAGGTCCCTTTTTAGCTCGGCCTCTAGTAGGCAGTGACCGTGGGAAGCTTTCTTTATCAAAATAATTGTCCTTGGACATTTTCACGGTGTACCTGCACGACACCTGGATATATGTTTTACTCAACGTGTGTGTGTGTGTGTGTGTGTAATTCACCGGGTCGGTCAGGATCACTTGATGGTCGTGATCGTCAGCTTTTACCCTCCCGGAAGGGAGCTGAGAGCTCATATAGTCCGATCCAAGGGCAAGGCTGTGACCTTCACACACTCACACACCCGTCCCCTTGCTCAACAGGGACAGTAACCACCCACTTCGTCAGTGAAACTTTTCGCAACCTGAGCGAGGAGCGAACTCCCGTCTACCAGATGGCAAGCGAGAGCGTTACCACTGCACCAGCGAGCGGTGTGTGTGTGTGTGTGTGTGTGTGTGTGTGTGTGTGTGTGTGTGTGTGTGTGTGTGTGTGTGTGTGTAAAAAGAATCATACAGTTTCTGCCAAACTTGGTGAAAGTGTTAAGGGTTAGCCTATAGGGAAACCTACTTTTTAAGAACAATTGGCCACGGTCAAGGTCACAGGGCTAGGCCAAAAGCTGACCTAGCAAATCAGCTCAAACAATTTTTGTTTTGTTTATATCAGTCTGCTAAATGGTTCACGTTAAGGTAAGAACAAAGTGTCAGTTTTGAGAACAATTAGACAAAGGCCAAGGTCAAAGGGCAAGGCCAAAATTCGACCCTCATTCCGTGTGTCTGTGTGTGATCGAAAAAACTAATACTTTTTTTATCTGATCTGGACCAAATTTGGAGGACAGGTTTAGGGTCAACGAAAGGTGTGAACTAAAGCATAATTCTTCAGAACAATCGGTCGAAAGGCAAGGTCATCCGACAAGGTTAATTTAAACATCTTTGTCCAGTTAGACTAAACTTTTTGGAAAGGCTCAGGGTAAGGCAAGAATAAAGGATTTACATTTTGAAAACAGTCTATTAAATGTTAAGATCAAAAGGAAATTCAAAAGCCAAGGTCACATGACAAGGTCATCATACACAGTTTCGATCTGTTTACCTGTACGACCAAACGTAATGGGAGGGTTGACGGTCAAATGAGATGAAAGGAGTCAGTTCTGAGAGCAATCGGTAAAGGTCAAAGTGACAGGAACGTTCGTTGTTCGGCCCGTAGACCATTTGGTGGGGGTGTGAGTTGGGGGTGGGGGGGCACACAATAACTAGCTCGCTTATGAACTCAGTCCAGTCTTTATTCACAACTTTTTTCCTTTTTCCGTCTAATTACCTTTCTTCATTTACTAACTTCTCAAGCTATTTTTCATTTTCTGAATGGGTGGGTTTCTCTCTGCTGAATAAAATCTTCAGGAATCAACCCGAATAAAATTTCTAGCTCTTGCCCAGATCATTATACTTACGCCATACAGAATCAGGATGATAAAAGTTTGTATTACCGCTCGTCGTACTCCTACAAGATTCAAGAAAATCTTTTAGACACTCGTTACCAGCATCAGTTAATTTGGCCTAAAAGAATTCGCTATCGACATCAGAAAAAAATAATATACGCTGATAACTTCAACAACAGAGCCCTTTCTGTGAGAAGTGACCTCAGCGAACGAACCTTAGGCTACACGTAACTTTGACAAACGGCAATTTATACGGAAATATTAGTAACCTCCTCAGTCCCAAGACACATCCTTAAGTAAGCCTATATTCTTCTTATCTTCAGGCAGTTTTATTCATATGCAGACAAACCTTTCTAACTGAAGGGTTTGATTCAGCCTTCATTAACCTCTCCACTACTAGGGGTCTCTCCTGAATTCGACAGAAATTTTCTGGAAGCCGTAATAATTTAACTGAAAGTAACGTCACCAAACTGAGGGAGTTAAAGTCAAGTGCATGAATGTACAATCTCTAATATATATATATATATATATATATATATATATATATATATATATATATATATATGCACACACAGAAATCTGTAATGTCTGACGGATATTCAAAAAAAAAACTTTAATTTATTAAAGGGTCTTTTTTTTTTTTTTTTTTTACAATAAACGTCACTTATCCTCTATGAACATCACAACCATCAGAAATTATCTTTAAAACCCAGGAGTGTCACACATTGGCATTCTTATGTATATTCGCCCCACCTGTTCTTGGTTATCTTCTTTCTCCTTGTAATCCCAACTGTGTTTAATTATAACTCACCATTGTGCTCGTATGCCGCCATATTATATCTGTCTATCAATTTCTCTACATATATCATTTACTTGTATCCATTCTTATTAATTGCTCTATCCCCGACTCCGCTGATTTTTATCCACAGTAAAGTGATTCCACTGTGTCTTCATTTCTAATAATGTTAGCTGTTCAAATGGGAAAATCTCTCTCTCTCTCTCTCTCTCTCTCTCTCTCTCTCTCTCTCTCTCTCCTGCACATAATTTTCACAGGTTTTCTCCACATCCCTCTCACTTCTCCATCTCTCACGTTCCTCTGACCTCTCCTCCATTTCACTCTCTTCGCACATCTCTCCCTACCTCTCCTTCACTTCTATCGACCCCTGTCTTTCCTACCTCTTCCAGTTCCCTCCCTTACCTCTCCAGCCACCATCACTCACACCAACACCTCGAAACCCTAAAATACAAACACCAGGCTAAGATTTCTGCCCTGCTTTTTTCACACACTTGGCCGCACCATCTGTTTCCTTCACACTCCCTGTAAATCTCGACTCAGGTCCTTACTCTTTCTTCGCTTTCTTATCTTTCTGGTTCAGTTCCTTATACTCTCGCTTCACTTCCTTATAGTTCTGGCTGTTCCTTATACTCCTGATTCACTTCTTCACATTTCTGGTCTACTACTCCAATGCTCAAGTTACAGACAAGAAGTTACATAAGTTTCATAGTTCTTTGTTACCTCTCTCTCTCTCTCTCTCTCTCTCTCTCTCTCTCTCTCTCTCTCTCTCTCACACACACACACACACACACACACACACACACACACACACACACACACACACACACACACACACACAAATGGGCGTGGGTAGACAAAGGCAGTGTGGTGTTAGGGTGGTGTAGGTAAGCGGTAACCTTCCCATGTTCAGTCTCGTTAAAGCAGTAATTATCAGGCTGTGGCTGGGTGTGGCCCTCGCCCTCACTCCAACTGCCTTCACCCTTACACTCAATACCCATATCCTAACCCTCACCCTCACTCTCACCCTCAGTGCAACTGCTTTCACTCTCACCATTCATGCTTACATTCCTCCTTCCTGAAATGCTTCACCTTCACCCACACATTCAACACCCTCACCCTTTCTCTTACCCTCAACTTCACCCACACATTCAGCCTTACTCTCGCCCTATCTGTAACGGTTTTCACCCTCCCCCTCACCCTCGACACGCTTAACTTTTCCCTTGCTCTCACCCTCAACGACATATTACCACTCACCCTCATCCTCACACTAAAATTTCTCTGTCAGTCCACCTAAATGTGTATGAATCTTTTTATGCCTCTTCCCTCATTCTCACTCACAGTGCCCTCACTTCACCCTAAACACCCTACATTCGCCCTCAACACATCCTCACTATCACTCACACCGACAGCCTCACGCTCACCCTCACCCTCAGCATTCTCAGTCTTACCTCTATATCTGTCTGTCCACCTATCTGCTGCCTGCCTGTTTCACATGCTTAAAGGTTTCCTGTGGCAACGAAAGTAGGGCTAATTATCGGCAGATCATCAGGAATAACTAATATATATATATATATATATATATATATATATATATATATATATATATGAGAGAGAGAAATTTCTTGTAATGGGGTCGTTTGTGGAATTATATGCAGTATTAAAAATGTTTTACGACCAGCGATGATCACGTAATAAACTCGCACAATACGGTGCACTGAATCACATGCAAAGATATAGCTTTTACAGCGTGTACCAAAACAAGCATACGAATTTATTAATATATTTGTATTGCTTTATTAATTTCCTAATTTATTCACGTATTTTACTCACACTTCCGTGTCATGGTGTCTTCCATTTGCCTTCTCGCTTCTGATAGTCGATCTTAAGTTACTTTAGCTACTTTCTCTTGGGGAGGTTTAGAAACTATGTCACACATCCAGTTCTACAAAATTTTTCTATCTCTTATGTTATCTATCAGACGATTCTGTTTGCTTTAGGGTGAATGTAATTGCAAAGGCATAACATCAGTATCATACAATTGAATCAAACTATCAGTCACTCCCACTGATTCTGACGCTGGGTTTTAATAAAATAAATATTTTCAGCCTTAACTCCTTCAGCATGAGAATATCCTTTCGTTGTTTAATATTACTGCTACCCGATCATCTTAATTTAATTTTGGGAAAGTTCTGTTTTATAAACGGAGACATGAAACCTCGACAAGTAACTCGGCTTTTTTTAAAAGTCCGTGTAGCTGAATTAAGACTGCCTTGGGGATAACAACTATAATAGCTATCTGTCTATCTGTCTATCATTAGCCTATGCCGTCATCATACTGATGGGCTTAAGTAATATAATTTTTTTTTTTCTACGTATGTCGCTGTCATGCTATCCATGCAGCTGAAACACTTGGCTACTCTAGAGTGTGCAGCGGCAGGAGGTGGACGGTGGAATTCTGACCATTATAAAAATGTTTGAGCAGGAGACATGAAATGCCACCATACCTTACCCTATTTTTCGAGCTCTAGACTTATTCCTCTGAGATACCAAATCATTCAAACCCTGAAATAATGCTGTTTGTTATTTATAATTGTAATAAGGTGGAAGGGACTCTTTGTCACACCAACACAGCAGAGTTTCCCTTGACTGCACCCTCCCCTTATTAACAAACAACTGCTTAGGTTACACAAACACAGGCACAGGATACTCTATATATTAAACAGAACCTGAGTACATGAAAATAAACACGAAATCAAATTACTCCGTTCAACATAGATTATCTCTAATTAATGATTCCAAGAAGCACAGGACTGGTGCCAACATAACAGTACACTTCTGCATGGCTAATAAGGAAAGTATTCCACTACTGGTAAAAAAAAAAAAAAAAAAAAAAAAAAAATCACAATAGAAATACACAACACTGCACAAGTATAAAGTAGGAAAATCCCTCCACTCTGCAATAGCATTAACCCAAATCACATAAATAATATACAGGTATAATGGCAGAAAAACCCCTTCACTCTGCAATAGGATTAACCCAGATCACATAATACACAAATATAATGGCAGAAAAACCCCTTCACTCTGCAACAGCATTAACCCAACCAACTCCACGCCACCACCCTAGCACTAAGCCTCCCTGAGCTCACCAACCACACGCCTCCCACCCTCCTCAAGAGCACGCAAACACCAACCGCCACGCCTTCCGGGCTCCTGCTGGTGTGCTTCTGTCACTTGCTGACTCCTCCAGTAATGTAGGTGCCCACTTTTTCACTCTCAGGCTGGCACACCACCCATAGCCAGAAATATGGTCCCGCTCCAGAGACGCCACCCGGCTGGGACCACCAATCTCCTTCCACTTTTACCTTCTTACCACCTAGGTGCTCACATCCACCGCTATCATTCAGTCCTTTGCCAGTTCCCTGGCCTTATCAGCTTCAATAACTCTCTTAGACACTCACTTATCGTAGGTCTCCATTTTCTTCCTGGCCTATTACGTTTCCGCCCACATTTAACCTCACTCACATACCATCCTAGCACGCTCTCTTCTGTTCTGTTGTCCATGGATTTCCTTACTCAATATCTTTCACGAATCACATTATTTGTCATATCCACTCTCCGCATTCCACGACTGTTTCTCAAGAACCAGATCTCCACTCTTCAAACTCTAGACTTTCTTTTTCATATCACATCAAAAGTCCTGTAACCATTTGGTACTATGGATACTCCTTCATGCACTCTTCCGGCTGCCACACTCAGATCCCCGTTCCGTATCAAAGCCTTCATAGCATCAGCCACTTCCCTCCCCTATGCCAGTCTACTTTTCACTTCCTTACCACATTTCCTATTTTTTTTACTACTGCACCCAAGTACTAAAATTCTCTCACCCATTTAAGTCTCATTTAACAGAACATCACACAGGAAGTCACCTTCACTTTCAACAACCATTATTTTTCTCTTATCTACATTCATTTTCAAGGTACGAGGTTCCTAGGTATTAACAAACCTCCGCACAAATCTGCAAAATTCCTTTCACTTTTACTCAGCAGTACTCCATCATCTGCATATAATAGATTTGAAGAGCTCAATCCTTCACCACTCATTACTATCCCCATCCCTCTCTTCATCACTCGAGTTTTACTTTCGCATAACCCAATTCATGTAATTCTGAACAGCCATGTGGATGTCACACATCAACACTGATGATAAACCAGTCGCTCAGACAGCAAACGTGAAAATATATTGTGTCCTACCGTATTTTCAATCTTGGTGACGAGACTACTACTCCGTACGTCACTCAGCCTTTGGTATAATAATAGTGAATAGTCAGTTCCATTTTACCCGAGGCCAGGCTACCTTAATCTAGTCAATTTAAGGGTAGATTACCAGCCTACTCCCTTCGATGACATTATATGGCTGAAATACCTCCAGTCGCCTCTTAGGATCTAACCCATGCAAGGCCGACACTCCACCTGGGGTGTTTCAGTCACCGATCAAATTTTTTATGCGTCAAAAATTTGGCATACATACTAGTCTCTTTCCTGAGGCCAGCAACCGTCATACATACCATACACCTCAATATGTCACCAGTTGGGCTCTTATACCCACCGTCCTTATTGATATACGCTAGGGCTATTTCGTTAAGGACTGGTGTGATGATAATTAGTTTAAATACTATTAAAACTATATCTACCTGTCAGAAGCCTTTCCTAATCTTAAACTGTTTGAAGGCAATGAGATTAAACTAATAAAAGACGTCATTATACCGAGAAAGGTTAACGAAGTGCTTCTAATCTCTTCAGTGTAAGTGTCCATTCCAAGGTTAAATAACGGTGTCTGGTGGTCACAGCATAAAATACAATGCCGTTATTATTAAAGGCATCTCCAACGCTGCATAAAGTTGTATTGTGTTGGGAAGAATAAGATAAAAGAAGAGGTCACTGCACTACACGAATCCCCAGCCTTCATTCCACCTCATCATCCGCATCCACTTTAGCTGCTATGATCCCTTTCAGTCAGAGGACGTCATTTCTTATTTCATTCTTGTTACCACCACGCAGCTTTACTAATATACTCAATATGTAACGCTGTATCCGGTTTGTTTTTTCCTGACAGAACTGAGTCACTATCCAAGTTTCAACAGTAAGCCGTGGGTGTCTGAAATTCGATGAGTCTAACAAATGAGGCAGAAATGAGTCTCCATAGTTACTAGCCAAATTCATCGTCCAGTCTGACTACTCTTGACCATCTATTGGGATGAAAGATGTTATGAATCTTCGCCATGACAGAACAAACGCGCTTTAGTAATGACGAGGTTATTGGAGGCTGTACCTAACCCCTCCAGTTCAAATGGCCTCTCTCCTGAGCTGAGTTGAAATGTGTGTACAGTATATGGCAAAAATAGAATAAAAAATACATCGCTGTAATGAAGGGGTAAATACTAGTACCACACTATTGTAAAAAGGGACGCGAGACAAATTCTTGGCCGGGACAGTGAATAATTTGGGGATCTGGATTAGTTAAAGCAGTCTTATGTGACCTTCCGCAAGTGATCTTCCAGAACGTAACGAAACCATCGCTAATACCATCATGCCAGTCCTCAGTGAGATAACACCAGCATATATCCAGCAAGAATGGCGAGTGCTGTTGCCCAAGCGGTTAAGCATGAAGGTGTCTGAGCCATCAATCAGCGTGATAGAGAATGCTGGGCCTCAGAGAATGGACTATTAAGTTTATGTCTGGGATAGGTAAAGTAGTTAGCTGTAACCCGTAAAGGTGTGTGACGCCATTTGTTGCTGTCCCTAGGAGGGCTGCTGGGCCTCAGGGAACTGACTGCAAAATCTATGTCCAGAGTCGAACGTAATAAATATAAATCCCTAGCCCAGTACCAGCGATGTAGACTATATGGGAAATTCAGGTGTTTTTCCTCCCACATTTTTAAGCCTTTATGATTTCACTCGTCCAACTCGTCCACGGGGGATCGGCATATTCTCACAACTTTAATCATCTAATACCAGTATTTACGGCTGTGTGTGTGTGTGTGTGTGTGTGTGTGTGTGTGTGTGTGTGTGTGTGTGTGTGTGTGTGTGTGTGTGTGTGTGTGTGTGTGTGTGTGTGTGTGTGTGTGTGTGTGTGTGTGTGTGTGTGTGTGTGTGTGTGTGTGTGTGTGTGTGTGTGTGTGTGTGTGTGTGTGTGTGTGTGTGTGTGTGTGTGCAGATGATGATGATGATGATGATAACTTGATTAGTCTGGCAGCGCTGCCTGCCGAATTAAGAGGCAGTATAATTTATGTGACACGACACACACAGCCAATGCAAACAGCTTTATTACGTGGCTCACCGTACGTAATGCAAGAATTAGCCTATAATTTGTCAGATGAATGGAGCAAACTTGTTACGAAATTGCCGAAAATGCTGAGTGTGAAATGATTTCTCGCTGGAAATTGACCTGGAGGCATTGCTTGGGTAATGATGGTTGGTTAGCATTATGAATGTACACTTTGTGTAAATATTATATTTTTGCTCTTGTATTTCGTAGTGCTCGGCACTGAAAATCATTTACAAATGATGAACACATGTACATCTCTCTCTCTCTCTCTCTCAATAAAAGTCAGCTAGTATTTGTGTCAGCAGGGATGGCCGTGGTTGTTGGGGCTGGATCGTAATGGTCGGGGTTGGAGTGGGTGAGAGCATAACACCACATTTCACCCTCCATGTCTGCATCAGTGTTCCTACTCGCTGCCAGTTTTGTGGTAGGCCTTTTGGAGATGTTCCTTGTTTATTGTACCCGCTCTCGCGAAGCAATAATGAGTTTTATTTTCCTAAACATGTGTGTGTGTGTGTGTGTGTGTGTGTGTGTGTGTGTGTGTGTGTGTGTGTGTGTGTGTGTGTGTGTGTGTGTGTGTGTGTGTGTGTGTGTGTGTGTGTGTGTGTGTGTGTGTGTGTGTGTGTGTGTGAGAGAGAGAGAGAGAGAGAGAGAGAGAGCACCTGGCCTAATAACCTAGCCTTATCTCTGTTTCAGGTAAGAATTGTGTCGTGTGCAGTGGCTGTGGAGGCGCTGGTAAGTAGGCTAACACGGCAGTCCAACAATGCTCTAGTGTCATATACCAGTAGTACTGTATAAAGCATTTACCCCTTCACTAGGAATAGGACTTTTTCTGGTTTTATTCCTGCTGGTAAAGACAATTTCCTTCAGCTTCAGAGAGTCCCCTGGTAGTGAAGGGGTTCATGAAATCTATATTTAACCCCTGCAGTCCGATTAGTCACCGGACTGAAGAGGTTAAAACTATGATCTGATATTGTAATGCTCACTACAGTCCTTTTTTTTTTTTTTACGTGACGTCACTGGGCCACTCCCACAACTTGATAACTACTGCATGTCGTAACTCCATGATGTCCCACGAGCTTTAGTTATGAAATGAATCTCCTTGGTTACTACAGTGGTTTTGTTTTCACCTGACCGAACTGGACCACTCTCCCAACTCGAAAACTACAGCATGTGGTAACTCCATAATATCCCATTACATTATCATGTTAATATTCACTCGAATTTGATTGGGAAGAGCTTGGTATCTCTATGCGTGATGACAAACTCATATATATACAAGAAATATTATACACAGCTTAGGAGAGGTCATGAATATGACCCAGTTTAATTAGATGCCATCCGTTTCAGTATTTACAAAATACTTCTTTTTTAGTATATCAGAGTAAAAAATTCTCAACATTATTTCGGTAATGGATATTAGACTAATGAAGTGTCATCTGCCCTAATGTTAAACAAATAAATAAATAAAAACTCATTCAGCTAACAAAAGCCACCTGTTAGCAAAGGGGTTAATGTAGACTCTGTCCAACCCATCAGTACAAGAAAAAAAAAAAAAATCTATCCTGCATTGAACAGAATCTTCTGGTGACAATCAGAAAGTAATTAAGATGACATCATTGATGTGAAGGGGTTAATCTGTTTAGGAAAGTTATGTCATATTCATCGTTCTCTTGCTGTGGTCAGACGATTCTAAGTCGCTTTGGAGAAACTTTTCCAACCTGAGGTGTATACGGCTTTTACTTTAACTTGGCCCAGATATTCCTCCTATTTTAGCTTACTTCACGTAGTTCAGTGGCAGGAAAATATATTGCTCTGGCTTCACATCCCTTTCATAAACCTCTTCTTCAAGGCTAGCACCATATTCCAATGTTAAGCTATTGTTATAACTTGGAGTTCAAGATACTGAGATGCTAATTTTAGGCCAAGATAGAGTAAAAGGAGTATAGGAGGTGACCTGCATTCCATTTGCTATCAGAAGGCTCTCCCAAGTTGAATTAAATCGTCTGGTAGCAAAGCAATAAGAAAAGACAATCTTGTGAGGTAAAGCTTAGAATCAGGGCCGGATTTAGGCATAAGCTAAACAAGCTAAAGCTCAGGATCTCAAAGGCTAAGGGACCTCTCAATATCGGACTTTGTTTTTCTCATTTGTTACAGCTTGAATATAATTTATATTCAAATACTGACTTACCCTATTTAACCCAGTCTGCACAGATTTCATATGCATCCTGATGGCTTCATGTCAAGTTCAACTGTTAAACAGCCTTAATCTTAGTTGATAATTACCAACAGGGCCCTCCACAGATTCTCATATCTTAGGGCCTCATCATGTCTAAATCTAGCTCTACTTTTAAACAGAAGGAAAGAGAAAAATGAAGCGTTGATGCAACCATGAGTGAGGCAGGAACGCACGCACGCACACACACACACACACACACACACACACACACACACACACACACACACACACACACACACACACACACACACACACACACACACACACACACACACACACACACACACACACACACACACACACACACACACACACACACACACACACACACACACACACACACACCTCTTCAAGACTGGGACACAGGTAAGATGAACGCGGAGTAAATTTTGCGGTTGCGGTAAAGAGGCGAGACTGAGGTGAGTGAGGAGACAGATGGTGTGTGGTGAGTGATATGAGAGACAGGGGGTGACGAGGGGAGGGGGAGGGGAAGAGAATCATGAAATGTGGAGATGATTGACGTGGGGGAAATAGGATGAGAAGATGAGGAGGGTTTGTCGCGAAGTGAGTGAGGAGTGTGGTGATGTGTTATGATGGTGGTGAAGGATGCAGAGGGTGCTGTGAGAGGGAGGAGGGAGAGGGGAGAGAGGGAAACATGGAGTGTAGAGATGGTGATGTGATGGGGATAGGGGTAGGGTGGAAATAAGATGGGTCTATGGTGAGACGAGCGAGTAGAGACCATGTGTGGTGAAAGTGGTGAGGAATGTGGGGGTTGAAGAGAAGGAAAAGGGAGAGAGGGAATCAGAAGTGTGGAGATGAGTGGTGTGTAGGCCAGAAGACAGATGGAGGGTGGGGTGAGGATGTGAATCAGGAACGTGTCTGGATTAACGTGTGGAGAGGGATATGAAGAGAGGGATATAATGGTCGTGGAATGTGAAGGTGTGGGGGAGAGGAGGAGATAAAGTGAGTAATGTGGGTAAGAGAGAGAATGGTGACGTGGGTGAAGTATTATGAGTGCCGTGGGTGACTGGGATTTAACAAGTGTGAGTGAGAGGGATTTAAACAAAGGGAGTGCCACGGATTTAAGGTGAGTGAGTGAGATTAGTATAAGCAGTATAAGTGAGAGAGATTTAACCTGTG
>NC_137033.1:48373035-48468035 GCF_032717465.1 Coenobita brevimanus | reverse complement strand
GAGGAGGAGATGGAACAGGAAGAGATGAGAATGGACGGGTGAAGAGAATGAGAAGGAATGGTACGATGAACGAGAAAGGATAGGAATTTGAAACACAGAGGAGGGGGAAGAAATGTGGAGGAAAGAGGTAGGAAGAATGAGGAGGAGTTGAAATAAAACGGGGAGATGAGAGGAATTATTACAAAAAGAAGAGCATGTAAAGATAGATGAGAAGGACAGACTAGCAAATGAGAATGACAATGAAATATGGGATGAAAATGGGAGGAGAGGAAAAAGAAGAGTGGGAGAGTATGAAAAAGGGAAGATAAATGAGAAGATGGGTTGGAAATGGAGAAGGGGTCAAGACATGAGAAAGTGAGCGGGAGGACACGATGATGGTGAAAGGAAGGCAAGAAAACTGAAAGAGGAAAGAGGAAAATGAGGCATAAGAGAGATGACAACGTGAGAGGAGAAGAATGAAGGGCGACAGAGGGAGGCGAGATAAATGGCAGAAAAAAAGTAAAGAAGGGGAAAGGAAGAGGGAGTAAAGAGGATCGAACTGGAATGCTGTCATATGAAAAGGAGAGGGAGCGGGAGAGGAAAACGTAGGATACACAGATACCAGGAGGCTTGTTAGCCTATAACGAGGGTATCTGCTGGGAAAACTAATTAGGCTATGGATCAAGGTGTGAAAAAAAAGAGGAAACGACGAGAGGAATTGATGAGAAGGGGAATGGAAAGAGGGAAAGGAAGAGAAGAGAGAGAAAAGAAGGAGAACGAAGAGACGTGAGGAAAGGGAATGAGAACATAAGAAATACGGGAAAAGAATGATAAGGGAAGGAGGAGGAGGGATGAGAGGGGAAATGAAATGAATGAAAAGGAAAAGATGAGAGTAAGATATTACAGGAAGGGATAATATTAGTAGATATAGAAATAGAAGAGGTAGACGATGAAATGAAAGTGGGAAATAAGGTGGGGGGGGGGTGAATAAGGAGAGAGGAGAGGGGTGTGTGGATGATAAGGGAAGAGGGGAGATGTACTGTACTGTATTAGCAGGGGAACAGAGAGGAAGAAAATATAAGGAGAGTGGAAAGAGATGAAGAAAGAAAAAATAGGAAAGAAGAGGAAGAGATAGGAAAGAGGAAGAGCGGGGGGGGGGGACAGCAAATGATTCGTGGAGAGAGAAGAAAAGGGAATGAAATGGAAAGAAGGAAAAGACGTGATATGAAAGAAGAGGAGAGCAGACAGCAGATGATAAGGGAAGATTGATGAGGAATGAGAATGGGAGGGAAAGAAAGGATGAGATGAGGAGAAGAAAGAAATCCGAAGAATGGACGGTACCGGAAAGGGAAGTAGCTACGAGACCGAGAAAGAAAGAAAGATGAAGAGATAAGAAACGGCGTGGGAAGTGAGAAAGGAAGGGAAGAATGAAGAGGAGATGAAAAAGAAGAGTTGACGATCAGCGTACGACATGGAAAGGGAAACAGGCATAATAATTGGAGGGGGATAAACGAAGCCAAAAGAATGGGATAGAGGAAAAATTGTTGGGAGACAGAGTTAGAAGGACG
This sequence comes from Coenobita brevimanus, assembly GCF_032717465.1. Lineage (NCBI taxonomy): Eukaryota > Metazoa > Arthropoda > Malacostraca > Decapoda > Coenobitidae > Coenobita > Coenobita brevimanus. The sequence goes on along the minus strand of NC_137033.1, from coordinate 48,466,488 downwards.
AGAAATAGAAATGGGGAGAAAGTGGTGAGACAGAGTGAAGTGGAAGTACGAGGAAAGGAGAAAAGGAAGAGGGGGCGAGAGAAAGAGGGAAGGAGGAGTAGGCGATTAAAAGTATTGGGGAAAAGGGGGAAGGGAGAGGAGGGTACAAAGGAGTACACAAACAGCAAAAACAAACACTGATTCTTTCAAGATAGTTTCTTATACCGTGGATTATAACTACGATATCTATTTTATGAGTCATGGGCAGTGATAACAAAGCGTAAGGCTCCCCCCCCTCCACCAAAACTTCCAGCCAGAAAACGGAAGGAAAAAGTTATGGGAACTAATATTGAGTAAACATATAACTGACATGGAAACTTCATCTGAAAAGATGAGGGGAAAACATATTTTACATCATTTTAACAAAACAAAGGCGTGTGTGTGTGTGTGTGTGTGTGTGTGTGTGTGTGTGTGTGTGTGTGATGAATCACTGATTTATACATATTAAATCTGTGTATTCCGTCCCGGCTCCAATCTTCAAAGTTTATCTTCCTTTGGACCTACGTAATGAGTTGGTTTGTTTTCCTTTCTGTCGACTGTCTGGCCACCTTCCTCACTCGCGAATGTGGTCGTCTCGAGAGAAAAATTAAAATGCCAAGAAATCTTACGTAGAAGGATTGACCCAACCTCAGTTATAAAAGCTTGACATCAAGAACTCCCTCCCATTTTTGCTGTGTATGTGAAATATTAAAAACTCTATGTGCCAGCCAGTCGCTTCGGCCGCATGTGACAGTTTCCTGCCCCTAACATTTACATGTTTGTATCTTTGGATGCTTTCTGTTTAAATATATGAGGTAAATAAGAACAACTACCATAAGTCTATAAACTGAAAGAAGGTTAATTGGTTTGTGTTTTGTAACAAGAAGTATATTTCACAGATCAAAATGAGACCACACACAGGCATGTGATCTTTTGACGAATCGTTGTGAACGACAGGCGCTGTTTCATGACCACGTGGAGGTGTTTACCATCAAGACTATATTATGGTGATCAAGATCATGTGGTGGTGGTTATGGCTATGACCACATTGTGTTTATGACCAAGGCTATGTGGTGGTGTTACCATGTGGTGGTGTTTATGACCATTTGGTGGTGTTTATGACCATGTGGTGGTGTTTATGACCATGTGGTGGTGTTAATGACCATGTGGTGGTGTTTATGACCACGTGGAGGTGTTTACCACCAAGACTATATTATGGTGATCAAGATCATGTGATGATGGTTATGACTGTGGCCACATTGTGTTTATGACCACTGCCATGTGATGGTGTTTATGACCATGTGATGGTGTTTATGACCATGTGGTGGTGTTGATGACCATGTGGTGGTGTTTATTACCATGTGGTGGTGTTTATGATTATGCAGTGGTATTTGATGACTATGTGGTGGTATTTCATGCTGATGAGGTAGCAATTATCACCATGTTGTATTGTTTATAGTCATGTAGTGGTGCTTATGATCTTGTGGTGGTGTTTATGATCTTGTGGTGGTGTTTATGATCATGTGGTGTTACTTTTGACCATGTGGTGGTGTTTATGACGATGGCCTGGCGTTAGTGTTTATTGCAGTGTGGTGGTGTTTAAGGCCATGTGCTGGTGTTTCTTTCATTCTCTCCTCTTCCTTCTGTCTATGTGTGACTCTACACTGAGTGACAACCCAAATGGTTTCTTGTACACCAGGAAACCATTTACTGTTCTGGGTGGTAACCATATAACCAAATTATGGCTCCTGGTGGTTTTATGGGTAATTAAGGCACTCTAATCGGATTGAGCCTGTCTAGGATTATATCCAAGGGGCGGTTGGGTTTCATTGCTCACGTAATGCCACTTAGGGCTGAGTGAGACTGGTCACTCTCATCTTAAATGTCAGGACCAACTTGCCTATCCCCGGGCTCCTACGCTCCTCATGAGGCATTGTAGGATTGGATTATGGATGGATGGGTGGATGGTGTTACTTCGGACTATGTGGTGGTGTTTATGACAATGGCCAGGTGCTAGTGTCTATTGCATTGTGGTGGTGTTTAGGGCTAGTGTCTATTGCACTGTGGTGGTGTTTAGGGCTAGTGTCTATTGCACTGTGGTAGTGTTTAGGGCTAGTGTCTATTGCATTGTGGTGGTGTTTAGGGCTAGTGTCTATTGCATTGTGGTGGTGTTTAGGGCTAGTGTCTATTGCACTGTGGTGGTGTTTAGGGCTAGTGTCTATTGCATTGTGGTGGTGTTTAGGGCTAGTGTCTATTGCACTGTGGTGGTGTTTAGGGCCATGTGCTGGTGTTTAGGACCATAATCATGTGGTTGAGTTTATGACAACGACCATGTGATGTAATCATGTGATGTTTATAACCATGAGATGGTGTTGATGACTATGTGCTGGTCCTTAATGATCATAGCCTAACCATATTGTTGAGTTTATGACCATTACCATGTGATGTTTCTAACCATTTAGTCACTCAAAGACAACACACAGCTGCATGTACGGCCTCCTGATATCCACCCTTCTGAATGCTATCTACCTCGTGAGGACAGGGTCCACTTGGCCAGGCTGAGATGTGGGCATCATCCAGCCCTCTTGAGCTACCAGAAGACTCTGGACGACTTCGTCGCTGATGCCTGTCCAGGATGCGACACAACACCCCATATTATTAAACACATTATGAAAGACTGCACCGCACACAATCACCTGCGCCAACAACACAACGTCCACTTCTTGAGAGCTCTGGGGGAAAGCCCGGTCTCGGTCGTATCCTTCCTTAGGGAATCGGGGCTGTTAGGCCAGACTGCCTAGGGAACAACTACTACTATTACTGCTACCATGTGGTGATGTTTATGACCATGTGCTTCTGTTTGTAACCATCACCATGACGTAGTTATTATGACCATGAAAACATGCTGGCATCTATGTCCATGTTGTGGTGTTTATGACCATGTGCTGGTGTTTGTAACCATCAGCATGGGGTAGATATTATTACTATTAAAACATGCTGGTGATTATGCCCATGTGGTGGTGTTTTTGACCATGTGCTGGTGTTTGTAACCATCACCATGAGGTAGATATTATTACTATTAAAACATGCTGGTGATTATGCCCATGTGGTGGTGTTTATGACCATCACCATGTGCCTGTGTCTATGACGTTGTGGTGGTGCGTATGATGTCTCTTCTGTTGGTATTTATGTTACTGTTATGTTATTATTATCCTTTCGGGCTTACAAGGTGATGCTCTATGAAGATGCTTTTTCCGTGATGGTCGCTCTTAAGACAAATTACAAACATAATGTGAATGCCATGGAGCCCTGCACTGTCTCCTCTGGCACACGACCTCGCATTCATACTTTACCAGCAAAGCATTAGTGTCAAAACTTGAATTGTTTTGTTTACTAGCTAGCTGTTGATATGAACTGTGTTATATAAGACATGGATATTTAAAAACAGCGTTCTTAATTTCCATTTAAAATATCGAAGATGCTGGAAAAGGAAGCATTTATGTGGAGACAACAAACCGGATGGCTCTGGTGCCTGGTTTTATAAATGTCCCTCACCTTACTCCTCATCTCCCGCAAGTGGGATGGTGGGCTGCAGGAGAAAGGCAGCTTCAGCCTGCATTCTACTGAGTTCATGTCCAGATGAACATGAGGCAACAACAGCAACAACAATAAACAAAACAACAATGAGAACAACAGTAGGAACATTTTTTTTTTCTTTTTAGCTACATACTGGCAGAAAGGATGGAGGAAGGATGTAGCGACGTGGCCTAACTGTTAAAGTGGGCTTGAGCCTCAAAAGATTAAGAACTCCGGGTCCAGCTAAAGGTTTCAAGAAAAAAGGAGGCTTACAATGCGGTAAAAGAAAAGCCTTGGAAATATAGGAAACGATGACTGTAGACGACTGTAATGTATAAACTCTTTCCCCCCGAGGCAGTCTTTTATATTGTTATTACTCTGACTACCGAACTGACAAACTGATACAATAAAACTGACCACATGTACTGAAAGCCAAGGATTTAACGATAGCCATGTCATATTCCTCCATTATTAAAGGCCTCGCCTCACAAACGTCCTCATACTGAAAGGGTTAAACAGGAATAATATTACTTACATGGCAGTGTTGAGCAGTTCTGCATCTTCCATGATCTGCAAGGGAGAGTACGAGAACAATGTGAGACTTGGGTATTATAGTTACTTCTAAGCATGTCGATTCCCTCTTGAGTCTCACTACCCGCTTTTATACAATGTGTAATTTTCAGACGAATTTATTCAGATTTGGAGCGACCGCTTGTGACGATGGAGTTCAGCTAAATATAATTATACTAAAAATACACATAATCAAACTGAAGGGGTTAGGGAACAATCTGAGTATCTGACTGGGGAAGAGGAATCTTGTTTTTAATGCTTCACAAACTCATTTCTTACATCTTTCAAAATCTTTCGCAGGATTATCCTCTATTTTCTAACAATATCCGACCCAACTGTGCATCATCTTTAAAAATGACTGGGATTTCATTTTCTCAGGATTTATTTTGGAAAGACCATATTCCCTCACTTGTAAAATCTGCTTCCAAGAGATTAAGTGTGCTAAACCGATTCCGTGCTTTCTTTACTCCTGCATAGGTGTTGACTTTATACAGGGGTTTTATTCGCCCCTGTGTAGAGTACAACTCTCACGTGTTGGGAGGCTCCCCAATTACAGCTCCTCTCAACAAGGTGGAGTCTAATGCTTTCCGTCTCATTAACTCTCCTCCTCTTACCGGTTCCCTTCAATCTCTGTCTCTTTGCCTCACTACTGTATCTTTATCTCTTATGTGTCGCTACTTTAATGGTCATTACTCCTCTGAACTGTCTGCTTGTATCCCTCCACCACTATGGCGGGCGTGTAGCACCCTTCTAGCAACAAACTCTCATCCCTTTTCTGTCCAGCTCTCTAATGCAAGAGCTAACCATTACTCTCAGTCCTTCATGTATCCAACAGGTCAGCTCTGGAACTGTCTTCCTCTATCTGTATTTCCTGTTGTCTATGACCTCCAGTCTTTTAAAGGCAGTGTGTCTAGGCATCTCAAAATTAACAGATCTCGAATTTGCCTCTCTGTTGTCTTGTATCCGTTTTTTTTCTTAGAGGGAACAATCTTACGGGCTTCTGACTTTTGGTTCCTCCGTCCATGGATTAAAAAAAAAGGGGGGGGGCACTTTCCGCTGTTTTAATTATTAATGTGTAGTTTGCTGAAATGAATCCTCAGTATGGACATGACTATGAAAGGTGAAACACACACACACACACACACACACACACACACACACACACACACACACACACACACACACACACACATACACACACACACACACACACACCAAAAGCTCCTGGATCTCGTACAAGAGTTTTTCTTAACGCAACATGTGAGGGAAACCACTAGAAAAAGAGGACTTGATGTACCTTCAGTGCTAGATCTAATATTTACTAGGCAAGAAAATGACATTGACAGTTTAATATATCACCCTCCACTCGGCAAAAGCGATCATGCAGTACTAAATTATAACTTCAGGATAGCATATGACATAGTAAACAGCAATGACAGTTACAAAAAGAGACTAAACTATAAAAAGGGAAATTATCAAGACCTAAAGAAGTATTTCTTAGAAGTTGATTGGGAAAATGAGCTTAGAGGACAAGATTTAAATGCTGTATATAAAAATTTTTGTGAATTTTATGAAATAGGAGTCCAGAAGTACATCCCACAGCACAAAGAAGCAGATAAGAAAATACAGAAATGGTTCAATACAGAATGTAAAAAATCAAAAGAAAGAAGAGATTTGTTGTGGAATAGATACAGAAGACACAATAGTGAAAGGGCGTATAATAATTACAAACAGGCAAGAAACGACTATACAAGAATAAGGAGGAAGCCCAAAAACAGTTTGAGGAGGATATAATAAATAAAAGTAGTGATCAACCAAAGCTGTTTTACAGCTATATCAGAAGCAAAACCAAAGTAAAAGATATAATACAATCCATCACGGACGAGGGAATCACTTATACACAAGAGAAAGATATTTGTGAAGCACTAAATAAGAATTTCCAGTTAGTTTTTACAGAAGAAAAAAATTTTGAGAGGGAATATGTGGAACACGCATGTCCACACATACTACCAGATATACAAATAGCAGAAAAAGTAATACAAGAGGAGTTAAGTAGATTAGACAGAGGAAAAGCAAGTGGTCCTGATGAAATTTCATGTTGGGTGTTACGAGAATGTGCAAAGGAGTTAAGTAAACCATTATTTTTAATTTCCAAGAAATCCTTGAGTCAATGGAAACTACCTGATATTTGGAAAAAAGCAAATATAGTCCCCTTATTCAAGAAAGGAAATAGACAAAATCCTCTCAACTACCGACCAGTATCACTGACCAGTGTTGTAAGCAAAGGTATTAGAAAAACTTATAAGAAAAGCTTGGGTAAATCATCTAGAAGAACACAGTATGATAAAAGAAAGACAGTGTGGTTTCAGAAAAGGAAAATCATGTGTTACTAATCTGTTGAGCTACTATGACAGAGTAACAAACACAATACAGGAAAGGGAAGGATGGGTGGACAGTATCTATTTAGATTTCAAGAAAGCTTTTGACACAGTACCACACCAAAGACTTTTATGGAAGCTGTACCATCAAGGAGGAATTCGAGGCAAACTGTTTTGTTGGATGCAAGACTTTCTCATAAAAAGAGAAACGAGGACAGTACTAAGAGGAAACTACTCATCATGGAAAGAAGTGACTAGTGGAGTACCACAGGGTTCGGTGCTGGCACCAATCATGTTTCTAGTGTACATAAATGATATAAACAGTATATAACACCGGAAATGAGAGCTATCTGAATATGTTTGCAGATGATGCAAAAATACAAAGGAGAATTACTAGCACAGACTCTTGTAGGGAGCTACAAGAAGAGTTAAATAAACTTCATGAATGGAGTAGTACATGGCAAATGGAATTCAATGTGGACAAGTGTCATGTAATCAAGTTTGGTAAAAGTGGAAAAAGACCTGATTGGGATTATAAGTTAGGAAATAAAACCCTATACACATCAGAAAGAGAGAAAGACCTAGGTGTGATTATCAATAACAGACTATCTCCGGCTGACCACATCAGCGAGAAGGTACGGAACATGTATACACTGCTTGCAAATATGAGAATAGCATTCACATACATAAATGAAGACATGCTAAGAAGGATAATAACATCATTCATTAGACCAACCCTGGAATATGCATCAGTAGTCTGGAGTCCTCATCTCAAAAAGCATATAGATAAGATTGAAAAAGTTCAAAGGGCCGCTACAAGATGGATACCAAGCTTAAGGGACCTAAGCTACGAAGAAAGACTAAATAAACTGAATCTACCAACACTACAGGAGAGAAGGAAAAGAGGTGACATGATAATGCTATATAAGTGCATATCAGGAAAGGAGAAAATAGACATAAATGATTACTTAACATATGGAGAAGCATCAGCAAGAGGACACTGCAAAAAACTGCATAAGAAGAGAGGTGATAAAGACGTAAGGAAATTCAGTTTCCCAAACAGAGCAATTGATCAATGGAATGCACTACCGAATGAAATAGTGTGTGCCAAAACAATTCACAAATTTAAGGATATGTACGATAAATATGGTCTAAAACACGGGACAATACGAGCTTGACTCATTCCTGTAAAGATACAATTAGGTAAGAACAATTAGGTAAGAACACACACACACACACACACACACACACACACACACACACACACACACACACACACACACACACACACACACACACACACACACACACACACACACACACACACACACACACACACACACACACACACGCACGCACGCACGCACACACACACACACACACACACACACACACACACACACACACACACACACACACACACACACACACACACACACACACACACACACACACACACACACACACACACACACACACACACACACACACACACACACACACACACACACACACACACACCGAGCAAAGCGACACCCAGAGTATTTACCTTTAAAAGAAGTCATAGTACTAAAAGAGTTTATGAATTAGCGGATTCGACTGTATTATGTAGCATTGGTTCGAGTTCAGTGTGTGTGTGTGTGTGTGTGTGTGTGTGTGTGTGTGTGTGTCACATCAGTGGATATTGGTGTTTTTGTTGTTGCAGCTGTGAGGAGAAATAGCGGTCCTGGTTATTGCCTATCCAATTGATTCTTCTTTTGTTGTCCACAGCTTCCGCGCATCCACCCACACACCCGCATACCTCTCTCTCTCTCTCTCTCTCTCTCTCTCTTACACACACACACACACACACACACACACACACACACACACACACACACACACACACACACACACACACACACACACACACACACACACACACACACACACTCACACAATCAGTTTATAAAAAGAAACACTGAAAAGTGAAACACTCGCGCCGCGTGTTACAATTAATTTAAGGACGAAAATTTGATCCTCCCCTGTGCGCTTGGCCTCTGACTGGTTGCTCTCAAAACCTGATTACTTCATCCCTACCTGACCCTCAGCCCATCCATCAAGTTATGTCCAATCTTCAAATAAAAAAGAAAAAATGTTTAACTTGAAACTGTCCTATGGGCGTGACTTTTCATTTAATGTTCTGAATATAAAACAGTTTCATTCTTGGCTAGCGTTATACTTTTTCCACCAAGTTTGATCCGGACGAGTAAAAACTGTGTGATTTAAAGGGCTGAACTTTTAACCTTGCTTTGTGGCCTTTACCTAGCCTATGACCGATTGATCTCTAAATGGAATAATTTCATTCTTTTCTGTCCGTCGACCATTGCTACGGGTTTGGTCAAAATTGAATCAAAACTGTTTCAGCTGATTTTGCCCTTAACCTGTGACCCAAGACTTTTTTCAGCCACAAGAGTAATCGCCTCTTTCTATGATGAACCTTATTCATTATGCCAGACTTCCTGCAAGTACGGCCAGCTATATTTTTTCCCATAATCTTGCTAACAGACAAACAGACGTAACCTAACACATCCCTCGCGTTTTTGCACCAGTATAAAAATGTCCACTGCAGAACCGAACCTTTTCAGAGAATGATAGTCAAGATTGTCACTTTCCCATACAGGTCAAGTATGAACAGAGAATGGGAGTCTGCAGGAAAAGTAGTGGATGTGAAAATCGCTGCTGTACTGGCTATGTTTGTGTCAAAATCTGTATATATCATCAGAAAGATCGACGGTAGCTCAGTTGGTAGAGAGTTGGCCTGCAGTCTTAACGGACCCGGGTTCAAATCCCGCTGGGGCAGGGAAGAGTTAAAGGATTTGAATTCAGTAAAGGCAGACTTTACTCATTTACCAGAAGACCCGCCGACATGTCGTAAAAATACCCCCGCTAATACCAATACACCAGTCCTGTATGAGACAGCCCTAGCATGTATTCAATATGGACGGTGGGTGTTAGCGCCGAAGTGGTGACATGTAGTGGTGTACGGTACGTAGGAGGACTACTGGGCCTTGAGTGTAGGCTGTGAAGCCTATGCCCAGAGTCGGTCACATAAAAAAAAAAAAAAAAAAAAAAATATGCCAGGCTATGTAAGGAAATACTACCAGCACCATTTAAACACCAGCCGAGGTGTGCGCTGGAACCCTAGAGGCCTAAACTTAGAGTTCACTCGTCGCAAGACGAGTAGGCTTACCATAATCACCAAGCCACCACAGCTTGTAAGCTGAATATAATCGCCTGGAAATAGCAAGAATTGAAAAGAAAGTAAGGCGTTACAAGGGGTTAGTTTGGCTTAGAAAAGACTGACATTGAATTGGCCGTCACATACCGTACTGGTCATGACTGCCCGGCTGTCCATCATCATTTCCCTCGGTTCGTCAGTCACCTACGACCACCGCATGCTTAAATTCTCTGTAAAGTTAACACAAATAAGTGAACACAGTATCTCCTCCGCTGAGATGGTTAAAGTGGTATTAAACTGTGCGTCACTGTTGCCCTGTCTCCTAGCGTCGTTTCTTCCACACCAACGTAAATAAGACTAACATGCCGTAACTCAGCGTTGCGTTTGGTGGACAGGATGATAGAAAACGTGATGTTGCTACAGCTAACGTGATAGATATGAGTATTGCATGAGTAAGTATAATATATATATATATATATATATATATATATATATATATATATATATATATATATAGTTACTAAGATACTTACTTACTTAGCAAAGCTTCTTATCACACGTAAATGACTCCGTATGGTACTGCACATAAACTGGGTGGGTGAGATACACAGGATAAAGCTTGGACTATTTAGTGAAGGTCCATCCCATTTATTCCTCCCCTCCTCCCATTTGTCAAATTGTCACAACAAATCAGCCACGTACTGTATGTTACTGTCTTGTAATAATGAATGACTGGTAAACGAACATTAAACTGTTTTCAGTTGGTTTCTTAGTAACTGAGCAGCTTTCGTCACTCGAAGAAGTTTAGTATTTGGTAGAATAACAGTTTTATAATAACAGATTTGTAATATATCCTACATAACAGTGACAAGCTAAGAAGTGCATAACATAGCCTAACATCTGTGTTATTATTTTGTCAGATTATTTATTCAGCTTAGAGGAGCCCCTGGTAATGACGGAGTTAATGAAAGCTAAATCCAAACTCTCCAGTCGAGAAGATCCTTTCTGATCTGAGTAAGTTGTTTAGAGACAGCAAGAATATACCAGGATAATACGTCATATGTTTCCTGAACGAGAAACTGACTAGGAAAGAGTAGGAGAGTGAGGACGAAGCAGAGAGGGGAAGGGGAAGACCGAAGATGGGATGGATGGGGTGAGAAGGTACGTGTAGGCTATATAAGTGGGGTTGTGAGAGCTGTTGGAAAGGCAGCCTGCTCGCGGGAGGACAGGATGACATAGAGACGGTTCGTTTGTGGTGACCGCTTCCGGAATAATGTACGCCTGGATACAGACTGAGAGATGACGGATAGATAGTTTCAACTGATTAAGTATTGTCAGTGTCCAGTATCATAATAGCCATCTTCAATGCTTGGTAGTCGTGCGCGTTATGATTTAATAATAACCAGTCTATCTTCATCACGACTTACTTCAAGAAAGTTTATGACCACGTCCCTTAAACTAATAACTAGCGATGTTGGGTTTTATGCCGAATTATTTTCTTTACACATGGGAATGTGCCATCGTGATGGCTAAATATCCTCTAAATACGTGTCTCAAAAAATATTTCACCATAGCAGGTCTAAAAGATATAAACCATCACAGGTACGACGTGTCCTCTCGGATCCTCACATCCCGACTAATTGCAATCAGGGGTGGCAGTGAGTTTAAGCCAACGCGGCCATGATGGTTAACATATACGGTATATGCAACCTGACAATGTGAAATATGGCATCAGTGAGCCAGCCTCTGAGGCCAGTATTTAAGTGTTTAATCGACCCAATGGCTTATTGCAAATTGTCAGTATGAATAATACTTGTCACTGGTTACTTTACAACCAAACTATTGTTAATAGTACTTCGAGAAATAAGGCAAAAGAAAGGGACTAAAGGTAACATTTAATTGCTGTGGAAATCTATTTATCACAATATTTGGTTAAGATCCTTAATGAGTACGACTCCAGAAATGAGGATTTGATGTCATTATGATCGGAGCAGAGCGTTATAAAGACATTTTTGTTATATTTCAAATGAAGCAGTTATCAAAGGAACACAATAAAAGTGAAAGGAAAGGTTTAAACTTTACCATGTTTACTTCTGTAAATAATTCTCACAGATACCAGACGATGTTATTCATCTTAATGGAACCCTGTGATGTCGAAGGTGTTTGTTATTACCGTACCATATCTAACCATTCCATTAAAACCGTGTGTCCTAAGCGGATAAACACGCCTGGAAAAAGCAAGAAGAAAGTACAAATGACGTCCTCATCCTACAGAATTCATTTCCTGTCTCATTTTTCTTCATTTATGGAATTAGTTACATGAATTACCTGGAATTAATTACCTGGATTTAATTAACTGTCATTTTTCTTCAATGCTGGTATTAAGAAAAAGTCTGTAGTACAGCATGAAAAGACTTGTTCTGAACCCGCCAGTAGAAAAGTGAGAGAGAGAGAGAGAGAGAGAGAGAGAGAGAGAGAGAGAGAGAGAGAGACAGACAGACAGACAGACAGACAGACAGACAGACAGACAGAGCGTTTCTGTGAACGTTAGAGAGCATGTGTGTGTGCTTGTCTGTTGCATTTACTTGGGTGCGTGTATATATAAAGATTATATATATATATATATATATATATATATATATATATATATATATATATATATATATATATATATATATATGTGTGTGTGTGTGTGTGTGTGTGTGTGTGTGTGTGTGTATACAGGCAGATTAATTATAACATACAAATTAACCACAGGAGAGACAAAACGGAATCAGAAACTAAGTATTTCATGAATGATATCTTGACACAGTCTGAAGATGTAATATGTGAAAGTCCTAACTTTCTCAATTTTCATTACTTCTTTGGTTAATGCGTGTGCCTTTTACAGTTATAGAGCGAAATATAAGCTTAGTTTTATGTATATTTTTCAGTTATACAGTTCTTAGCAATTATAACACCGACTTTTCTTTTCAATTTTTTGTAACGTGTTTGGATAAAAAGGAGTATAATTTCATCGCACGTTCGTTTAATGACATGAAAATTAGTAGGGAGTGTGGCGTAATGAGGGGAAGGGGAGGATGGCCTAGTGCAGCACAGTTTACAAGCAAGCTTAATAAAATACCTGATCCGATAGTGTGACAGTGTGACATTTTCAGGGAGCCTACAGAACAGGGAAATGGGGGCAAACAAGAGTCATTCTATTTTCCATTATCAAGGTTATTATTATTATTATGCTGTTGGTGCCGCTGCCGCTGCTGCTGCTGCTGACGATGATGATGATGATGATGATTATTATTGTAATTATTATTACTATTATTATTATTATTATCATCGGCATCATGATCGTCATCATAGTCTTGTTTCGCCAACTTAGAATGTTTGAGACATGATCCGGTAACATGGAAGAGAAAAAGTACTAAACTGGGAGAACTGTCAACAGCATCATCATTAAAATGAATATTATTTTTGTTGAAGTTGTTGCTGATGTTGTTATTACTGTTTTTACTACATACGAGTAATTGCCACTGTGTGTGTGTGTGTGTGTGTGTGTGTGTGTGTGTGTGTGTGTGTGTGTGTGTGTGTGTGTGTGTGTGTGTGTGTGTGTGTGTGTGTGTGTGTGTGTGTGTGAATAAAACTCAGCATTGTTTAACTTGACTTGCTGGAAGGGCTGATGGCAAGGGAATGAGGAAATCTTGTATTTTAAGGATGATGATCAAAGGTCAGGGACACAGGACAAGGTAAAATGTTGACTTAGCAAAATCAACTAAACAGTTTTTATCGAATTTAGGCCAAACTGGGGAATGGCTGAGGCTAAGGCAAGAATGAACTGATATAAGTTTGAGTCAAAGGCTTCAGTCAAAGCTCAAGGTCACAGGTTAAGTTCAGGGTTCGACCTCTGTGTGTGGGTTTTAAGAAAATATACTCCAGAAGTTTTGATCTGACCATAACCTAACTTTGTTGAAGTGTTGAGGGTCATGCAAGAGGATTTTTTTTTTTTTTTTTAACAAAAGGTCAGAGGTCATGGTCACAGGGGTAGAATAAACGTTGACTTAGCAAAATCAGTTTAAATAATTTTTACCCAGTTTAAAAGTGGTACGGCCAGAATGAACTGATTCAGTTTTGAGAAGACTCGTTTAAAGGTCAAGGTCACAGGGCAAAATTAGTGCTGGACTCGTGTGTGTTGGAGTAAAGAAAATACCGGCAGCTAAAAAAGCTTTGGCAGTATTTTAACCAAATATGGTGGTGGGGTTGAGGGTCGGTGGAGGGGTTGAGGGTCGGTGGAGGGGTTGAGGGTCGGTGGAGGGGTTGAGGGTCGGTGGAGGGGTTGAGGGTCGGTGGAGGGGTTGAGGGTCGGTGGAGGGGTTGAGGGTCGGTGGAGGGGTTGAGGGTCGGTGCAGGGGTTGAGGGTCGGTGGAGGGGTGGAGGGTCGGTGGAGGGGTGGAGGGTCGGTGGAGGGGTTGAGGGTCGGTGGAGGGGTGGAGGGTCGGTGGAGGGGTGGAGGGTCGGTGGAGGGGTGGAGGGTCGGTGGTGGGGTGGAGGGTCGGTGGTGGGGTTGAGGGTCGGTGCAGGGGTGGAGGGTCGGTGGAGGGGTGGAGGGTCAGTCGTGAGGTAAACCTAGGATTTTTTTAGAACAACTGGTTAGAGGTCAAGGTCACAAGATAAGAACAATTTAATTATAATATTCATCCATTCTTAACCAAACTTTGTGCAAGGTTAGAGGGTAAAGTTTAGAGAGAGAGAGAGAGAGAGAGAGAGAGAGAGAGAGAGAGAGAGAGAGAGAGAGAGAGAGAGAGAGAGAGAGAGAGAGAGAGAGAGAGAGAGAGAGAGAGAGAGAGAGAGAGAGAAAGAGAGAGAGAGAGGAGAGAGAGAGAGAGAGAGAGAGAGAGAGAGAGAGAGAGAGAGAGAGAGAGAGAGAGAGAGAGAGAGAGAGAGAGAGAGAGAGAGAGGAGTTTTAGAACAATCAGTCCAAGGTCAAGGTTACAGGGACAGGTGAAAGGTCAAGATCGCATGGTCAGATCAACCAAGGTTAAGGTAAAACGAGGAGGAAATTATTCATTTTTATAAAAATCAGTCAAAGAACAAGGTCACAGGACAAATTCAGATTTGGACCTGTGTGTTTGTGCGTGAACAAATAACAAAACAGTTTTGTTTCGACTTGGATCAAATTTGGTGGATGATGTAATGAGCATCCATTAGGCTGACCATTTTTTTTTTTTTTTTTTAACAGTTAATCAAAGGACAAGGTCACATTAGGTGGTAAATTTATGCAGTTTTTATCAGATGTACAGTTCCGTTCAGAAGTTCGTACTACACCCAAAGTGGAAGGCACAAGCCTCGGTCCGCTCTTTCTGGACAACATGTTAATACCCCGAACCGCTCGCCACCACAGACAGAGCAGCAAATACCGGAATCGTTTCAGTCACACGACGAATGCGAAATTTGAGATGAAACGGATATTTATACAGATATTGGCAAGTATTAATACATATTAATGAAGGAAATACGTGGACATTATGCGGTTGTTTAATAAAAATATGTATACAAGTAATAAGTTACAAAATAGAGGGAAATGAAGACGTCTGATATGAATCAATAAGTGATTTGTGAGCTGACTATTCTCCCACTGAAACACACACACACACACACACACACACACACACAAACGGGTGTGTGCGTGTGTGAAGGTCAGAGCCTTGCCCTTAGATCGGACTATATGAGCTCTCAGCTCCCTTCCGGGAGGGTAAAAGCTGACGATCACGATCATCAAGTGATCCTGATCCTGACCGACCCGGTAAATTACACACACATGCACACACAAACACACACGCACACAAACACACATACACGCACAAACAAACACACACACACAAACACGCACACACAAACACACACACACAAACACGCACACACAAACACAAACTCATAAGAACAACAACAATAACAACGACAGCCACCACCACAACAGTCTCCCGCACTTGCCACCCACCACCACCAACGCCGCCACCGCCACCGCTCACCACCACCGCCGCCACCCACCAACACTCACAATCCACCATCACCGCCTCCGCCGCGACCACCGTCAACCACCACCGACGCATTAACAAATCGCATAATTGTGGAGGAAAAGACATTGCAATAGTTTACTTCATCCGTCCTGTTTGTGTGGGAAGGCCAAGGAACACTTTATATTTATTACGTGTGAGTAATCTTGCATCTAATAGGAGGTGGATAATATATAAGCATAATTATACGGAAGTTTTCAGACAAAAAATAGACAATTTTGTTTATATTTCTATTTTATAGTCAACAATATATATATATATATATATATATATATATATATATATATATATATATATATATATATATATATATATATATATATATATATATATATACACACGAGTATAATCTGTACTTATATCTATATCTATCTATATTATTTCTATAACTGTCTCTGTACCATATCTAATTATCTATATCATATCTATATCTACATCTTTATTATATCTATCTATCTATCTATAATATATGTCAATTGTAACTCTATTATATCTATCTATTGTGTCTATTATATCTATCTATCTATTTACAGTATCTCTCTCTCTCTCTCTCTCTCTCTCTCTCTCTCTCTATATATATATATATATATATATATATATATATATATATATATAATATGCATACATATCCTTAATATAATGATAACTGTTGCCTTACTTTTCACATCAGTATCGGGTCCAGCCTCCCTCTTTCTCAATCACTGCTTGCAACCTATCAGGCATGGAGCTTACAAGACCACGGATGAAGTGTTTGCGCCGGCAAAGTTCCTGCTGGGCGTTTACGTGGTCGAGGAGATCATTTCTTGTCCTCTCGTCTCCTGGCTGCCAGGAATTAATTATGTCAGCCCAAACATGTTTGTTACATTTAGATTGGCCCCTCTGACGGGCCAGTCTGAGAGGTGAAGTATGTCTTGTCTCTGAAACCACTGCCGTACTACACGTGCGGTGTGGATGGGGCACCGGTCATGCATGGAAATTACAGGTCCATCTTGGAACGGGAAACCCTTTGCACGTAAAGATGGCAGGGAACGTTCCTCCAGGATATGGACACACTGGCCAGCAGTAAAACGCCCCTCGATGCTGAACATGTCACCCAGGCCATGTAGAGTCAGGTATCCCCAGATGTTACAGGTAACGTGACCCGTTCGTGCCTCCTCACAAATGTCGACCCTCTCGCATCTACATGCGAAATATATATATATATATTTTTTTTTGTATTGTTGCAGCCATTAGACAGAATACTAGTTCATGACATGCCCCCCTAACCTTATATTATTTGGAACTGATCACAGTTTTTCTCGGCACTAATGTCTTTATACAAAGAAAATAGAGGCAAAGAGTAGAAGGAATCATATCTTTTTCCAGGACAATATGAACAGAATAAGACCAAAACAAGGGATCCTGATTATTTTAGATGCCTGGTCATACTGCCTTTAAAAGACTGGAAATCAAGGACGGAGGCGTATGCAGACTGCGGAAGACAGCTTCATTATTGACCTATTCCATAGGTGAAAGTCTGAATATCGGTTAATTATTGTAACAGCGAGGTGAACAGAAAACAGATGACTGCAACGAAGACGAAGCCTTGGGGGGGGTGGGATAACAGTACGGAATTTTATCAGTAATAAAAATGGTAATATCATATACCTGGTGTTGTTTCTTCTCCAGCAGTGAACCCTACCATGCGAGGTGGAGGAGAAACACTTCTCATCCATGAAGATGACTCGCCACCAAAAGTCTAGATTCTTCTGAAAGTAGCATTGAGCAAAGGCTAACCTCCCCTCTCTGTGTTGTTGTATCAGGCTTTCCATCATTGCTGGAATTCTGTAGTGTATACCAGCGTCATGTAGCCTTCGCCTGACAGTCAGCGCGGACACCTCTAACTGAAGACTGTCCCTTATGGCCACCGCGATCGTAAGAGGTGTTGCCCCTGCTGCTGCGACAATAGCAGCATCTCCAGCCTGGGTGGTTCTTCGAGGGATTCCCGTCCTTTCTAACATGAAAGTATTCGCTATTAGTAAATATGGCACTAATAAAAATCAACGCCGAAAGTCTAGTTTGGGAAAACACTACGAGTATGTATACAGTACTTGTGCTGAATTATATTGTATGATATGAAAATATTGTTACAAGGGCAACAGTTGTACTAAACAAACTGCTGCCTATAAAGATAGTGACGTAGCGAGACTAAATGCAGCTCAAGGCCGGATATCCTAGTTTTACCCCATCATTGCACGGGACAGCCCTGGAGAGGTGATTGCTTGACCGTGGTTCAAGGCTCTGCTTGGCCAGACAGACCAGGGTTACACAACAACAACAACATCAACAACAACAGCTACATCAAGAGATGGGAATTGAAGTCTCGTTCTTAGAATGACTAGGACTGATTTGTATGTGACCATCATAAATCAAACCCTGTCAGTTCCATTCAAAGAAACGTAAACACAAATATCCATTTCATTGAGATGCCTGGATGCACAGCGTTCGAAATAATGTGGCACTATGCACTGGAAAAAGACATCCTAAGACATTTCAATAATTAACTAGTCGTATACAAGAAAGGCAGATTACTAGTTAACAGATGCATCACAGAGCGGGTGAGAGGATGGGGCAAGGCTTGTGCCTCGCTTCAGTCATAATGGGGGAGAGATACAAGCAGAGAATTCAGAGGAACAGTGGTGTGTGTGTGTGTGTGTGTGTGTGTGTGTGTGTGTGTGTGTGTGTGTGTGTGTGTGTGTGTGTGTGTGTGTGTGTGTGTGTGTGTGTGTGTGTGTGTGTGTGTGTGTGTGTGTGTGTGTGTGTGTGTGTGTGTGTGTGTGTGTGTGTGTGTGTGTGTGTGTGTGTGTGTGTGTGTGTGTGTGTGTGTGTGTGTGTGTGTGTGTGTGTGTGTGTGTGTGTGTGTGTGTGTGTGTGTGTGTGTGTGTGTGTGTGTGTGTGTGTGTGTGTGTGTGTGTGTGTGTGTGTGTGTGTGTGTGTGTGTGTGTGTGTGTGTGTGTGTGTGTGTGTGTGTGTGTGTGTGTGTGTGTGTGTGTGTGTGTGTGTGTGTGTGTGTGTGTGTGTGTGTGTGTGTGTGTGTGTGTGTGTGTGTGTGTGTGTGTGTGTGTGTGTGTGTGTGTGTGTGTGTGTGTGTGTGTGTGTGTGTGTGTGTGTGTGTGTGTGTGTGTGTGTGTGTGTGTGTGTGTGTGTGTGTGTGTGTGTGTGTGTGTGTATAGAGGGAGAGAGAGAGAGATAGGGATGGCCCGAGGAGTATGTGATTGGGGGGGAGGGTAAGGACAATATTGACCAATTTGATCCGTTTGGCGTTACGGTTCGACCAACTAAATAGATGGAAACAAACCAAATTTATGAGAAAGTAATTTTTATTGTAACAGACTTACAGTATTTCCTGGAAAGTAATTTATTTACCGGTGAGAAATTTAAACAAACTTTCATTCTGGATTTCTGGTGCATATAGACACAACTTAAATTCAAAATTGCATAACTGTTCACTGATTTTCAGTCATACAGTGAGAGATACAAGATGCCTAAACTGATTATTTAAAAAAAAAATATCAAAAACATACACAAAGCACACTTTGTAAGTCAAATAAGGAAAAAGTTGAAAAACGAATGATGAGTCAACTTCAAGTGAATGTGGATAATGGATTAATATGGATTCACCAGTAACAACCTGTATGTACAGATTGTGTAATGATAATGGCTTTTAGATTTTTATTCATGTTTTCATGAGCTTCCACCAATCTATGGTCTTTTTGAAGATCCAACTGATCAGTTAGGTCACTTTCACAAGCTAGAACCATCAGATAATGTAACGTTCTTTCTTTGGTTCGGTTTCGCAAATAGGCCTATGTTTTTAAAAGCTTAAGCCTGCTAAATGACTTCTCGATTTTTGACCAACTCAGTAATTCTCTGACCAACTCAAAACACACACTGGGGGGGGTGACCCCCCCTCCCGGTCGGGCCATCCCTGAAGAGAGAGAGAAAGAGAGAGAGAGAGAGAGAGGCCGAAGGGAGTCAGCAGAGTTAAGGAGACGAACAAAGCCTAAAGAATAAGTACAGTATGCATCAAAATCATTATTATAGATCACTTTCATCAAGATGCAAAATTATTTCCAAAGATCATATCAATACGTGAGACAGTTAATTGCTGTAGCTCAGTACCCATCTCACCCTTGCAATTTCATGTTGCATCACCGCCATCCAAAAATAAACAAACGAACAACTGCCCAACACTACACAGAGTATTTCGGCAACATACCCCCTTCTCCACCCAATAATACAAATCACAGATCACCCAACACTACAAATCACAGACATACAGTGCATAAACACAGCCATTAGCCACCACAGCCATCCAAACCCTTCAGTCAAACAGCATCCTTCGTGAACCACCACCAGACATACACTCCTCATCAACCCTACCCAGAAAGACACGAACACACCTATACTCATTTTTTTTTAAATTGAGGCGAAGATGCACTTGACAGGTTGGTGATGATTGGCTGAATGCAACATGTCCGAATAACATCCTCGTATTTCAAATAATTACCAGGTAATGTCACATTACTTGGTAATTATTTGAAATACACCTATGTTACTCGGACATGTCGCATTCAGCCAGTCATCATCAACCTGTCAAGTGCATCTTCGTCTTAAAAAAAAAAAAAAAAAAAAAAAAAAAAAGTATAGTCAGACTGCGATGCGGTCACCACTGTTCCCTGCTACGGTTCTGACACAAAATACAACTCGCAAACAAGTTACTTTGGCCACACTGAAAGGCAACCCCCCACACCACAACACATTCATTCACCACATGCACATCACTATTGCAACACAGTCTTTCAATAAAACCTCAACCAAAGACTTTTTGAAACGACTGGTAGAAGCTTCTGATTTCCATTGGGATGGCAACGAGATGAACCTGGGGTTGCAACAACAACAACTACAACATCCAAACCTCCGCCGACTTTCAAACTCGACTTTACTCTTTCACCACCTTATCAAGATCCATTCTCTCTTCATGACCACACCAACTGTATATCATTATATGTTATCAATAAGCCTTCTCACACCAACAATTTTTCAGTTCCTATTATTCTCCATTCTCTCTTCATGACCACACCAACTGTTTATGTTATCAATAAGGCTCCTCACACCATCAATTTCTCAGTTCCTATTATTCATTATTTAACCCACTTTACACATGCCACACACATTCCAAAACTGTCCCATTTCCAGTGCCATTACTCCATAATTTTCGTCCTTATGCCATAAAAAGAGTTTCAAGTGATTACACGCCCACACCCACACCCAAACACACCCACACCCAAACACACCCATAGCCAGACACACTCACACCCAGACACAAACACATACATAGGCATACACACCCATACCCACACCCACAAACCCACACCCATACCCACACCCACACACCCACACCCATACTCACACCCCCACACCTCACCCATACCTTCACACCCAAAGGCCTACACCCCCACACCACTATACTCCCACACTCCCCCCCCCACTCCCACATCCCCCCCCCCCACACACACACTGTGTGGACAATGCATCACTGAACCGAAGTCTGATATTTTGTGAAAGATCAAGACAAGGTTCAGCAAACATTGGCTGGGAAAGTATCACGGAACATTATATATTGCATGTAAATCACGACTTTACTAGGCATAATGAATATTCGGATGTGAGGTGTGTGAACGTGAGACAAGCAACAGAAGAGGCGAAGTGAACATCGGCCACCGTGCGTGGCCCCGCCCGCTGGCTCTGGCAGCCACTAATAATTGTGGATGTAGTGTAGGGGATATTTGGCCATGAAAATAATGCATAATAATTACTATTTTTACGCCTGTTGCATATGCTTTACATTAGTCACCCACACCACGTCAAAAAGTAAAATGGGAACGTTGACTATAATACTCAGGATGTAATTTGCCACTCTCCCAAAAACTGAGGCTCGAGAAGGTTGCAACCCCGCTCCCACCCCTTTTACTACGCCAGTCCACTGTATAAAGCTGTTTTCACTGACATCTTCCACAGGGGCCGAAAACTAGTTTTAGTTTCTATTAGCACTGGAATATAACAGGGAGCTATTGTTCACAATTATTCATTATTAGCATAACATTACAGTAATACAAAAGACATGACTTACGTTGGTCCTGAAGGTTGGCACTCTCCTCCCATCTCTTTATCCACTTCATCACGTTTTTGTAGTGAGGTCAAGTTGATGCGCTGTTGCCCTGATGGAAAAGCCATCATCACGTAGCGCGAAAAATTTGACCTCTGAGCACTAATTTCTCGTCTCGCCGATTTATGTTAACTTGGTGGGGCACGTGATGGTGCTGATTTCACCTTTGAGCAGAGGATAGCCAAAACACCTCGGTGGAACACCCCCTCCCACACCCCACAGAGAGAGAGAGAGAGAGAGAGAGAGAGAGAGAGAGAGAGAGAGAGACAGACAGACAGACAGACAGACAGACAGAGATAAAAAGAGAGAGAGAGAGAGAGAGAGAGAGAGAGAGAGAGAGAGAGAGAGACAGACAGACAGACAGACAGACAGACAGAAAGAGAGAGAGAGAGAGAGAGAGAGAGAGAGAGAGAGAGAGAGAGAGAGAGAGAGAGACCGACGGTTACGTAGAGGAAACATCATGTTAGCTACTTCATCTTAAAACATATGATTTCCATTATTCCTTAGACTCCACCAATCGTCTTCATCTACTTTTGAGTATGAACATGAGTTTTAGCTGTTCAGATACATCGTAAATGTTTGAATGTCTTGGCTGCATACACATTATTTTTGGCCGCTTAGATTTTCCTTGAAACGGTAGAACTGTTCATAAATACTGAGCTAAGATGGTTAGTTGAAAAACTGCCCGTGTCTAGGGATTAAGACATGCGATAACTCACTAACACGCATAATCATATTGATTCATAGCCGAGCTTCTAATATTCTGTTATGTGCTTTTCTGCTGTTATTTTATTATTTTTTTAAGGCGAGCGAATATAAACATACTTTCATCATTTAATCAGCAGTAAGATTGATTGATATCTGTGAGTATGAAAATAAAATTCTCATTTCATTTAACAGTCGGTGAGCGAATGACACTGCTTTGATACTAGCTAAAGTCTGGTTGCTCGTGGGAGGTACGAAGCTGTAACCTGTCGGCCGGGAAGGAGGGGGAGAGACTAGCGCCTTCCACGCTGGGTGTAGTACAGCTCCGGACAGATGAAACGGCTACACCTCATCCACCAGCGACTTGGTTTGGGTCTCAGTGCTTCTGGTAACAGTTGCAGGTGGAGGGAGGGGGGATGTGGGAGGGTGAGGAGGGGAGAAATGTGGGCGGAGTTATATAGGGGGTAGTGTGGGAGGGAGAAGCAGCAGCACAGTCTGGCTGGTGGGAGGGGGAGACGAATGGTTGGGTAGCGGAGACGAGAGTCTGCTGGAGGGTAAGACAGGTGAGTGTGATTAGATGAAAAGAAATTACAAAAAATGATTTATTATAATATCTGCTGCATATATTGCATTTTATCTACTAAATAAAAACATTGTCTATTATTCACCACCGTATTTGGGTATCCTACTCATTATTATTATCCTTTGGATATTAGGCAATAAATAAAGATATTGGACGGTCTTTCGGACCCGAACCAATTTTTTCATAACTTTTTTCTTCAGCTATTTCCGTATTCCTATTATCCCTCGTGCTTGAAGTCCCCCTTTATATCACTTTCTCCTACGCCCTACATTTTTTTTTAGGCATAAGGCAGTTTAACTTTCTCTTTAAATAACCATACTTGTCAACAAATATTCCTTTCATTAATCTATTTAATTACCTGTTTTCTTTCAATATGCATTTGTCTAATAATGGGTGTTACACCTTAATTGGTGCCGCTATTTGACGTTTTGAATAAATTTGGTCTAAATTTACGCATATATTGCAGTCTCTCTCAAGTAGGCTGGCAACCTCACACATCCTTCCCCCTGCTTTCTCCTTCTCTCGCTACCCGTTCCCTCCTTTCCTTTTGTAGTACTGTTTATCTATTCTTTCTCATATTTTTAACCTCATTCCTTCTTACAAACTTTTAGTGCCATAGGAATTTCTCCCTTATCACCTACAGTCCTACTACATGAAATTGGAAAAAACTGCCATCGGGAAAAGAATAACTGGAAATTTATGGCGAAGGTTACGATATTAGTTATTTGGAATGAAAGTGTTGGCAGATACGCATTCTTGACGTGATTATCGCAGCCACAGCATTTCGCCTTCATAAAACAGAAGGACTATAGGTTTCATGCATTACCTCCTTACGTCCAGCATTACTGTGCAGAACGCCATGTATAACACATTAAGGACCACAAGGACAGTACTGGTAGTCAATCGTGATTCTCATGAATCTCTCCATAGGCTATTGAAAACAGTGCTATATGCTCAACTTCAGAATTATGTTCTCATCATGGCAATGATAGGCAAAGATAATAAAAACAATATATACAACCAAATTATCATTTATTATACAACAAAGCTCAAACTGCCTCCTTGCTACCTGAAAAAAATTAAATACCTAATCATATATATATATATATATATATATATATATATATATATATATATATATATATATATATATATATATATATTTATTTTGCTATGTCGTAGCGCTTAAGGGAATAACAGGGATGACGACGGTGATAATTGTCGCAAGGGAACGAGATGAAAGGAAAATTTTCTCTACCTGAAGTAAATTCTAATGGACAGTAATAATTCGAGACCCCGTTTATTGACAATAATTTTTATAGATCTGCATGTCGCCGTTATTGCGTCTCGGAACATTTCGGTAGATGATATAACTGATATAAATTGATAAATGGGTAGAGAGATATCCTTATCGTCTATATTACGTGATAAGTATGATATAGTAATGATAATCTGTCCTGATAGAGTAAATCTTGCTGTGACGGAAGGGTATTTGTAAAGCGAACTAATTTATACCACAGACTGTATCAGAAGTGTTTCTTCTTCGTAAATTGAAGCTCGATGAATACTCTAGACTGTATGCCAGGAAGCAGGTGACCTTGGTGTTTCTTATGAGGGATCCGGTTCGTGGCATAGTATGGAGGATGCATAGAGCTCAGATTTATCAAACAGATAGTATCCTCGTAACTGGCCACCTCTTCAACCACTTCCTGAAACTCAGACATGGAGTACCGGGGTGAGAATAACGCCCTAATGACTAATACACCACAAACACATGGATATTTATACATCAACGAGAAACGACTGTGGTTCACTTGTATTTTCTATGGACTGCAATAAACACCGTTACTCAGGGCAGACCACCAGTTCCATGTTTTGTCAGTATATACTGAGATGAATCATTCTAACCGAATCAGGTAGATCCTCTCCCTCAACTGAGACAGTGGCATACTGACATGTGAATTAATTGTCATGTCTGGTTATTCTTTAGAAACATTAAAAAAAAATAATTACTTTTTGTTTACCTGTAGAAACAAATAAAATAGTAGTTAGAGGACAAACTTGTGCCACGTGACACTATGCGAAGTCGTTAGTTTTCCTGCCATGAACAGAGGTGTTAACAGAGGTATCAGCCACCCCGGGGCATCAGTCACACCGATTCAGAATGGAGGCAAGACGGAGAGAGACAAGAGAAAGGAGGATTGGTTTAAGAGGGCGCATTGTAGGGATGCGTGAAGCCGGGCAGTCCATCCGAGCCATCGCTAACACCCTGGGAATTTCCACCAACACTGTCCAAAGGTGGATAAGAAGGTGAGTGTAGATATAGTTCCTCTAATAATAAATAACATAACCGTCAGTTTAGGAGTTAAAGACACATAAGGTTTATGAAATAACACCACATCATGTTCTTCCTGACCTTACTATATAATACATTTACTCTATTTCCTTCCGTCTGACCAACGCAAGTTTAAATATGGTAACATAGCATTGCACGCTCGTGATTGGCGGAACAAATGTGGTCCTTTACCCTTGGCTTGTTAAGATAAATATTTAAAATTTATGCTTCCATAAATGTATTTTTATTAATCTTTGTGTCGTTGAGTAATAAAATAACGTTAACGAAGGCATAACTTAATTGTTCATCTCAATAAGTAAAACGTAATCAACATATGTTCGGTAATCACGAACTGCCAATGCGATAGTGTCATATTTACAAATAATGCCACAATCACGTAGGCCTGACGAAATAAAATAGTATATATTGTAACTGTTTAGGGATGAAAGTTTTAATGTGTAGACAACTAAGCTAGAAAACACGCATCCCGGATAATGTTAGGGTAAGGACTCCAGGTCTACATTAAGTCAGGTGCGACTGTGTTGAATGATTCATGTAAAATCTAATGCCAGACTACTCCTCCCAAAAGCCTCGTTCCCTAGTTTAGCCCTCAAAAATTGAGTAGGAGTAAGTAGAGCGGTTATTAAGACAAATTAGATAAAGAAAACTACACAGAAAAATCAGATGAAAATGTCACTGTCATATCATAAATATGTAACTGGTGGCAACGAGGTGGTTATCTCGTATCTGAGACTGATATCAGGGTCGGTGGAGTAGGTGGACAATTTTCCGAGCCAACTGTGTTCCTGATCGCGTAGCAGATAGTAGAAACTCTGATGTAAAACCGGGGGTTGCATCCTCATCTAAGGTGCCTAATTCGCCGTGAAATACTAATATATATATATATATATATATATATATATATATATATAATTTTTTTTTTCACGTAGTTTAGGGCCTGCCATAATCTACGTGACTTTGAGCTTTCTTGTGTAGGGGAAGAAGGTCGAATGTCGCCTAGTTTTTCAAAGAGGGTAATTCAAACAGGACTAAGTAAACAGGATATCAGATTTGGGATTCTGGCCAGTAAGCTCCTTCTGCTCTACACGCCTCAAATATGAATAGCATTTTTCATTGAAATATATTTGAACAGGTTTCTGTATGATGAGTTTCCTATGTGGAAAGAATTTGTGTTTTCTGTGTTACATATAAGAAATTACCCAAAGTTTTCTTTTATCATGGCATTTTTTATCAATAACCATGATCAACACTATGAACTCTAAATTTAAATTTGTTTGCCAGAGCAGAGAACACTGACTGGTATGGCAACCTACCACGGGGAAGACCATCACGGTGCACTACTCCTGCTCAGAGGCAGAATATTGTGCAAACCGCAGAAGCCGATCCACAGACAAATGCGGTAGCCATAAGGGAATCGCTGCATCTTGATGTCAGCGAGAGGACTGTAAGACGAGTGCTGCACGAAGCGGGGTTGCATCATAGGACCCCAGCAAACAAGGAATTTCTGAATGACCAACATCGCGAGGGAAGGCAACGGTTTGCCCAACAATATGTTGACAAGCCAGAGGATTTTTGGAAGAGAGTGATATGGACAGATGAGAAAACCTTCTCCTCTTCGTGTCACGGAAGGCGCCACTGATGGAGGAGGAATAATACTCGGTGAGTATAATTTCTGAGGTTTTTGCTTCTATAAACTAAACTATTCAGTCATACATGACCATAAGAATATATAAATAATTACTGCAGGGGGAAAACCAGTTTAGTTACAACGTCAGCGACATCAATAAAATAGTTACTAATAAGAGTCCATGCAGAGTAAATTACTTTGGGTATATAGGGTTACGCAGTGCTTGAATTAGTGACTGTAAAACATTTTCCCTAAAACAAACAAAAACTTTAAATACTAATGGGATGGAAAGATCACGCTGGCATGAAGTCAACAACTTTAAATAATACCCACACTAGACAGACGTTGATTTTTCCCTTGGGAATCCTAAAAGTGGTGGTAAATGTAATAACTCTACGTGCTTACATTCAAAATGCATATTCACTTAGTATGTGTCACTGCTACCATACCAACCTGAACTATGGCACACAGACTGACAAAGACAACCTACCAAATCTTATCCCTAGCGAAAAAGTTATTTAATGATCTGTTACTCATACATATAGATATCATCTTTGCATATTTCGCACCATCAATTTAGGCTCCCTCTACGTAATCAATATTTATCCTACCATTGTTCAGTTAGTAACCCTATAAATGAACGTCTATAAGGCAACCACGCATTTCACATGCTTGTTCTTTAGTGTAGGCTATTCCTCAGTTGCACTGAAGTAAGACAGGCATTCATGGCATGTCATTAACATTTCCCAATATTGTTAAGAACCTCTTGTTAGCATAAAACAAATATGCAATTATACCATGAAGATTATTAATGCTAGCCTCCTTCTTTCAACAGATACAACCAGGAAAACGTATTTCAAGTGGCCAGGAGTGGACACGTGAACGTAAATATTTGGGGGTGGGTAAGCTGGCATGGGATGGGTGACATGCACCACATAGAGGGTCGGTTCAATTCCGAGAAGTATATTGATATACTTAATAACTTCTTTCTGCCCTCATTTTCTGCCAGCAACCATCCCTTTCCTACTGGTCCAGTATATTTTGTCCAGGACAGATGCCCCGTTCACCAGGCTCGCGTGGTCCAGAAATGGTTCCAGGAGCACCCTCGCTTCCAGCTTCTGCCCTGGCCCAGTAAGGGTGCGGACTGCAACCCCATAGAAAATATCTGGGGATCAATGGTAACTTCGTGGGAGCCTGAACAGGAACGCACACCCCAGGAGCCACTGGACCACACCCGGCGAGTATGGGAAGTCTTCCGGGGTAAACCTGACCTTGTGAAATGTCACACAGGTAATATACAAAGACTTCTTCAGGCTGTGATCGAAAAGGATGGTGGATGGACAGGATACTGAGAGGTAGTAAGTGTTAAGTCTCATTGCTCTCATTGCTCTTGTTATTCTATGAAATATATATGTTGTTAGCTGTGCAAATAACACGCACACACAATTATATATATATATATATATATATATATATATATATATATATATATATATATATATATATATATATATATATATAATCATACAGGCTCTACACTTATGAAATTTAACATCGAGTAACCCTATATGCCCAAAGTAATTTCCTCTGCATGGACTGACGTTGTAACGAAACTGGTTGTCCCCCTGCAGCAATTATTAATATATTTTTATGGTCATGTATGACTGAATAGTTTAGTTTATACAAGCGAAAACCTCAGAAATAATACTCACCGAGTATTATTCCTTCTCCAGCAGTTGCGCCTTCAGTGACACACTTCCAAAAATCCTCTGGCTTGTCAACATAACGTTTGCTAGGGTCCTGTGATGCAACCCTGCTTCGTGCAATACTCTTCTAATAGTTTTTTTTGCTGATATCATGGTCTGTGCATCGGTTTCTGTGGCGTGTAGTGCAACATGGTGGTTTCCGTGTGGTAGGTTGCCATGCTAGTTAGTGTCCTCTGCTTTACCCAACACAATAAATTTTAGATCAAACAGTGTTGTTCATGGTTAATAATATTATATATATATATATATATATATATATATATATATATATATATATATATATATATATATATATAGGATCATATATTTAATTTCTTCAGGTTACATGTGATTGTGTGAGCTGGTTACACCCCTGAGACTGCAGCACGGAGGCAGTTTGAGCTTTGTTGTATAATAAATGATAATTTGGTTGTATATATTGTTTTTATTATCTTTGCCTATCATTGCCATGATGAGAACATAATTCTGAAGTTGAGCATAAAGCACTGTTTTCGATAGCCTATGGAGAGATTCATGAGAATCACGATGACTACCAGTACTGTCCTTGTGGTCCTTAATGTGTTATACATGGCGTTCTGCACAGTAATGCTGGACGTAAGGAGGTAATGCATGAAACCTATAGTTCTTCTGTTTTATGAAGGCGAAATGCTGTAGCTGCGATAATCACGTCAAGAATGCGTATCTGCCAACACTTTCATTCTAAATAACTAATATCGTAACCATAAATTTCCAGTTATTCTTTTCCCGATGGCAGTTTTTTCCACTTTCATGTAGTAGGACTGTAGGTGATAAGGGAGAAATTCCTATGGCACAAAAAGTTTGTAAGAAGGAATGAGGTTAAAAATATGAGAAAGAATAGATAAACAGTACTACAAAAGGAAAGGAGGGAACGGGTAGCGAGAGAAGGAGAAAGCAGGGGGGAGGATGTGTGAGGTTGCCACCCTACTTAAAAGAGACTGCAATATATGCGTAAATTTAGACCAAATTTATTCAAAACGTCAAATAGCGGCGCCAATTAAGGTGTAACACCCATTATTAGACAAATGCATATTGAAAGAAAACAGGTAATTAAATAGATTAATGAAAGGACTATTTGTTGACGAATATGGTTATTTAAAGAGAAAGTTAAACTGCCTTAGGCCTAAAAAAAAATGTAGGGCGTAGGAGAAAGTGATAAAAAGGGGGACTTCAAGCACGAGGGATAATAGGAATACGGAAATAGCTGAAGAAAAAAGTTATGAAAAAATTGGTTCGGGTCCGAAAGACCGTTCAATATCTTTATTAATTGCCTAATATCCAAAGGATAATAATAATGAGTAGGATACCCAAATACGGTGGTGAATAATAGACAGTGTTTTTATTTAGTAGATAAAATGCAATATATGCAGCAGATATTATAATAATTTATTTTTTGTAATTTCTTTTCATCTAATCACACTCACCTGTTTTACCCTCCAGCAGACTCTCGTCTCCGCTACCCAACCATTCGTCTCCCCCTCCCACCAGCCAGACTGTGCTGCTTCTTCACCCTCCCACACTACCCCCTATATAACTCCGCCCACATTTCTCCCCTCCTCACCCTCCCACATCCCCCCTCCCTCCACCTGCAACTGTTACCAGAACCACTGAGACCCAAACCAAGTCGCTGGTGGATGGGGTGTAGCCGTTTCATCTGTCCGGAGCTGTACTTCAGCTATCTATCTATCTATTGCCAGACGCCACAATCCCGTAAGGGGTGGCCATTTGACTTTGAGTTATTTGTTTTACAGGGGGGAGGGGCACTAACCCTCCACCAACCCACTTGCTGATACGTAGGGAGCACGTATGGTTTGGCTATATGGTTACCACCCAGCGTCGTAAATGGTTTCTTGGCTTACAGGAAACCATTTGGCTTGTCACTCAATGTAAAGCCACCTGTAAAGGAAAGAAAAACAGTAAGTAGCGACAGGAAAGATGGGAGAAATAAGAAGAGAGGAGGGCAGGCACAGAAAAAGAATGAGAAGAGCTAAGGAAGAAGTAGGCAGCACTGCATCAAGTGAGTGGATGATGGTCGCCACCACCTACCACCATGTACTTTATGACTGGGGAAAAAAACATTTATGGAAGCCATATTGCTGATGTACACAAGTTTTACCTGTGTCGCAAGTCTGGCTACGCAACTGGGACTGTATTGTTAATGTCAGACTTCTGTATGAAAATGTATGAAACTGGTATGACCATAATGAACCGAACAAAACGCGGCATCAGTCTCACAATATTATAACCCTGCAGCTGCACAATCTCTCTCTCTCTCTCTCTCTCTCTCTCTCAAATGGCAGATGAGGTGAGAATTCACATTGCTATTGACTGGACCATCCCTGGATATATTATATTGTAACTGAGTGTTGTTTAGCAGTTTCGACTGGGGAGAAGCCTGTATTAATAATAACCCGTGAAGCTGACCGAGGAAGAATTTTACCTCGAGTCATTTTTCAAAGCAAGAACCTTACTGTCGAACTCGTAGGACACTCTTACTGCGCGTCCACACGTGTGCTGGAACAAGTGCTGGCAACACGTTAACAACACAGTAACGGACAAGCTGCAAACGTGCTCGGAACAGCAGCGTCCAGATCATGTTGGCAACACCATCATTTACTTCTCAGCTGCCACGTATGGACACACTTATCACATCACCTGTGCTGCCAGTAAGTTCGAAGCTGCACTGAAACATGTTTGCATATATCTGTCCAAATACTGCTGCAAACATATGTCCAAACATGTTGCCAGCTGTGTTGTCAACACATGTTCGAGGGCACGTGTGGATGCACACTTAGCTAAATGATATTGCTTGGCTTCAGCTAGAACAAAATGTAGAGTTATTTCGACCAAAAGAGGGTTTACTGTAAAAAAAAAAAAAAAAAAAAAAAAGGAACTCCATATCCATTTGGAAGTACCGACAATTGCATTTTTTTTTTTCTTTCGGTTGGCAAGATTATTTTCACGTGGGATGCGTGGCCAAGACGAGGCTGGGGTCGTTACTCGAGTATGTCTGTTTATTCCTTTTGAGTTGTCTGTGGCAATGGAGTTGCTTCAGTTCAATGCTCTTGGTATCCTTCGTGAACCTTTGGTAAGAGGCACGTCTTTAATGATCCATATTATGCATGGTCCAGAGGCTTTTTAGTTGCCCTGTAGGATGATGCCATTAACACTCAGGTTCCTGTGACTCAGCCTCAGCTGAATAATATCGTCTGGTGCTAACCCGAATTGTCCCAATCATGAGAGTGAAACTGCAAGGTCTCATGGTGGTTATTAAAGGTAAAGAGACAGAGAGAGAGACGGGGGGTGGGCGACGCTGATGGGATGGGTGAAATGCCTTTTGTCCCTTCAGCTTCAAAGCGAAGAATTTCTCGAAATCTTATTACCCTAACTTTCTGCCAGCAGGAAGAACATGACGAAACACAGACGACATCGTGATGACTGGAGTATTTGCTTTATGGCATTTACCCTCATGGAAACTTTGCTATTGTTTTTCCGAATGAAAGTCTTTCCCTAGGGTTGGGTACGATAGTGTAGGCAGGGGTAAAAGCTGGAAGAACATCTTTGTTCTTTTAGCCACATTCTGGGCATTCCAGTGTGTAATCTATGTTAAGTCTGGCAGTGAAAAACAGAATGTCAAGAGCGTGGCTTAGTAAAATGATGTGTTCTTTACCAACTTCCAGACTTACATCAGACAATTTGCGTAAGAACATGTCCGACTCCGGCCTTTGTGCGACGAGACCCTAACAATTTCCCTTTATCCTCTCTGAGCTTTAGGGTGCATTCACAG
Organism: Coenobita brevimanus; assembly: GCF_032717465.1. Taxonomy (NCBI): domain Eukaryota; kingdom Metazoa; phylum Arthropoda; class Malacostraca; order Decapoda; family Coenobitidae; genus Coenobita; species Coenobita brevimanus. The sequence goes on along the minus strand of NC_137033.1, from coordinate 48,433,611 downwards.
TACGAGCTATAATAAAATATATTCTAAGCCCCTACGCACATTGTGCGATCATATGGGTCGAGGTGTATACCAATAAAGAACAAGCATCTCTTTGCTGGTTCGCAAAATGGCCATGCCGTATCGCACAGGGCCATACACTTTGTCTGAAAGTAAGAAACGACTTCCCAGAACATGTCCAAATGAAACTGGATGTTCTTCCTGTTTTTGTCAAGAACTACAGGATGGGACATTTTGCGTCAGAATTTGTCTGAATCTGGTACCATACTAAATATTTCTTATGCTATGTACAACTTTTCTTAGTGCATTTTCTACAGAACTTTTAACCGTAGGCGTATTAGAGAGGAAGCCATCATTGCACTGCATAATTCCTGTGATTATATTATTGTATTGTAAATTTCTACCACTGTTCTTCATGCCCAGTTACTGATGCTTACAGATATAAAGCCTTCGACTCAGCTTTATTTCATGCACTTCTACATTGTTGCCTTGATTTTAGGTCTTTGCTAAGATGCGAATCCTTGATTTCTGTCGCTGTTCGATGTATTAAATTCGGCTTTATTTAACAAGGAGAGGGTTGTACATTTACATCTTCCGACCGGCCTGCCTACTTGAAGTACTGTATATAATGTCTCCGTCATCTCCTCCCACAGTAACGTTCCTTTGACTAACTCTCTACTGAAAATTTAAGTTGTAGGTGTCCACACTTGAAAGTGTGGAATGTGATCAAGATAGCAGACGTGCTCAAGTTATCTTATCTTTTTAACAATGACGTAAGGCCGCCCTATTTTTTAATAATTTCAGGGATAACCCAGGTTTTTGCTCAGTTTGGCACATTTCGTTGTTTTTCACTTATGTGACGGCGAATTTTCAGACAAATTCATTAAACTAACACCTATTATATTTTTATAAGCTTTCCAGCCATATGTGTAGGTCGCTGTAGCTTTAATAATTTCTGATGTAACCCCCTCCCTCTTTCTTTTTTTGCTCAGACGCTTATATTTTCTTTCCGCAATATGCATGTATTTCTGAAAAAGAGCTCTTAAGCAACACCTATTGCTTTTTCATAAGCTCTCCAGTACATTATCCTTATTAGTCTCTGAAATAACCCACCCAGCTACATGCAACACAGTGTTCTTGATCGCTCGCTTTACTCGCTTGCTCGAACTATAAATCGTCGAAACAGCTAGATCGGAACCCAGACCTTGAGTTACCTCGACGATGGGAAGGTTTAATATTCATTTCACGCAAACCTTCAAAAGTTTGATGTGTCGAACTTCCTATCGTTGTATATAATATTCCTTTATCTCGTCCACCTTGATTCTATAATTTCATTTTCAACCTATCCGTCTCACCCTGCTTCTCTCTTTCCTATTTCTCTCTCACCAACCCTCTCTCGCCGATTGTCTTGTCAAATGTTTTTCTTAATTTTGTTCCTTATCACACCCTGTCTCTCCCTGTTTCAAGAAACATTTCCTCTCATCCTGCTTCTGTCCTCCCTGCTCTCTGCTCACCACCCTTCCTTCCCTCTCCCCATCTCTTTTTAAATCTCTTCCTCTCACCCTGTTTCTCTCCTTCCTACTCCCATCACCCTTCCTTCCCTCTCCTTCCGTTGCGCCTTTTCTATACCCTCTTCTTCCACCCTGTTTCTCTCCTCCTTGCTCTCCTCTCACCACCCTTCCTTCTCTCTCTCCTCCTCTCCCCTTGGGTCACACTTCTCCCCTCGGTGGTAATGGGGAGAGGGGAGGGGGCTTCGCTTTTACATTTCACTGTTAATGACTCTCGGCTTCATTGACAGGAAACGGGACAGACCTTTTCATGTGGATATTTTTGCGTACGAGAGAAAACAAAACTTTTACCCTGAAAGGTGACCGTGTGTGAGAATGTTAGAGCAGCCGTCACATTAACCTTAAATCAGTGTATATTATATACATAATCATGCCTTTAAGATATCTTCATTCTGGTGGCGTATTATTAGATTTTGCTCCTGCTATTCCCGACAGTTTTCCCTCAGCAAGAACCTCTCGTACTGAAAGGATTACTGAAGGCTAAATCTAACCCTTATGGTTCGAAAAGTCTCCCTCGAGCAAAATTTACGCTTTTGTAAATTGTAAGAATTTTATGGAAAGTAAGTCACCCGGCTGAAGAGGTTAAAACTGGCGCCTTTATATACAGCAATCCCTTGACACCAGTGATATGTATTTTTAATATTGCTACAACCAGCCAATTATTTTCAGCTTAGGAGGATGCCACTGTTGTTTTGAGGGTAATGAAAATTGCATCTGACTCCTCCAGTTCCAAAGTATATCTTTAGATAAACAAAATCGTCAGGAGATGGCAGGAAGGAAACAAAAATAAGTTAATGGATTAAGAACATTTAGCCCTTTAACCTTTTGTTAGTCCTGTGGGGCATTCAAACGTTGTTAGTCCGATGGGGTGTTACAGAACCCAGATACAAAAATACATGTAGTATTACTAACATGTAAACTATATTCATACTATCGCTCCAGCATATCTCTGCAATCACTAATGAAAAGACTGAATGCCTTGTAGGAGGTGTTTATTAATTTATAATAATAAAATACAATAAATTATAATATCAGAAAAAAATAACAAATGGACTCATATCTCATTTGTCAGGTAAACACGCACAGGAAAATCCATTTTGTGGTTTTTAAAATCAATATAATGATAAACAATACGCAAAAATAAGATAAAAAAAAAATCTATGTCACAATATGATCTAAATGGTTATTTTGATGGGGTGGCTGGACATCCCGAGGGGAGGGGGGAGGGAAATTGCCCCTCTCTCTCACTACAGCAGAGGCAGGACTAAACCAATCCACATGCTCCCTCCCCTCACTGAATCAGGAGAGCACTGGATCGGAGAGAAATATTCGAATTACCGGCTAGGAAATATGAGCTTTTAAAAAAATTTGCGGTGCCAAAACACCCCACCTGACTAACGAAGGGTTAACTCTGGCGACATATTTCCCACTTTATTTTAGATACATATTTCTAATTTTATTCTGGTGGCCTCTAGACGATTTAATTCAGTGAAAGAAAAACTTTTCGAACAGCAGGGATATGATGTAGCACTCATTTACCCTTTCACTACAAGAGGTCTCAAAAGCTGAATTGGATAGAGTGGCATTAGCAAGAATAAAAGAAAAGTAAATGCCATTGGAGTGAAAGACTAATAGGATTTAAATGCAGTAAGTCTCGATAAACAGGATGACCAAAGGTAACCACACTGAGGAAGAAGGAACAGCAGCAAGTTTAGCTTTAACGGCTTTACTCCGATGATGAATTTTGTCTACCTACAGTCGACTTTCTTTCAGCTTAGGAAAGAGTGACCTAACAGGAAGGGCTTCATAGTGCTATCATAAACCCCCATCAGTACAAGAGGTCTTTCCTATTATGAGTAAAACCGTCTGGAGGTAGGAACAGTATGTCAATAAAATACATAGACAGGATGAACTGTTCGAGGTTATATTTTAAACCTTCAACCTTTTACATTTCCTAGAAGAACAATCCATTAGATTTTGATGCAGCGCGCGCGTTCACACACGCGAGCGCTTTTGTGTGTGTGTGTGTGTGTGTGTGTGTGTGTGTGTGTGTGTGTGTGTGTGTGTGTGTGTGTGTGTGTGTGTGTGTGTGTGTGTGTGTGTGTGTGTGTGTGTGTGTGTGTGTGTGTGTGTGTGTGTGTGTGTGTGTGTGTGTGTGTGTGTGTGTGTGTGTGTGTGTGTGTGTGTGTGTGTGTGTGTGTGTGTGTGTGTGTGTGTGTGTGTGTGTGTGTGTGTGTGTGTGTGTGTGTGTGTGTGTGTGTGTGTGTGTGTGTGTGTGTGTGTGTGTGTGTGTGTGTGTGTGTGTGTGTGTGTGTGTGTGTGTGTGTGTGTGTGTGTGTGTGTGTGTGTGTGTGTGTGTGTGTGTGTGTGTGTGTGTGTGTGTGTGTGTGTGTGTGTGTGTGTGTGTGTGTGTGTGTGTGTGTGTGTGTGTGTGTGTGTGTGTGTGTGTGTGTGTGTGTGTGTGTGTGTGTGTGTGTGTGTGTGTGTGTGTGTGTGTGTGTGTGTGTGTGTGTGTGTGTGTGTGTGTGTGTGTGTGTGTGTGTGTGTGTGTGTGTGTGTGTGTGTGTGTGTGTGTGTGTGTGTGTGTGTGTGTGTGTGTGTGTGTGTGTGTGTGTGTGTGTGTGTGTGTGTGTGTGTGTGTGTGTGTGTGTGTGTGTGTGTGTGTGTGTGTGTGTGTGTGTGTGTGTGTGTGTGTGTGTGTGTGTGTGTGTGTGTGTGTGTGTGTGTGTGTGTGTGTGTGTGTGTGTGTGTGTGTGTGTGTGTGTGTGTGTGTGTGTGTGTGTGTGTGTGTGTGTGTGTGTGTGTGTGTGTGTGTGTGTGTGTGTGTGTGTGTGTGTGTGTGTGTGTGTGTGTGTGTGTGTGTGTGTGTGTGTGTGTGTGTGTGTGTGTGTGTGTGTGTGTGTGTGTGTGTGTGTGTGTGTGTGTGTGTGTGTGTGTGTGTGTGTGTGTGTCAAAGCCTTAGTTTACCCTCAGCCCTTTCACCAAGTTCGGTTGAAATCAGGTATAAACCGTTTGAGAACACGTACACTACAACTGGGCCGTCTACATACAACTTGGTCGTTACTTACATATTCATTTACTCATATGTCAGTGACAGAGTAACATGTTGAAATGCTTGCCAGAGTGATTAATCTTGGTTTTAATCACAGTTACAACAGACAGCTGCACCAACTACCACCTGAATTACATTCTATATACAGTATGTTTCAGTCTAGAATTGCTTTTAATTCGTTCTTCGTCTTGCCAAAAACAGTTCCATCCGTTCTAAATGTAATAAACTTTCTTTCTACTTCTGACATCTTACTAAAAGCCTATTGTGTAACTTCACTTCTTCCTCTTTCTTTCTTCATTTCCTCTCGAAATGCTTTTTTTTTCTTTCTTTCTTTAAGTGACATGCCTGGAATAATTATTCATACCCTTGTCCCTCATTCTGATCTCAGCAATTCCAGTGTTTGTTTGTTTTTTTCCATCTCTCCCGCACTCTGATATTCACATGTCTGTAACTGAATTTTATTCATCAAAGACTGTGCTCTGGGAGCCAGAGAGTATGACATTCACTATTAACCTGCATGTGATCGGAACAACACTAATGTGTTCTGGTTGACATCAGACGATTTTCTTTAGCCGAGAGTAAGGTGAAGGAGTGTGGAAATGTTACAAGTATCGCAATAACCAAGGAAATGAATTTGAAATTACTGCAGAGGAAAACATTCTATCCCTGAAAAGTGACTAGATACTCTCTCAACACTACCATCCAGCTTAGACTTTAATTATTTAATATCCTTAATGGGAAAAGTTTGTTGTTTAGAGTTTTTGCCTCCCTCCCCCCCTCACCGGCCCCCAAGGGGAAGCTGGTAATGTCAGATATTAATTTTCGAGTCTGTTCATCCCTCACCCAGACACAACCATTAATTCTGCCAGCCTGGTGATCCACAGCTGCAGTAATACAGTAATTAAGCAACAATGTGCAAACACGTAATGCAGATAATCCAGTGAATGTGTATTTACCTGTTAATAATTAAGAGTCCCGTGCCGTAAAGCCATCCACTACAATGACGATGAATGCATTTTAGTTTCCATTCTCCCAGACGATTTTATTCAGCTGTGGAGAGCCAGTTCCAAAGAAGGGCTGGATGTAGCCTTCATCAACTCCTTCACTACGGGGGTGGGGGCTTAAGCTGCACAAAATAGTCTGACGTCAACAGAACATAAAGAGAGACAGGAAGCAGCACCCACAGAGTGCAACACCCACGGCACCAACTGGGCTAAGGGCCGAATATTTGATCTTATCCTGTGACCTTGACGTTGGACAGATTACTCTTAAAATCAGATTACTTCATTCTTGCCTGTCCCGTAACACTTCCACCAACTTTGGTTCAGATTTGATCAAAACTGTTTTGATTAACCTTGCCCACTGTCCATAGCTACTTGACCTTTTCTTGTGACCTTGACCTTTGATTGTTCTTATAATCGAATTTATCATTTTTTACCTAAACTCTTTCAGAGTTTAGGCCACACTCTGTAAGTTGATCATACCATGTAACTTTGGCCTTTAAACACACTCTTCTTAAAAAAAAAAAACAATTGCTCAACCACTTAGGTGATCCTCAACTCAACCACCAAGTTTGATCCAAATCATATCCAAAGTATTTTTTTTTGTTCACACACACACACACACACACACACACACACACACACACATTATATATATATATATATATATATATATATATATATATATATATATATATATATAGATAGATAGATAGATAGATAGATAGATATATATATATATATATATATATATATATATATATATATAAACTATATATATATATATATATATATATATAAAACCTCTGCTGGCTGACCCATGATCACGATAATCTATTTTATCTTCATGATGACAGACGACTTTATGAGACTTAGAACTACTGTACCGAAAGGTGAGTGTAAGTGTGAATATGTGTGAGTATGGGTGTGAGTGTGGGTGTTGGTGCGGGTGTGAGTGTGGGTGTTGGTGCGGGTGTGAGTGTGGGTGTTGGTGCGGGTGTGGGTATGGGAGGGTGTAACATTTTTTACTTTATTAAGTAGTAAAGATGAGACAAACACCATGAGGTACTTAACCGCGGCGCTCATCGCCGTATCTTAGGTGTCGAGTCTGTGGTGGGTTATTCACCCACTTTCCTGGGATACAAAGCCACTCCATCATTCTGACTAGCACTTACCAAGATCTGAGGGATATTTGACTATGAAAGTTGCTTTTACCCAGACAGGCAGTGTTACCTTTCACTTTCATCTTTACCTGATGTTATACAGTACCAGGTGATTTACAGTCATTCTTGAGCTTAAGCTGTGTATACGATTATCTTCACTCACACATGTACCAAACACTTCATAATCATATAAGGGCGATTATTTAAAAGAGAGCAGTTGTAGCTGTTGTAGTCCCATGTTCATCTGAAGTGAGAACCCAGTGGACTGCGGGCTGAAATGGCCCTACTGCATCAGCTTCATATTACCGGGGAACTCCATCACCCTGTTATATCTGTGCCACCACGTGAAGGCACCCCTCTCCAGCAACATTAAAATCACAAGTAGAAGAAACAAAATACCCAATAATAATTAATGAATTTTCATCAGAATAATTGGTCGACATTTTTTCTAAATACGACCCATGAGAGTAACACAGATGAAAAATATTTAATAGGGGAACTGAAGAAGACAATTTAGAACAGAGAGCTGAGGAGGTGCAAAGAGAGACGATGCAGGAAGAAAACAATAATTAAAAGAGAAGAGGTGAGGAAATAAGAGATGAAGAAGAAAGGGGACGGGAGAAGAGAGAAGAGGAGACAACAGGAGAGAAAAAGGAGGAGGAAAAGAAGACAAGACAAGAACAGAACAGGAAACAACAGAAGTGCCAAAAAAAAGATGAGAGAATGAACAGGGGTCCACTGACAAAAGAAGATGAGAGAGGAGAATTAGAGACGAAAGCAGAAAAGCTATGAAAGAGAAGGATGAAAAGGATGACAATAAAAGAAAATGAATGAAACAAAGCGAAATATATTGAAAGAGAGAGAGAGAGAGAGAGAGAGAGAGAGAGAATGTGTGTGTGTGTGTGTGTGTGTGTGTGTGTGTGTGTGTGTGTGTGTGTGTGTGTGTGTGTGTGGAGAGCTACAAAAGTGAAAAAAATTACGATGTTCCGTAAAAAAATACAGAATAAAAAATTGAATACAGCTGGGGAGAGGGCTTTTAGCAAGACGAAAAAAAAAAAAAATGGAATAATGAGAGAGAAACATTTATTTCTGACGTAAGAGCGAAAAGTATGAAAGATTTTTAAAGATCACACAAAAATTAGTAACGCTGAGTCAAGAAGTGATTGATGAGAGTTTTTATTTTAGTCTGGCGGCAGTAAAGAAAAAAAGCCTGATTGCACTAAAAGATAAATTAATGGAAACTTCATTAATGTTATCAGCATTCCTTCACTCCGATGACATGTTTCCTCTCCTTGCCAATTCCAGACGGTTTTACTCTGCTTAGACGTGGCTTACAAACAGGACAGCCTTCATTTACCCTTCACCACCAGAGATCCTTCCTGGGATGAATAAAGTTGTCAGACGTTGGACAGATCAAACTGATTCATACGACATGGGATTCAGGAGGTTAAGCTAAATAATGTGGTGTGGTGATAGCAAGACTAAAAACGTTTTGAGGGCTTTGTAGAATGTGTGTGTGTGTGTGTGTGTGTGTGTGTGTGTGTGTGTGTGTGTGAGAGAGAGAGAGAGAGAGAGAGAGAGAGAGAGAGAGAGAGAGAGAGAGAGAGAGAGAGAGAGAGAGATTAAAAAAGGCAATAAAAAAGGTAACAAAGACTGAGTAAAATCTAAGGACTGGAAGTAAGAGATAGCAAAAATAGGAAGGAAAATAAAATTAAAAAAGTCAACGCACTTTCTGAGTAAATGCAGACTGAAGATTAAATAATGAAACAGTAATCTCCACCAGACAGCAGAAGAGGCAGAAGAAACATCGAAGGATTTGGACAAGAAAAAAGAGGAATCAGCGTTGAAGTATAAAACAGATGTCATTGTGCCAAGTCAACTACTCCAGACAAATGGCTAAGGGATGAAAATGAATGAAAACTCTAGAAGGTATAACAAAATTCGGAAGTAGACGAAGAAAAATCTGTGAAAAAAGGAGAAAAAAAAAAGAAGAAGAAAAAACGGATAAAGTCTGAAGCAGGGAAAACAAAAGACAAATGTAAATCAGGTTGGGACGGACAAGAAAGTAAGTCTTACGATCGTGCGCTGAAAACTGAACAGACCTTGAGGTCAGTCAGATCTGATCGGCGTACTATAACAAACTGTGGAATCCACATTTGTGCGATGTCACACTTGTGTACTGGGCCGATACCAAAATTACCGAGATGAAATGTGAAGTAGCCAGATGGTAATTCACAACCATTCCCAAATACAAATATTATGAATGATACGAGTATACTAGAAAACCAATTTGTGTACGCCGTCAGGCTTTAATAAACTCATCCAGCGCCACAGTTATGGCATGGCATACAAACAGCTGGTGGAGTACGCCAGCCAACCAAATGTGGAATGTCACAAGTATCTCACCCATACCGCCACTGGTTTCATAGCGTCGTGAGTTCTCGATATGGAACAAAATGTATTGAAGGATTACAGTTGTGTTTCTGGTGAATAAATCAGAGTTTGGTTTCGACTCGGACACTAATCATACTAACAGCTTCAGAGTGGCTTAGATCCTCTGCATACCAACAGTTTCTGCCCAACTTGACATCAAACCAACGGTTTCGGCTCAACTGTATTCCATGCCAATGTATTGAAGGATTACAGGTGTGTTTCTGGTGAATAAATCAGAGTTTGGTTTCGACTCGGACACTAATCATACTAACAGTTTCGGTCTGGCTTAGATCCTCTGCATACCAACAGTTTCTGCCCAACTTGACATCAAGCCAACGGTTTCGGCTCAACTGTATTCCATGCCAACAGTTTCGGCCCAAGATGGATTTTTTTTCTTTGCCAACTATCAACTTGGTTTTTTTTTTTTCATGCTAACATTTTCAGGCCAACTTGGTCTTTTTCATGCCAACAGTTTCGGCCCAACAAGGACGCTTTCATGCCGACAGCTCGGCCTGACTCGGACCCTCTTCGTGTGTGACGAGAGGCCACGACTGGCCAAAACTCTTGTATCCTTAACACAACTTTAATGTGGTTCAGTTTATTCCACTGATATAAGATCTGACAGCTTTTGAGTGGAAGGTACAAAGGTAAAGGAAGAAGAAAAATAATTTTCCAACCGTGGGTCACAGGAGGGGGGAGGGAGCTGAAGACGCTGGAAGTGAGAAAAAAAGACAAAGAAAAAAAAAACAAGACAGTTCAAAAATCTTTTGAACTGAAGATCGTATGGTAAAACGGAAACATTTTTCTGTTTAATAGTAGTAAAAAGAATGAATTAAAATGAAGACCGAGAATCTGGGGAAAAAGGTTAAACGACAATGGGGACGCATTTAATTAGCCAGGCAGGACCTCTTACACGTTTCTTCTTTTGCTAACGTCTATTTGCGAAATACACCTGTCTGTTCTCTTGTATCTCGATTACAGCATACGAGTATTTGCCTACTAATATAGTTTTCCTAAATATCATAGACATTCATATTAACCCCTCCGCTGCCATGACGTTCTTCTAATTTTACTTACGTTCTCTCCAGAGGACTTTCTTCATCTCGAAATACATTTTTCGAACCAAAAGAGTTTGATGTAGTCTTTCTTAACCCTTCCACTACCGCAGAACCATCCTCAGGTTGATGGTATTAAGATGTTATATGCAGATGGAAACTGACAAGGACGAGATGTTGGGATGCCTCGTAAGCTCACAGGAATACGGCCCAGGGATTGCAGTGAGATGTAAGCGAAGAGGAAAAAACGCAATGCCAGAATACTGACCGGATAAATGTTTAAGCTTAATGATAAAAATTGCCCACCAGAAAAAAAAAAACAAAAAAAACATACCGTTCAGTGCAATGACGTGATTGTTACTTTTTTTCCTTTTCCTTTTCACTTTTCTCTTTTATTTATTTTTTTTTTTCCAGACTGCACTTCGGTCATCACCTATCTCTAAATACACACATACAACTTTCTCTTCCTCCACTGAAAGGCCGCTCCACTCACCACGACATACGAACTCACTTCATCCACCTCGTATACCTGACGTATTCATTTTATGCACCTCACTCACCCATCATACTTACCTCATGCACCACATACACATAACATACCAGCTCACCTCATGCATCTCAATCACATAACATACTTACTCACCTAGGCTAAAATACACAACATAATAAACCAATCCAGATAACATACCTGGTGTATAGTAACCTAGAATATGAGGCATATCTCATTCACCTTATTCACATAACATACTCACCTCATTCACATTGCATACAAACTCATCTCATGCAGCTCACTACATAGCATAACCAATCTCCTCAAGCACCTCATTAAAATAATACACATACTAATCTCAAGAGCTCCATCCATAAACCCCATTTACCCACCTTATTGAACAAGGCATCTTCTGGAAGACTGGCGAGGAGAGTGTGTGTGAGTGAGGTGGGGGGGGGAGAGAGGGAGGGGAAGGCCAAGGATGAGATGGAGGGATGGAGTGGAGAGGTATATGAGGGAGGGGTGTGTGAATTGGGAGCAGGGCAGTGAAATGGCGGGGGACAGGATGACTTGGAGGCGATTTGTTTGTGGTCACCCCGTATAAGGGATTAAGGAGTCTGGCAATAGATAGATAGATAGATCTTCTTACCTCATGTACTGTTGCGGACACTAATAACAACCCATTTGATTGCGTTATATAACGGGAGAGTGAACAATACCTTCTGAAACCTACTGAAAAGCTTTTCGGAATCTAGCAAGTTTTTCAAGATAATGTGTAAGAGTTTCTTAATAGTTCGTCTAAAAGGGGGCGATATTCCTGACGGCAACTGTACCTCAATGCGCACAACGCACTGCAACACACTAAAACACAACGCACTGCAATACACTAGCACACAACGCACCGCAACACACTAGCACACAACGCACTGCAATACACTAGCACACAACGCACTGCAACACACTAGCACACAACGCACTGCAACACACTAGCACACAACGCACTGCAATACACTAGCACACAACGCACTGCAACACACTAGCACACAACGCACTGCAATACACTAGCACACAACGCACTGCAACACACTAGCACACAACGCACTGCAACACACTAGCACACAACGCACTGCAACACACTAGCACACAACGCACTGCAACACACTAGCACACAACGCACTGCAACACACTAGCACACAACGCACTGCAACACACTAGCACACAACGCACTGCAACACACTAGCACACAACGCACTGCAACACACTAGCACACAACGCACCGCAACACACTAGCACACAAAGCACTGCAACACACTAGCACACAACGCACTGCAACACACTAGCACACAACGCACCGCAACACACTAGCACACAAAGCACTGCAACACACTAGCACACAACACACTGCAACACACTAGCACACAACGCACTGCAACACACTAGCACACAACACACTGCAACACACTAGCACACAAAGCACTGCAACACACTAGCACACAACGCACTGCAACACGCTAGCACACACCGCAACACACTAGCACACAACGCACTGCAACACACTAGGAAACCTCATACACCTAATCCTCAAAACCAACTCACCTTATTCACATACAGCAGTTATTCACTTCATTCACAGCACAGTTACCAATATCTGGACTCAAATTCGCACAGCACACCACCTCACCTCTTGCATACCATATCCACAACAGAACGCACATTCCACGTATATCTCACACACCAACAAATTCGCCTCACCCACATACCTCTATACAACTACACGCACGTACCGTATCAACACACTTACTTCGTCCACAAATCAACACATTCACTCACATAACAATGCACTCACACGCCAACAGTCACACACCAACACAGTCACCCACACACCAACACACACACACACACGCCAACACACTCACCCACACACCAACACATTCACCCACACATCAACACACACACCCACACACCAACCCATACACCAACACACACACACCTCACGCACGCAACACAATTTTACAATATAATTCATATTAAAAGGTTTCTGGGAGCATCAGATTGAATTGCAGTTTATCTCGTTCAAGAAAACAACAAAAACAAAAACAGTTCATGTCATCACCAATAAGTAAAACATTAACAACAGCTGTATCAATGTTTTTATCAATAACACCAACAATAATTCGATAACAACAATGGCAATAACACAAACTGAAAACAATACATAACAGTACAATAAAAACAAAAACACTATTGACATAGGCAATAATGCCACCTATAATAACGAAATAAAAACAAATATATATAACAACTTGTACAGAACAAAACAACAACAAGAACAATGGAGACGTTCACTGAATTGTATGAAAACAGAATAGTTGTCATAGCAGTAGTTCACTCCTTCAGCCGGAGGACAGCATTTTATTCATCCCCCTCCCTAACGATTTTTTTTACTAGTTTCAGTGCGTTCCCTAAAAAAAAAAAAAAAAAAAAAAAAAAAAAGACGGAGGCGCCACCACTTAACGCACCTCAAAAATTTCTCTTAAAGATGCTTAAAATGGATCACCAGAGACGCGCCCCCCACCAAGGGATCAAGAAGGACACAGAGCAACGACCTGAAGCCACTCCATCCCCCATTACCATCGACAACTTCAGTAGGAACGTCTCTCCTCGGGTAACAACCCCTGCCAAAACCTCTTCCTGGACAAGAACTTAGCATGAGAACCATCTTGTGAAATGGCAAAATAAGTAAATAAATAAATAAACAAATGAAAATAAAATCAAGAAAAGTCCTTGGCGATTTAAAGTAGCTGTGATTGATTAAAGGGTATTTCAAAGTCAATTAACCCTCTTGTGGTCGGGACAACTCTAGTACTAAGTTCCACGTACCGCCAGATGCTCTGCTTTACCTATGAGTCATGGCAGCCTAAGAGCGTAAAGCCGAAGTAAAGCCCCGGCTGTGACGAAGAAGCAAAGCAAAATTAATCATTGGCCAATTTCAGTGCTCAATATGAATGCGAGTTTCCCTTTCACCCAAACTGCTGAACAGCACCAGTCACTCAAGAATAGGTGAATCCCTACCACAGTCTCCACCGATACTATTAGGAAACGAGAGAGAGAGAGAGAGAGAGAGAGAGAGAGAGAGAGCGACCAAGTGAACATAAAGAATGAAACAAACCTGTACCTTACCCAGGAATAATGGTAATATATTGGATGACCATAAAGAAAATGGATCTGAGACGGTGTGTCTGCGTATTTGTTTTTGTGTGCTTGTGTTGAAGAGAGAGAGAGAGAGAGAGAGAGAGAGAGAGAGAGAGAGAGAGAGGGAGAAAATAGACTGAAGGTTGTGGAAGGTGGTGATCGGAGGAAGGATGAAAAGTTTTATTGCTAACCTAAAGTTTCCTCGCTCTTCTCACTCGCGGACACTCAATGCCTCATTCATTTTCCCTCACTCACTCACTCGCTCTTTCACTTACTGTTTCTCTCTCTCTCTCTCTCTCTGCTTGTCTATTTATCTGTGCTTATATCTCTACTTCACACACACACACACACACACACACACACACACACACACACACACACACACTGATTATATTAATCTAACGTGGAGACCTGTTGAGTAAAAATTTAATTTCTTCACTACGCTGACGTCTTGTTTTACTCTTGCTACCTCCACATAGCTATATTAATTTTAGGAGAGACGTGGACCTTTATGGATGAGGTGTAGGCTTCATTAACAGTGTTATCCTAAGATAAATATAATCGGAAGAAAGGTGCAAGAATGAATACAAGATCACGCCCTCGTACTGAAACACTAAAGGGAGAATTTCCACCTCTTCACTTGGGGAGAAAATGCCTTCATTAATCATAATGCCTGGAATAGCCTGGAATGAAATTAAAAAGAGCGGCATTGGACTGAAGGAGTTAATATTTCCATTGTGTAGGTGACCAGGTGGTGGGTCAGTGCTTGGAGGAATTAATGGAGGTCCATAAGATACATACGAGAAAGATATAATGGATAAATAAAGAAAAAACCACGGAAGCGATAAGAGAAGGAATTAAAGAAGCAGAATAAGTCAAAGGATCCCTTTAACTGCTGCACTCACCCCTGCATTACTGTAAAAGGAAAGAAAAAATTACTTACGGGAGAGGTGCAAATCCCTTGGGTCCGACCTTGGCTAAACTCTGGTCCAAGCGAAGGTCTTCTACTGTCCAAATTGCCCAGTTCCTAGGGAAGAATAAATCTATATCTATATATCAATATTTACATATCTATCAATATATCTATATATCTTAAGACGTGGCCGGACTGAACGACTACCACTAATTTCATGTTTCTGTGTTAAAAACTTTGGTCGTGCACAACGGCTTTGGTCGGGACCCTCGTAAGTACCCGCACCCAGGGAGTGGCACTACGACTATATTCCTAGGTAAACAACCATGGCGTTTTCTCCCCTGGGGGCCCTCCCGGGGGTTCCACTTGCCTTTTGTAGTGACCAGAGTGAACGTTTACCAATATGCAAAATACTGTATTCCTGGTTTAAAAATTATAGCCATGCATAATGGCTTTGGTCGGCACTCCCGGGGCAGCAACCCTGCCCCTCCTGTCGTGAGGCAAGGAAGGCCCTCAGAGGCCCCACCTTGTCTAATACCTGACTCAAGTAATGGTGTACCACTGTGCAAGAGATTGGATGAGGAGTTTGGAAGGAATTTGAGTGTAAAGTGGAGGGAATGTAAGAAAATGTTCCCGAAAGAGGTAAAGAGAGTTAGACAGGGTACCAAAGAAGTTAGTTGGGGGATGAAAGATAAAAATGGTAGGTTACTAGTGAAGAAGGGAGAAAAAGTGAGCAGATGGAGGGAACATTTCAATGAATTGTTGAACATAGAGTATGAAAGTAATGCAAGTATAAGTGGCTGCAAAATGGCTGGGAGAAGGAGGGATGTGAGAAGACAGGAAGAAATCAGTAGGATGGAAGTTGTGGAAGCAAAGAAGAAAGTTAAAATGGGGAAAGCCCCAGGAATTGATGGAGTGTGTGGTGAAATTCTGAAACATGGGGGAGAGATAGTAGTAGAATGGATATGGAAGATGTGCAGATTGGCCTGAGAGGAAAGTAGAGTCCCAGAGGATTGGAAGTCAGGTATAATTGTTCCCCTGTACAAAGGAAAAGTGGAAAAAGAAGTGTGTGGTAATCATAGGGGCATTTGCCTTCTTAGTGTAATAGGAAAAGTATAAGGTAGGATACTTATTGACAGAGTTAGGGAAATAACAGGAATTAGTTGGAGAAGAACAGGGAGGTTTTAGGAAGGGAAGAGGTTGTGTAGATCAGATATTCATTCTTAGATCTTCAGTGGAAAGGTTTCTAGAGAAGGGAAAGAAGTTGTTTGTAGCCTTCATGGATTTGGAGAAAGCATATGTCAGGGTGGACAAACAAGGATTATGGAAAGTATTAAGAGTATAAGGAGTAGATGGGAAGTTGCTGAATGCAGTGAAGAGTTTGCATGAGGGTGCCAAGGCTGCAGTGCGTGTGGATGGTGAAATGGGTGAATTTTTCTATTTGAAGATTGGATTTAAACAAGGATGTGTCATGTCTCCATGGTTGTTCAATCTGTATATGGATGGGGTTATAAAAGAGATACAAAGTAGGGCTGTAGATGTTGGAGTGGCCCTAGTGAGAGAGGGCAGTGTTTGGAAACTCCCTGTACTGTCGTTTGCAGATGATACTGTGTTTTTAAGTGAAGACGAAGGGGAGCTGCATGGTTTGGTGGATGATTCTGGGAGAGTGTGTAAGAAACAGAATCTAAAGGTGAAAGTAGGGAAGGGTAAAGTTATGGTCATCGAGAAAAGTGAAGTTAGTGAATGTACAGTACAGTGAGATTGGATGGGGAGGAAATGGAGAATGTGAGTGCATTTAAGTACTTGGGTAGTGTGATGAGGAAGGATGGGAGTTTAGTGGGTGAAGTGCTTGAAAGGTTGCAACAGGGAAGAAAGGTTGCTGGCTCCTTGAAAGCAGTGCTAAGAAACAGGGAAGTGAGCATGGAAGTGAAAAAGCTACTACACGACAGTATTGTTATACCAACTCTGACGTATGGAAGTGAAGCTTGGACCTTGATGGAGGGACAGAAGTCAAGAGTGAGAGCAGTGGAAATGAGTTATTTGACTGGAATATGTGGAGTCACATGGAGAGAGAGGCTGACAAATGAGGAAGTGAAGAAGCAGTGTTGTGTGGATGTGGATGTGATAGGATGCGTTAGGAGAAACACATTAAGGTGGTTTGGCCATGTGGAGAGGATGGAGAGTGAGTGACTGATGGGAAGAGTGTATGTGAGTGAGGCTGAGGGAGGGAGAAGGAGGGGGAGGCCGAGGATGAGATGGAGAGATGGAGTGGAGAGGTATATGAGAGAGGAGGGGGGGGTGAGCTGGGAGCAGGGCAATGAAATGGCGGGGGACAGAGCGAAATGGAGGGGATTTGTTTGTGGTCACCCCTTACGGGATTAAGGCGTCTGGCAATAGATAGATAGATAGATAGACATACCAACTTCGCTATAGATTACCCCCAACACACACACGTGGAAGGCAGCCCTTGGGGTTTCCACTCTCACAACGTGGCTGGGGTAAACATCAACCAGTATGTAAAATTTCATTCTCTCTGGTCAAGAACTACGACCTTTTATAACGAACTTGCCCAGGAACACCGCTCCTTCCCCCCTCCCCCGCCGTGGGAGACGGCCTACGGGATCCCATTATATTCATAACGTGGCCTGAGTTGAGCTTTAAGACTGTATATGTAGATATTCGAGTTCTTAGGGGGAAAAATTGGTCTTGACTGATGGTTTGAGTTGGGAATGATCCCCCCCCCCCCCCAAGCGTGGCTGGTGGCCATCGGAGGTCCTATCCTGCCTGAAACCTTTCCACTGTAGGTGGAGATCTACAACTGTGCAAAATTCCATCATCCTTCCCAATAGTACTGGACTCGATTCTTAGGAAAGGTACAGAAATTTAGCTAATAAGAAAGTAAATAAGTAATTAGGTGCGCGAGTAAGTGTCACTTAGGAAGGATCATTATATGGTCACCCCTAAGGATGCCGCAAAAACAGAAAAAAGCTGTTGTGGTGGAGCGGAGGCCAGCTGCATTGCCAGAATTATTAGTTGTTGGAAAAAGTTGGGAGAAATGGTACCTCTCCTGGAAACAAGAAAACTCTCACTTAGTACAAAGAGGAAAGTGTCTGTTGCCTGAATGAGAAGTGTGATGCTGAGTGGCAATGGAAGATGGTCAGTAAAGGATTAGTATGTTTACAATTTAGAACGAAAGAAGATGACGATGGTGAGATGGATGAATACTACTTCCTTTGCGGGCCAGGTTGTATAGCAGAGCACTGAAGAAATGTTGTGATATACCCTGTATTGTGTTAATCTGCAATAACGTAATGCGAAAAGAAAAATTGAAGTTGTTTGAACATGTAAAGAAAAAAAATTGAAAAGGTTAAATAGGTAAGAAGAATATTCGTGGAAATTAGTAATGAAGGCAGTGTACCAAAAGGCAGACCTACGAAAACATGGAATGAATTTTTACATAAAAACCTCATGAAAAAGGGCCTAGGACTGAAGAGCCTAGAGAGCGATCATCATTTGCTAACATGGCGAAAGCCATTAATATTGTAGATTTAAATGCATGTTATAATGCACCACACAGAAATATATATATATATATATATATATATATATATATATATATATATATATATATATATATATATATATATATATATATGTCATCAGCCGTTTGAGTATCCACTGCAGGACCGGCCTATCCCAATCGAAGTTGGGACGATACAGCCAATGTACCTCTACCGAGTGGCTTAGGCTGTCTGGTAGAGATTATATGTAGGGTGAGACGTGCTTGTATGTGTAACTGTAGTGTTGGAGTGGCTTTGGATGTGTGTGCAGTCTGTGAACCAAGTGTAATCGGCCCACGCAAGCCGACTGGGTGCAAGCATACTTTATAGTAAGCGACACTGGTTCAACCACAGCACCCCTTGTGTCCGCCAATGCAGTACGTGGCCGGGTGAACAATCCCAAATTTTATTACCCTGGCGGGGCGCAAAATCTGGCTCACCCATGTACGAAACGCACACTTTACCACTGTACCACAGAGGCTGGCTCCATATATATATATATATATATATATATATATACGAGGTGTGTTCAAAAAGTATCCGACCTTTGTTCATAAAAAATACTCATATCCAGATACAACAAACTTACACTAATCTCCTTCAAAGTAGTCCCCTTGGGCTGCCACACACTTCTCCCAAAGGTTCTGCCACTGTCGGAAGCAGCGCTGGAACGCCTCTTTTGGGATGGCACACAGCTGGTCCGTCGCATTCCGCATGATGTCTTCTCTGGACTGAAATCTGGTCCCTTTGAGGGGCATTCTCAGCTTGGGGAAAAGCCAGAAGTCACACGGAGCCATGTCGGGAGAGTAGGGAGCCTAACGAGGCACAGGTGTGTTGTGTTTGGCCAGGAAACTCTGTATCAAATGTGAAGAATGGGCGGGTGCATTATCGTGATGGAGCTGCTAATTGCCCACTGCCCACAGGTCCGGCCGTTTGCGTCGCACAGCATCACGAAGGCGACGCAGAACCTCTTGGTAATACTCCTTGGTGATGCTTGTGCCGTGTGGTGCGTACTCGTGATGAACCACGCCACCGGAGTCGAAGAAGATGGTCAGCATGACTTTGACATTGCTGCGGACCTGCCTTGCTTTTTTTGGCCTCGGGGATGTTGGATGCTTCCATTGTGATGACTGCAACTTGGTTTCTGGGTCGTACCCATAAACCCAGAACTCATCACCAGTGATCACTGTGTTGAGGAAGTTGGGATCGCTGTTCAGTCTCCAGCATGTCCTGTGTGATCTCCAAACGGAGTTGCTTCTGCTCAATCATTAGCAGCTTTGGTACGAACTTCACTGAGATTCTCCTGAAGCCCAAATCCTCCTTCATAATGGAATGAACGGATCCAATGCTGACGCCCACCTCGTCTGCAAGTTCTCTGATCGTGATTCGATGATCCTGCATCACCAGGGTCCTCAATTGGTCAATGACGATCTCATTTCGGGATGTTGAGGGCCTACCAGAACGTGCTTCACTCTCCACTGATGTGCGGCCATCTTTGAAGCGGTTGTATCACTCCTTTATCTGTGTGTTGCCCATTGCTTCGTCCCCGAAGACCTGTTGAATCTCGCGGATCGTTTCCACTTGGGAATCGCCAAGCTTTACACAAAATTTGATGCAGTAGCGTTGTTCAAGTTTTTCCATCATTTTGTCAAAAAAGAAAATCCGACGGCGCTCACTTTCACTTCCTCACTCATCGGCGGTCTGCCGTCAAATGACAGCTTCTGCTGGTGGGAAAAAAATCACGCATGCGCATTAGGATCGCCTACATATGTGCACCAAACCAGCCTCCCTAGCTTCATTTGTTTACACACGAAAAATTAAGGTCGGATACTTTTTGAACACACCTCGTGTATATACATATATATATATATATATATATATATATATATATATATATATATATATATATACTGTACATACTGTATATACTGTATATATATATATATATATATATATATATACTGTACATACTGTATATATATATATATAGTCCCGTGGCTGCAGTGTGGTAAAATCAAAGCCACATGCACTGAGCCCCAGGGATCCAACCTACGTCGTAAGCATTGACGCTCTTCCTAGCACATGGTAGTTTCCACCAGTGGCGTCACCAGGAGTCAGATACTGGGGGGGCTGTAGCCCTGGTGTAGGTAGAAAGGGGGGGGGGAGCGAAGCGAGCCTATGCAGTTGGGGGGCACGGGGGGGAGCTGTAAGCCCCCCCGGAAAATTTTTCGGAAATTGAGCAGTTTTAGGGGCATTTTTGAGGCCTATAGATGAAGAAAAAGTAAAATAAGGTCTCACAGGCTATTAATATGAAACTTATAGGACACATGAATATTGATGGGCCTAATACCAGGTATCAGTCAGCCTTATGATATAATGTGTACATGGTAATTGTATAAAGCTTTTTTGCAGATAATAGTTTTTCTTCAATTGCTAGTATTATGTGGTATCATAACAGTTTCTTAGTCTTACCATATTAAATTTGATAATTAAAAGAAGCTCTTTATTCAATGTATATAGATATAACTGCCAAGATTTATCTTCCATTACCGGTACTGCGATAGGAAAACAAAGCCATTCACAAAAAAAAACAAAAATTATAAATTATTATTCTAAAACAAGTAACTCTAATTCATAAAGCAATTACATTATAAAACGTCAATACAACCACTGAAACCAATACATTCAAATAAAACCGAAAATAACACAGGATTTAGCCACAGTTCACAGACACTTCTCAATGTAAACAAACATTCCGAGTTCCGATACTCCGAACATTCGAATTTGTGAAAAATTGCATAGATCAGATATTTTAGACTGCATAATCCAATTTTAAAGCTCCATGATTAATATATACCATATTACATATTGTAAATATATAACAGGTCTGATAAATGTAATACAATCTTGCATTCTTTGTGCGATAAATATATTTCAAAGAAAACCAAGCTTGGAAAAAGTATATGGGAAACTAATATATTATAACTGTCACGGGGTTTTTATAATACCACTGGGTTTTTAAAAATAAATGCTTAAATATTATTTGATATTAATATTCAATAATATTAAAGAGCAGGGACAATGCTTGTCTTGCTATATCAAGCAATGATTACTTTACGCTGCTTCTTCGCACGGTTCTCTGAAAACGAGAATTTATAAACTTTCTCAACAGTACACAGCAGAGACTAATTACTCACAATTGCTGAATTACTGTACTGTTAGCCTCTGGAGAAAGTTACTTCACCCCTAAAATAACTAATACTAACATCAGGTTCTTGCTAAAGCTTAACTCCTGGCACAACGGATTTTAAGTTAATACAACAAGACTGGTCTAAGTACCAGTTATGAATAGTAAAATGTGTATGCAAGCTAGGAGCTATGTGGGAAATAAGCTTAATTTGGAGAAATGAAACAAGATTTTACTTTACATTAAGCTCAAGAAAAAGAACTGTTAAATTTATTGATTACAAAAATAAATTTAACGTTACATTTCAAATCAAATCAATGAGACCGTACTCACTCACTCACACAAAAGCTAAATTCTTACGCCTAGGAAAAAAAAACACCTTAATTAACTCTTAAGACTAGGGAAATACAAGAAGGAAATACTATAGTCGATGAATGCTTTGTATCACCAAGGTGGGAGCACTGGAGACTGTGATCTTGTGGAGCTTGGGTGCTAGCTGACCTCTCCTCTCACACTTCTGGAGCACAGGACCTCTCTCCGTCAAAGCAACAACTAGACTGAGCAAGTCGTGGGAAAAAATGGGGAGCAGTAGGCCGCATTTTTCTAATGGTCGAGTGAGCGAAACACGCCCAAAACAAATCGCTCAGCGGAAGCGCTAATGTCTCACACAGAGACGATAACGTATGACAATGCAATATTGATTTGACAAAGCTTCCGTCTGAATGAGCGGTTAACTGAACGATAAACAGTGAGTTTTCCACTAATAGTTCGTGGCTTCTCACAAAAGGGAAATGTCGCGAATTTGATTCGTGACAATAACTATTATGATCTGAGCCATAGGTTTGAGGAGTTAGCACAAGATAGGATGTGGTGGTGTGAGTTCATCGAGGCCCTATGCATCCCCGAGGGTGCCACAGGAAATGATTGATTGATTGATTGATTATATAGCTATAAATAATATTGTATTAAACTAATATGGATGCACGAATAAAAGTGGATTGGCGGTAGGGGGTTGGGGGAAACCTAGGTGGATCAATGCCGAGCTGCAAGAATACAATGTAAGCTGGTGATTTTTTATTATTATTATTTTGGGGGGCTGCAATATTGGGGGGCTGAGTCCTTGATTTGGGGGGGCTAAGCCCCCCTAGCCCCCCCCTGGTGACGCCACTGGTTTCCACAAATTGAAGACAGCATAAAGGGTTTCATTTGTGGTGCTCGTGGGGTTTGAATGCGAGTTCTGGTAATGCTGATGGCTCCGTTTAGGTGGTGCTCGTAGAAATAAGGTTACGAGTTTCCAGGCATGACAAGAACAACCATGGTATTTTTGGTACCTAAAACTCGACGATTTTATCCTGCGAGTATGAGTCACAGATGCCGGAGAATGCTACTACAGTACTGTCTTCGTCAACCCTCCCATAGTCGATATAGCGCCAGTAATCTACCGTTGTTAACACTTTTGTGGTCGGACCCCCCCTGCAGCCAGCAGAACCCTCCGTGCTTTCCCCTCCTCCCGCTCCCTCTCCAGCTGAAAATCCTGGTGCTCGAGCTTTTGTTTTCCGATCATTTTTAACCCGAAATATTTGGATTAGCGGATTTGTTTTTTTATTATAATAAAACTGAGTTTTTGTAGAAAAAGTTGAAAGAAAAAAGAAAGTGATATTGCATAAAGTGCAATAGTTATGACGCATATAAGTTGAAAGAGTGCACAAGAATGTTTTTACCACTTTCTTATGCGTTTTTTGGTCATTTTTTCCAATTTTCCCATGAATCAAAATAGTATCACCGAGCTCAAAATTCTATCAGGCTAATGTCAGATCAAATTTCAGGACGCTAGACGCAATTCCTGAGTTATGGTGAATAATTCTTTGTTTGGGCGTGGATCGGCGTCCAAGGAGGGGGTTGGACACATTCAGTCTGGACGCAGATCCGCATCTAAAGACCGCAATACTGTTAACGTCAGATGAATAGTTTGTCAAGTAAGAGTGCGTAGCAGGAGCGCAGACAGCAGACCGCACCACGATGAGCTGTGCTAGATTCAGTGTGAGTAAATTATAACGGCATCAGTAATGACTTTACCAAATCTGAGTGGCCTTCTAGATAGACTGTACAGTTTTTTATGGCTGTCTATTGTCGGCGTCGCATCCGGTTAGTGGTGTTTTCAACAAAATGATCTCCATGTGCTTTGTTCCTGATCAGTAACGACCACCTTTACACACACACACACACACACACACACAACATCCCTTGCTTACTCTCGCACCATATCTCTCCACCACTTCTGTCCCTACTCAGTAATGACTGCTCTTCCCGAGACACATTCAACCCCTCCTTATACTCGTACACTTCCACACCTTATCTTTCCACGTAGTGCTGTGGCTGTGTTTACTATTTTTTTTTTTTACGTGTATCCTAAATAAAACGCTAACCATGTTCAGTGCCTGAGAAAGTTTTATTACTATATCCTAATCATTTCACTGACGACAACAAAAATAAAATCCTGTGTGTGTGTGTGTGTGTGTGTGTGTGTGTGTGTGTGTGTGTGTGTCCATTAGCTGGGAAAGTGTAAATATCCACAGACAGCACTGATTCCCTTGACCAAGTCTGTCGTGCTAAATAATAATAATAATAATAATAATAGTAATAATAATAATTTTAATAATAATAATAACAGCAATAATAAAAATAATACCAGTAATAATAATAATAATAATAATAATAATAATAATAATGATAATAACATAAACAAGAAAAATATTACTATTATAGTTGCTAATAGTAGCCTAGTTATGAATCATGAATAAATTATTCACAGAATAAACATTTACATTTCAAATATGAATCTTTGTTTTCACCACATTGCCACTCTTACATTTCTGCTACGTGGGATACTGACCGTGAATAAGAAATATTGCCGGTAACGGCAATAAAGGAACTGAAGCGACATTGTACTGACGGAATTACCTTCATATCTCTGATGGCGTCCAATTTACTTTATTCTTGATATCTACAGACGATTTTATTACTCTTTAAAGAGCTCTTGAACGGAGGCGTTGAATCATATCTTTCATTAATTTAATTACCACGAAAGGCTTTCTTAAAGAGAGGGAAAAAATAAATGAATAAATTAAACAAAAAAAAATAAAGACGCTTTCAGGCTGAAGGAAACAAAATAAGTTCTACCACAGCATAACTACTTCCTGTTGGCAATCCTTTCCACCTGTAATACTATTCTTCCTGGCATTACCACTGTTATTGTCGAGTTATTGTACAGCGTGTTGGAGAGAGAGAGAGAGAGAGAGAGAGAGAGAGAGAAAGAGAGAGAGAGAGAGAGAGAGAGAGAGTTGTATATGTAGTGTACCGTTATATTCTTTCCTAACGTAGTTCATTCTCCCATTTATCCTGCTTCTCATTAAATCAATATACAAAACCAATTGTAACACTTGTACTTACCGCGGGTCCTTCTCGTTGTCTTCACGTCTCACCTCCACATCTGTCCACACGTGTCCTACCTTGCCATTCCGTCGTCCTTTACCAAATGTCATCTACTGCCTGCACCATCAACCCCATCCTTCACACTTACCTGTAGGAAGGATTAAGATATGGTTATAATATGAACAGATTCTATTATGACACTGGAGGCTCCTTTCACCACTTGCTTAGCATTATTTATTATTCTATCTATTTTTCTGTACTGATAATCGCAATCGTGTGTCTGTCTGTCTATCTGTCTACCTCTCTCTCTCTCTCTCTCTCTCTCTCTCTCTCTCTCTCTCTATATATATATATATATATATATATATATATATATATATATATATATATATATATATATGTGTGTGTGTGTGTGTGTGTGTGTGTGTGTGTGTGTGAGAGAGAGAGAGAGAGAGAGAGAGAGAGAGAGAGAGAGAGAGAGAGAGAGAGAGAGAGAGAGATTGGTCTGATGTCCTCTGAGGGAATATAATGACCACTTTGATGCTGGTGGTGAATGCAGCAGGCACATTCCCTCAATGCAGTCGTGAAGGTGTTTGCACGTACAGCCGTATGAAGGTGAACGGTGGACGAGTGGGCCGGCCGGTGTGGGCGGGGCTATTACAAAATGTTCTCCAGTAATAATAACAATAAGAAGAATAAGAATAAGAATAAAGTACGCAAACGTGACTCTCAAACCTGGATTCTTTCTATGCAAGAACAGGCTTCACCAACATTTCCAATGTAGAAATCTTGATTCCTATTTTTAATTATTTTTTTTTCCGACAAGCAATTTTTTTTAGCTTGGGATTTATCTTTTATCGTGTAAAGGTTAGAAACAGAATCCAGTAACATAAGATCAACTGCAATAATTTCAGTGACTACTAAGGACAAAATGAAGAGAAAGAGAGAAATTAAACATTGTATGAATGAAGGGACAGACGTGAAAGAGAGAGAGGAACTGTAATTAAGAAAGTGTGAGAGTGTGAGGCAGAACTGGAGAAACAGCGCCATGTATTTATGTGTGACGGTAAATGAGGCTGTTGCCCGCTTTAATGTCAGGATGTTGTTGATGGTGATAATGGTGGTAATGGTGGTGGTGGTAATGCTGGTGACTGTGGTAACGGTGTTGATGGTGGTGGCGGTAGTGGTGATGCTGGAGACTGTGGTAACGTTGTTGATGGTAATGGTGGTGGTGGAGGTGGTTAGATAATGGTGGCAGTGGGGAGTTGTGGTAGCGATGATTTCAGTGGTGGTGGTGGCGGTGGTGTTTGTGATGGTGGTAGTGGAGGTGACCGTTGCAGTGCTGGTGGAGGCGATAGTGGAGGGTGATGAATGTATTTGAGGAGATGGTAACAGTAATGACAATAATAATAATGATGATTGTAGTGTGAGGGATTATACTGTAGTTTTGAAGCTCATTATCATCGACACCATCATCACGTTATTATTTAATAATAATATGATTATTAAATAATAACTGTGATGATGGTGCCGATAGTGGTGATGGTATTAGTGAAGATGCTGATGGTTGTGATGGTAGTGGGAATCAAGAGAGTCATTATAAGTCTTTTCATTACGATCGTAACAAATGTAAAACAGCATGTCCACGAGGCGGGGGACAATCACCTGCTTGTTAAAGATTTCTTGTCACTCCAACAACCTTGACAATAATCCCATGACCTCCATCTTCGAGGATGGCCTACATAAGCTATATACCTACCAGTCTACATAAAACTGATTTCCAAGTTAAGGATATAAAAAATCCGAGCCTGACCCGACGGACATACATTAAGACAGACAGGCGTATTGAATGTGACCAAAAACCTTACCAGTTCAGAAGGAGCATCAGCCTTGTGATAAACTGAGACAGAACACCATCAACCACCTTAAATAGCTCCAATTAAATGCAAGGCTGGCTTAAAGCACAAGGACGGCCCAGTAATATTTGCCATAATCCAATCATATGGATCACAAAAGTTGGATGTTTACAACGGCTGGACGAAAGTTGCCTCGTTTCTGTTTGCTTCTTAGTTTTTTGCTAATGATAAAATAGGCTATGCACCGCTGCCGTCGCCGCCGCCGCCGCCGCCGTCAGCAGCAGCAGCAGCAGCAGTTGCTCCAGGTTCATCTGAAATGTGAACCCAGTAGACTGCTGGTTGCTCCTTCTACAGTCCACCATCCTCTTTTGGGGGATAGGAAAGCAACTGAGGGACATTTGTATGAGCGTGTAATAGAACCATCCAGTTATATAGGTGTCAACGAGCTCAAGAGTCCCTCTCCAGCACCGTCTTATTGATAAAATTGGGATGGTACGGCAAGTTGATACGGTGATGATGATCGTATGATCACTTTTGCTTTAGCTTGAACTAAAATTGCCTTCTCTTCATCTTGAATGCTAAGATGTTGCAGAAGATTATCACTAGAATACGATACTAGGAGTGCTGTGGAAAAGGAGAGCCGTAACTCTTTCTGCCAGTGAACCATCGGGAAATTAGTTGCAAAACGAAGGAAATCTCGGTCGGGTTAAGGTTAAATAAATATATAATGGTAATTATGGTGGTGGTAACAGTGGTACTGGTTTGAAGGCGGTGATGGTAGTATTTCTGAAGATGATGGTTGTGGGTGTTATGGTAAATGGGGTTGTGTTAGATCTGGTAAAGGTTGTGGTGGAACAATGACCTTAATAACTCTAATGATAATGGTGATGATGGTATGTGCAGTGAAAGTGATAACGGGGAAGCTGAACTTAAGAGGGATGATGGAGGTAGCTGTGGTTAAGGTGATGATGGTGGTAATGGTATCGTAATGACAGGGACTGGTGATGGAAAGGGACGTCTTCATGCGGTGACACCAATATGGCCGGGCGTCTCTACTACCCATTGATACAAACGTCCATCAACTCCAGCCCTATCCCCCAAAAGGAGGATGGTGGACTACTGGAGACGAACAACCTTAACCTGCAGTTCACCGGGTTCATGTTTCAGATGAACCCGAGGTTACAACAGCAGCAGCAGCAGCAGCAGCAGTAGCAACAGCAGCAACAGGAGGGACAAGGATTATGATAGTTTCTGTGATGATGGTGATGACAAGGGTAGCTGCAATGATGGGGACATTGGTGGGTGTACTGACAAGAATCACAGTAGAAGTTGTAGTGATCAAGGTAATATTGGTGAGGCTGGAATATGGTGGTGGAAATGGTGATGGTGATATGTGTGGTAGTGGTGGTGGTAGTGGTAGCTGTGTGGCGTTGATATAAGTTGTGATTGTGGATGTGTTGGTAACAACTGTAATGATGGTGGTGGCAGCTGTGGTAGTGGGGGTATCAGATGTTGCGGCGGTGGCAGCTTTGGTGGTGGTGATGGTGGTGGTGGTGACAGCTGTGGTGGTAATGGTGGTGGAGACAGCCGTGGTGGTGTTGGTGGAGGTGATGACCGCAGCTGTTGCTGTTGTGGTAGTGGTGGTGTTGAAAGCTGTGGATGTGATAATAGTGGTTGTGGTGGAGGGGATGGGGAAAGCTGTGGTGGTGGTGATGGTGAAAGCTGTGGTGGTGGTGGAGTTGTGGTAAAAGTTGTGGTGGTGATGGTGGAGTGACAGCTGTAATGGTATCGGTGGTGGTAGCTGGGGTGGTGAAAGCTGTGGTGTGGTGGCTGGGTTTGTAAATGCTGCTGGCGGTGGTGTTAGTGGTCGTGACAACTGTGGTGATGGTGGTGATGGAAACAGTGGTGGTGGCGGTGGTGGCAGCACCTATGGTGGTTGTAGGGGAAGTGGCAGCTGTGTCATAAAGACTTTGTAGTTACTTGTAGAGAAGTATATTTTAGACTTGTGGTCGAGCGGCTTTTATATCTTGTAGTAGTTTCCCCACCAGATGTCATGTAGTGACGGGAGAGGTAAAGAATAGTATGGGACTATTTTTATTTGTCTTGGAAATATTAAACAGGTATAATAGTATAAGTCCTGGGTAGCTACCTCCCTGTCTCGCTATCTCTCTCTCTCTCTGTTCTAAGGCTAATCTCCGTCTCGACCTCTCTCTAGGGTCGCTTGTCTCCTTCTAAACTCTCTTTCCTAAAATCTGGTGTAGTAGGGTGTGTGTGTCACGTATGTTCCTCATGGCAACAGAACTTTCTCACGAGAGGACTGCTGACAGCTAACTGCATCATCTCCTTACTGGCCGCTGTCGTCAGCTTTCCTCCGTGTAAGCGTTTAGCGCTGCTCGCTTCTCGCAAACACAACACCTTCTCATCATTTGACTTCCTGCTTCTATCTGTCTCTCTATCTATCTCTCTATCTATCTATTTATCTATCTATCTATTATGTAGTCCTATATTTGCTCGGCCGCGAAAAATGGCGTACCATCGACATTTAATAGTTATAATATATTAATACATACTACATACACATTATAATGAACTTATAAGCTAATTAAGTGAAATACATAATATTGTAAAGTAACATAATTGTATGAATATTGTATACATATATTATTCATAGTAAATAGTGATTATTCAGTAATATTACATTTTAAATAAGTTGAATACATATTGGAATAAATGCATTAAAGTAAATTATTTAACTGTAATACAGTATGTACTTGGGTTATTATAGTGAATTGCATACATGCAAGAATAAAAATAGTTTAAAATTAAGATTATTGTAAGAGTTATTAATATTTCATTCAAAGATAATGGTACTGGTTTGTCATATATGGGTCATTCTTCTTTGCATTATTATTATTATTATTATTATTATTATTTTTTATTTTTTTTTTTTATATATAATTAATACTATATACAAAATATATACACTTCATTCAGGGTGGTTAACTGTGATGTTAACTCTCCCCCCACTAAACAATGACTCCAAATTAGCAATTCTTGCATGCATTCTGTGCATGGCCAACAGCAATACTGCAACCACAATGCAGATAATTATAAAGACAGTAGGTGCTTGGCTATACACATAATATGGGTTGAACATACTCAAACTCAAATCTTCCCAGGGCTTCATTGTTTCATTGATCAGCTGCATAGTTTCAAACTTAGGTGAAGTCAGCTTAATACTTGTGCTCATGTTTAAGTTCATATCAGGCAGTGGGTGGAAATGTTTGTGTGTATGGTTGATAATGGCGTAGTGATTGATGGTGGAAAAAGTAGACATGGATGGTGTAAATACCGCACAGTAGTCTGGTGCTATGTATAATCCTGAGGCTGATGTATGAGATGGTGGTATATCTGGACAGACTATGTAAACTGATGTGTTATGAGGGAAATAAAAAAACTGCGAGTGTCCAATGCGTTGATGGTGTACAAGTTTATCTGGAGCAAAAGTGAAGTTGCAATGATGATGAATATTGTTATTGCTGATGATAGCCATTTCACAAGGGACCGTATCAGTAGGCTGAAACGTGAAAATGTACGCAGGACAAAGATGAACAGCATGTAAGGATGTGCGGCACTTTCGCTCAATCGTTGACTCACTTGCGAAAGTGACAGTGTCTCGTCTCTTGGAGACCATGATGAGTTCGGTGTCTGTGTTGATGTTGATGATGACTAAAGTGTTGTTGTTTCTATAGGGGAAGGGGTGTATTTGGTATACTGTGAACAGGTCTTCCGTGATGAATGGTACATGAACTATCACTGATGTTGGTGTTAGTGTTGCTTCCAAGTACGGGTAATATTGCATAAATTCCCTACTGCGGAACAATGGCTTCAATTTATGTTTATGTATGCCTTGACTAACTATCTGACGTAGCTCATGAACTGGGAGTAAGTCATTTGTGATCTTGCCATCACCAGCATTTGAAATTCCTTGCATAAGTGCCCTGAAATGATCTCTAGTGTTCTCTAATTGTAGTAGAATCGTGTCAATATGTTCTGTGATGATGGAGAAGTGCTGGAAAAGGGTAACGTTACCCTCCAAGTCATTTATTTTATCTATACTCTCGAGAGCTACGTTTTCTGCTTGTTTCAGATTTTTCACAATTGTTTTCATTGCCGAGTTCTGTCCTGTGATGAATTTATCTTGGTATGTTAGTACCTGAGCTATCTTATTAAATTTTTTGTTTATTTCTTTAAGGTCATCCTCTGTAGCCAATCCAAAGATGTTCCCAAGAATTGCGCCGCCCAGATCGAACAAACCGCGCTTTTGGCGAGTACGTGTGATGTTGTTCCTGTCGCTCAGCACCTCTGTTCCATAAGATGGGAGATCTTGGATCATGACGAGCATAGTTGACTTCGCCTGTTCTAGTTTCCATTTCGCTAACTTCACCATTTCATCCACTTCCTTGGTGATATGTGATTGTGAAACATAATTCCCTATCTTGAAGTCCAGAGTTCGCATCGGCGTCGCAAGTCTTTCTATATAAGTAGGTAAGTCATACAAGTAATCTAGACTTATTTCAGTACTCATGACGTCCTTGACGATTGTAGTCGTGGCCGTTGGAGCTATGAGGCATCCTTGTCGTACTATATGCTTGGGGTCTAGGTGCGCATATACCCTTACTATGTATAGGAGAATCCATAGCATAAGTCCCTTCATCGTAACCTACCGAAAAAAAAAAAAATCTATTAATTTCCTATAAAGCTGTGGTTGATGATAGTGATGATGTGCGTTACGGTTGGCTGTTATTTCATTTATAGAAGGAGTTTAAATCGATATTTAATTCTCGTAAATGATGTACTGTAGATTTCATTGGAATAGTTGCACCTATGTTCGATTGTTTGGTATATGACCTTAATTTCTTTTTGTAATCATTGTTGTGTTCTTGCTTGGTTTCTTGAGGTACGTTCACCTGTTCGGTTGTATCCGAGGCTGAATAATTATGTGATAATTCCCTTGAAACTCGTTTTAAATGGTCAATATGAACTTGTTTTTCCTCGCCACTTGAAAGTGACTTAATTAAAACTTTGTTTGCCTTTATGTTAATTACTCTGTATGGGCCCTCAAATTTTGGGGATAATTTATTGTCTCTCGTATGAATGACTCCGTAAACAATGTCTCCTAAGCTGATAGGTGAATCTTTTGCCTTTTTGTTAAATGCCTCCGTCATTTCTTCCTTGGACATCGTTAATTGTTTTTGCACTCTTTTGTGAATGTCCTGGAATTCACGTAAACGGAGTTTAGAGTAATCATCGTAATTGTATATAGGCATGCTGTCACCTTCTAGGAGCTCATATGGTAATTTTTTATCTGTGCCATATATAATGAAATGTGGTGTGTCACCAATGGATTTATTTATAGACCCATTAATGGAGGCCTCTACTCTGGGAATCCAATCATCCCAGCTTGCATAATTTTCACTGAGAATGTGTCGTAGCACATCTAATACCTTTTTATTTTGTCTCTCTACCAACCCATTCGATGCTGGGTGATAGGCCAAAACGTTAACCTTTTTGATGTTGTATTGTTTACATATTTCTTGTAAGATCTCAGAATTAAATTCTCCTCCATTATCACTTATTAGTACCTTAGGGGTAGTAAAGCGACATATTACATTATCTGTTATTGCCTTCGCTACTGTCTCTGCTGTCTTATCTTTAATTGGAGCTAAAATGACATAACGGGAAAAATGATCCGTTGCTACGAATAAGTATAGGTTATTATTGTATGATAATGGCATCTTGAGTAAATCAACAGCGACAACGTCCCATGGTTGATGTGGTACTGGGTAATTACCCATCGGTGCAGGTGTGATTGGGTATCCTTTGTGTTTCGCACATGTTTCGCATCTGTCTATATGATTGTTTATATCTCTTCGTAATGAAGGCCAGTAATATAATAGCTGGGCTTGGTTGAATGTCTTATCCTTTCCAGGGTGTCCTGCATGTGGGCTGTCGTGTATCATTCGTAATACTTGGGGTATCATGTCATTAGGTACTACCAACTGGTTAGTATTTCTTTGGCGTTTTGGTAGTTTAGAGTTAATTTTGTATAATGTATTATTGACCATTGTGAATTGTTCAAGTGGGACATGAAGTTTGGGTAATTGTATGTCATCTCCACTTTCTAACTTGTATATTACTTTTGACCATACTGGGTCAAGTCTTTGTGCCTTTGCGATATCCTCGTGGTTTGGGATATTTCCTTTGAGATCTAACGCCGCGACCTGAATTGTGTTCGGGTTCCTAGATAATGCGTCAGCTACTATATTCATTTTACCTTGTATATAATGTATTTGTACATTGTAGTTTTCAACTGTACATTTCCATCTTGCTCTCCTCCCAGAAAGGAGTTTTTCTTTAAACATACCCACCAGTGGTTTATGGTCGGTGAATAAGTGGATTTCGTAACCATATACCAAATCTCGAAACTTTTGTAATGCAAAAATCACTGCAAGTGCCTCTAAGTCTGTAGTGCTATAATTTTTCTCCGCACCTCTTGTCTGTCTGCTGGCAAATGCAATTGGTTGATTCTTTCCTCTTTTATCTTCCTGCATCAGTACAGCCCCTAATCCTTTAACTGATGCGTCTGTACAAATAAGAAATGATTTCGTGTAATCTGGATATGCTAAACAAGGTGCATTCGTTAGTTTAATTTTTAGATTGTTAAATGCCCTTTTTTGTTCTTCTTCCCATTGGAATACAGCATCTTTTTTGAGTAGTTGGAATAGAGGGAAGGCTATATGAGAGAACTGTGGTACGAAGGACCTATAGTACCCAGCCAGACCTAAAAATTGTCTAACTTCGTCAGTCGTAGTGGGTTCAGGAAAATCTCTCACTGCCTGTATTTTGTCATCAGTGGTGTGAATACCATCAGAACTTAATTTGTGGCCTAAGAAATTTATTTCCTTAAAGCAAAATTTGCATTTAGAAAGTTTAATTTTTAATCCAGCATCACTAAGCTTTTGTAAGAGTAAGTCTAATTTCCTGAGATGATCCTTAATATTCTTCGTTGCGATAATAATATCGTCAAGATAAACAAATATTCCTTGTCCTAAAATTCCGGACAATACGTAATTCATAAGACGCTGGAACGTACCGGGGGCTGTCCTCAGTCCCATTGGCATTCTTGTATATTGATAATGGCCTCTGTTTGTTGAAAATGCAGTGTATTTACGTGACTCCTGAGATACCGGAATCTGATAGTATCCGTTTAGGAGATCGATGGTCGAGAATATATTATTCTCAGGACCAATATTCTGTAGAACATCACTTAGCAATGGCATGGGAAATCTGTCAGGGATTGTGTGATTATTTAGTTTACGGTAATCTACTACCGCACGCATTTCTCCATTTCTCTTGGGCACAAAGAAAAGGGGAGCGTTCCACGGAGAAACTGAAGGCTCAATAATTCCAAGCTTTAACATTTCATCGACATACTGATTTGCAAGTGTACGTTGGGAGTGTGGTATGCGATAAGCTGGTACGAAAATTGGTGGTGTTTCTGGGTGCACATTAATCATGTGATTAATCAAGTTAGTACACCCTAATTGTTCTCCGGGCAAGGCTACGGTGTCCCTGTGTGTTTCCAGCAGGGTTAACAAATCATTTTCTTCGTCAAATTCACCTGAGTGAATTAAATTCTCTTTATTCTTTCTCTATCCGTAGATTTGATCTCACTTGTTACTCCACCAATATTTATTTCCTTCACAGGGGCGAAACATTTTTCAATATTAACTATGCAAGTTCCCTTCTTCAACTGAACTTCCCCATTCATGTGATTAATAATGAATATCTGAGTTAGCCCTTCGTCGTTCGTATGACATAATGCGTTTTCTACTGACAATCCCTTTACTTTACATAATTCTTCTAAGACAAGAACAGTACTATTCCGTAATTTGCTCTTTATGGTAACCTTCATGTATGAATTAGGTGGTATAACCAAATCATTAGTGAGATGGGCTGGAAAAATTGATAAATCAGTACTGTTAGCTGGGTCACTAATTCTGGAGGATGGGGTTGCTGGTGTAAGTGGATCTATACACTCATCTGTTTGTGTATGTTTGTTAAAGCCTTTAATATTACCAATTCTTTTGGCTCTCTTCTACCAATCGGTGAGGGCTCTGAAAGTATTTCCTCTATAAATTCATTATCAAAGTCTATTCCATTCATTTGTGGGAGTATAGTTATGTTCTCAGTTCTCATGGATCTTAAGCCCAGTAACATATGAGCTTTAATTGCTAAGTTTTCAACGATATAGAACAATGCAGAGAATGGTCTTGTAGTTTCTGTGAAACTGAGATTTAATCTTATCATACCTTTTACTGTAATCTCTTGACCATCTACTGTGTTTAATTCTAAATCAGCTTCATCCAGAAAAGTTACTTTCTTTTTATTTTTAAGAATTCTATTTAGTTCTTCATGTGTTATTAAGTTCACTGGAGAGCCTGTATCTAAAAATAAGGAAACGTTTTGATCCTCACATACAGCTGGTATCAAGATACACTCATTTCCCAACATGCCTCCTATGTGAAGTTTAACCTTGTTCTTCTTTACGTTTGTTCGTTTTTTGTCATGACTTGGTCTTCCCCGATTTGAACATAGACACAATTTTTTCTACTGTTTTGCAATCACTAGTCCAGTGCCCTTGGTATCTATGATGCCTACAGTAAGGACCAAACCCTTGTGTCTTTTGATTATCCTCTTTTGCCTTGATAAAGCATTCATACCTTGTGTGTCCTGGTTTTGCACAGTAATGACACAGAATGGACCTATCCCTTGACTGTGACCTACGAGGTGATTTCCCATAAAAAGTGTTGTTTATAGCGCGAGACCTGCTCGGGCTGCGCGAAAACTTATGAAACTGCCTGTAGGAAGGCGTGTGGGAACGAGGTCTAGGCGTCTTTGGTTGTTTGGGCTGCCTCATTTCAGGTCGCGATCGATTTTGTTCTCTGTTTGGGGTCGGTGTTGATGTTTTCACAGCTGATACTGTCTCAGGTACCCTGATTCTACCAGAATGTGCATGTGTGTCGACCACACCTGCTTTACTGCACTGCATCTCTACCTCGTTCATTAAGTCTAGTAAGCACATTCCCGGGGTGTACGCAATTGTTTTGGCGATCTTCAGGGTTCTATCAGGTAATTTACACAAGGCAGCTACATAACCAATGATGTCCACGACGAGGTCTGGGGACATCTTTCCATCATCTGTTATCCACTTAGAATTCTCCAGAGTAGCTAATAGGGTTCTCTTGATTGTGGAGACATCAGCAGTTATTTCACTGAGCACATGGTTTGTAGTGTGCTCCCTTACAAGATCTACAATTTTATGTAATTCTGGAATTATACCTGGCAAGAAGTTCATACCTCCAGAAAATTTCTTCAGAAATTCAGTTTTAAATTCATCATATGTCCTAGCACGATGTAGCTTATCGGAGCGCAATAAATTGCTTGCTGGACATCTTTCCTGGCTTATGCAAGATGAAAAAATAGCAATTTTCTCTTGTTCATCTAGTATGTGGCGCTTGATGAACATTTGTTCGCACTGACTGATTAATGAAATGACATCAATGCGATCCTTGTCTGTGCCAGAGAATTTTGGGGCAGTCTTATCCTCGTGATACACAAAAACGTGAGGTGTGGTTTTTAGATCAGCAGTATTTGTTTCTTGATTCATATTTAATGATTGCCCTGTTAATTCAACTTGTACGAGTTTATCGTTATGTGAGGGAATGGTAGAATATGTATGACCGGACCGGTGAACCCTGTTAAGTATATTGGCATACGTATTTAAGGCAGCTGCGAAGTCGATACTCTCAACGTCTGAAGGGGTTTCCCACTCATCATCCGAAACTCCCGTATTTGTTTCCTTATCTATAACGTGTGGTGTGGGTTGTACAATGGGTGGGCTGTCTCTTAATTGTGAGTCTGATGTTGTGGCAATTTGTGTGTCATCTGGTATTAACGTGGGTGGTTGCGAAAATATTCCTGTCATTAAGATATGATGTTATGAAATACGTCTCTTGTTTATTTATGTCCTAGCAAACTAGATGAGTAAATAGGTTGAATATAGCTAATTTTAGCACTGAGAAGAAATGAGCAAGTATAATTTTACCCACTTGATACAGATCGTAGAGGTGTGTCGATACAAAAGTCGATCTCGGAAGAAAATACAGGTTTGATTGAAGATCTCTTGATAATTCTAGTGGTGTGTTGATGGACGATATTACTCAGGAAACTCCATGGCCTGGTATTTGTAGTGGTTAACGGCTGTCCCAGGCAAACCTCAACATAGAACGTCGAATTTCCAACTTAACTGTGAAAATAAGTGAATATGAGTAGGAGCTATGTGAATAATGAGTAATGAGTAGTGGGTGAGAAGTGCCTGGTGTCAGTCACACGTTGCTTGGCATGGCAGACTCGCGTTGTGATGTCATCTCAGCACATGGTGACGTCGGCTTCCCACACTGGTAGCTGTGGTGAGTGAATGAGTAGCGATGAGTAACTTGAGTGAAGACGAGTGAGTAAGATGAGTTGTAAATATGGACTTGGTGTTTTGCTGCGTGCATTGACCTCTTCACACCTGCGTAAGCGTTGGGGGTTTGGTGGATGTAGCAGAGAGAGGAGGGTGAGGTCTGGTGGTTATGAGTTGTGAGTCGTCTCTCACTCTTCGTTTGTTTGTTTGTTTGTTTTCTTTCTTTCTTGATGTATTCTTGGTCCTTTTTTTTTGTGATTTACTCGTTGTGGGATGAAGACTGCCGCTTCTTGTAGGTGCGTGTAGAAGATTATACAGACGACGTAGAGTTGTTAATTGTAGTTGATTGTAGATGGCTGTAGTTGATTGTAGATGGCTGTAGACTTTGTAGAACTGAAGCTAATCTTGTAGTCTCGGTTGCTTTTGTAGAAATTTGCTTTTAATTCGGAGACGATGTCCGCAGATTTGCTGGTTTGTCGTTAAGCTACCTGCAAGGCGTCGAGTGATCTCTTGACCTCTGCATCAGCGTAATGATCTGGGAGACGGAGGGGGCAGGAGCTGATATTGTTGGTTGTTGTCAATCTTGATATTTTGTAGGAATTTAATGTTGATTCGTAGACGAGGTTCGTATACGTTCGCTGCTACCAAATGTCATAAAGACTTTGTAGTTACTTGTAGAGAAGTATATTTTAGACTTGTGGTCGAGCGGCTTTTATATCTTGTAGTAGTTTCCCCACCAGATGTCATGTAGTGACGGGAGAGGTAAAGAATAGTATGGGACTATTTTTATTTGTCTTGGAAATATTAAACAGGTATAATAGTATAAGTCCTGGGTAGCTACCTCCCTGTCTCGCTATCTCTCTCTCTCTCTCTGTTCTAAGGCTAATCTCCGTCTCGACCTCTCTCTAGGGTCGCTTGTCTCCTTCTAAACTCTCTTTCCTAAAATCTGGTGTAGTAGGGTGTGTGTGTCACGTATGTTCCTCATGGCAACAGAACTTTCTCACGAGAGGACTGCTGACAGCTAACTGCATCATCTCCTTACTGGCCGCTGTCGTCAGCTTTCCTCCATGTAAGCGTTTAGCGCTGCTCGCTTCTCGCAAACACAACACCTTCTCATCATTTGACTTCCTGCTTCTATCTGTCTCTCTATCTATCTCTCTATCTATCTATTTATCTATCTATCTATTATGTAGTCCTATAGCTGTAATGGTGTTGGAGGGGGTAGCTGTGGTGGTGGTGTGGTGACAGCTGTAATGGTGGTAGTGGTGTGGTGACAGCTGTAATGGTGGTGGTGGTGGTGTGGTGACAGCTGTAATGGTGGTGGTGGTGTGGTGACAGCTGTAATGGTGGTGGTGGTGTGGTGACAGCTGTAATGGTGGTGGTGGTGTGGTGACAGCTGTAATGGTGTTGGTGGTGTGGTGACAGCTGTAATGGTGGTGGTGGTGTGGTGACAGCTGTAATGGTGGTGGTGGTGGTGTTGTGACAGCTGTAATGGTGGTGGTGGTGTGGTGACAGCTGTAATTATGGTGATGGTGTGGTGACAGCTGTAATTGTGGTGGTGGTGTTGTGACAGCTGTAATGGTGGTGGTGGTGGTGTTGTGACAGCTGTAATGGTGGTGGTGGTGGTGTTGTGACAGCTGTAATGGTGGTGGTGGTGTGGTGACAGCTGTAATGGTGGTGGTGGTGTGGTGACAGCTGTAATGGTGGTGGTGGTGTGGTGACAGCTGTAATTGTGGTGGTGGTGTGGTGACAACTGTAATGGTGGTGGTGGTGTGGTGACGGCTGTAATGGTGGTGGTGGTGTGGTGACAGCTGTAATGGTGGTGGTGGTGTGGTGACAGCTGTAATGGTGGTGGTGGTGGTGTGGTGACAGCTGTACTGGTGGTGGTGGTGTGGTGACAGCTGTAATGGTGGTGGTGGTGTGGTGACACCTGTACTGGTGGTGATGGTGTGGTGACAACTGTAATGGTGGTGGTGGTGACATCTGTGGTAACGAGCACAGTGGTGGTGGTAATGACTGGTGGCGATGACAACTTTGGCAGAAGGGGAAGGGTCGCTAACAATGCCATCAATGAGAGAGAGAGAGAGAGAGAGAGAGAGAGAGAGAGTCAGTTCCATCGTCCTTATCACTTGGCAATGATCTGTGAATTAAACTTATCATGCAATTCCGACCACATCACCTCATGGGAATTAAAAAAAAAAGTGTAAGTTTATCTATATACTGTGAATCTATTTAACTCTCTCTCTCTCTCTCTCTCTCAGAAGCGCGCGCGCGCACACACACACATTCGCAAATGTATTCATACATACATACATGCTTAAGCACACAGAGACGGACAGACAAAGCAAACAGCACGCACACACAAATACACAAACACAAATAGCACAAGCATACACAGACACAATTCTCTCTCTCTCTCTCTCTATCTATCTATCTATCTTTCCGTGTCCGCTGAGTGCCAGCGGCCAACATGAAAGGACGGGGAGATAATAAAGATGTGCGAAGAGGGAGGAGAGGACGGGGAGATAAAAGGGGAAGCATGGTGGACGATCATGAGAGAGAGAGAGAGAGAGAGAGAGAGAGAGAGAGAGAGAGAGAGAGAGAAATAGGTGGTAATGACATGATGAATGACAAATGCCTTTTCCAGGATGAATACTTCAGGTAATGTTCTTAGTACAGTGGATGTTTTATGTTTCTTTTAGATTATTCAGTTGTATATGTTAGCAGGTTTTTAATAGTTTTTGTGTTATTGTAGATAGTAAGAAATTCATATTCCTTTTAGCCCTGGCTTATGCAGAAATTATATCTCTTACTTTAATTTATTTTCTTGCTAATTTTCGTTTCCATCACAGTAATGACATTAACCCTCAAGTTCAAGCTACTCACATCTGAGCATTATCGTTTGACGTAAGTTGGATTGGAATGTAAGATAATGGGGTTCATGGTACTGCTAGTAACAGGGTCCAATGCTCACCCAACTGCATAGCATCGTCTGCAGTTAGGCGAAATGAAATATTTGCGAATGGGTGAATACGAGAGGATTCAATTTTTAAAGAAAGATAAAAGGACGGGGTGGCGCTTACAGAATATATTACGGAGATTCCACAGAGCTCCCTCTCTAATTAAAGGAACTTTCTGTAGAATTTTTAGCTTCCTCATATCTTTGGACTTCCCCCTTTGTATACAACGAGGTGGAAGAAAAGAGTATGGAGCGTATGACCTAAAACAAGGGATAATGGGTCGTTGTTGAGTAGAGACACGTGCTTGGAAGCCCTTTTAACTCCTGTGTATCGAGAAGTCTTCTTCTGAGATTCATAAACGTATATACGGTAATAGTCGGAAAAGTTACTGCCACTAATAACAAGATGGAAGAAAAGGGCAGTTGTGAGTATGAAGGAGGTTTATGGGCCTTGAGAAGAGGAGGGGGTCGTTAGTGAGCAGGGACATTTTTATCTGAAGCTTAACAAGCAGATTATAATTGTCTAGCTATTTGTCTAATCTTTTATATCATTTATCTTTCCTTTAACTATGCATTTTATGTAAATCACTTAAGTTATTGCACAAAGTACAGAGGAGGATATAAAACAGATAAAAGCTTTGGTAATGGGAACGAAGCAGAAGTACGAATGGAAATACATCAGACTGAGGATTAGTAATGAGTGATGTACCCCGAGATTCAGTTCCTGGTCTTGAATTATTGATCATATACATCAGTGAACTAAATTTATCTCTAAATATTGGTATTATTGAATTTCCTGAAAACACAATAATAGGCGGAGTAATAAACACAGCTAAGGATTACAACACTTCAGATTTACATTAACACGCCATTCAAATTGCCAGAATATGACATGTAACCCACAAATACATGAATTAGTGTGGGCAACACTATAGCAACCCCCCCCCCCACACACACACGCAAAAAAGTTAAAATCAATAAATAAGAAGGATCGAGGAGTCATGCAAGGACCTAAAAACAACAATGCAGAGGTCTCTAGAGTAATACTATAACTATATTGTGCTTTACCAAGCTTGGATTATGCAGCACAGATTTGGTAGAGAATTGATATAGAAACAGAAAATATTTAGCGAAGAACGACCAAAATTACCTATAATATTTGGAATCTATCTTTTGAAGATAAATTCTGAGAGTTAAATAACGCTTACTTGAAAAGCAGGAATTCCGTGGAGATTAAAAGAAATGTCTCAGTGGATTAAAGGAAAACAAACATGAGGCATTAGTAAAGTTGTAAAAATGAGTAGGCAAGAGATAATGCACTCACATGGTTAAATGGAAAACGACTTATTAATGAGGTACAAAATAATGGCATGAAACAGAGTAGTGAATGAGTGGAAGAAGATGTCCATCAATGTACAATTACAGACATAAACATTGATAAACTTTTTATCTTAAATAACGACACAGTGGGCAACGACTTTTGGAACTCAGTGATAAGATCTTTGGAGCTTTGCAACATTAATTTGAAAATTATGTCAGTTTCATGACGGTATGAGTGAGTAGTGGACTGGTATTACTGAAGGCAGCAGTATTTGGTCTTAACCCGCCACGTCCCGGCAGATTTTTCACCAATGACCACCCCCAATCCCGGCAGATTTTCGAAAAGTTTTTTTTTTTTTTTGGCTCAAACCTCCGCTTTTTATGAGGAACATCGAAAATTCAGAGAGAAAGTGCTCAGTTGAGTTTAGAAATACTGTAGAAGTAAGAGTACCTTTACCTTGTTACCGTGTTCTCTCAGGCCAGGCTCGAGAGAAAACGTTTTGCATGGGAGGGGTAGCTATTTCAAACCATTCATGACTGGTTAGATATTAATTTATTTGGTACGAATTTATATGTAGTACAAGAGTATATTGGTTTTCAGATAATAATATAGGCCATATAAGCATTGTTCACTCACCAAAAACATCAGCATATGGCACCTTCTTTTAAGATGTTACCACCTCATCA
This sequence comes from Coenobita brevimanus, assembly GCF_032717465.1. Classification (NCBI taxonomy): domain Eukaryota; kingdom Metazoa; phylum Arthropoda; class Malacostraca; order Decapoda; family Coenobitidae; genus Coenobita; species Coenobita brevimanus. Next base: position 48,391,215 of record NC_137033.1, on the reverse strand, counting down.
CTTCTGCTTGTTTCTTCCTCTGGCTTATTTCTTCCTTTGTCTTCACCTCAGGAATCACTTTCGCCTTGAATTTCGTCATTGGAGAGACCGTGGTGGGACATGTCATTACTGGCCAGGTCACTGCTAACAGGTGAGTTGCCGAGAAAATGGCGTGCAGGTGGGGATGGGGGATCAGGTGAGGCCAGGCATTATCCCTGCCTGGCGTTGGGTAGAGGAAGGTCTCCCACATATGCCTACCAAAAATCACCCGTGAAACTTGAAAAACGTGCAATTGCAAAACGTATGGATAAGTCGTTGGGTGTCACTGTGACAAAACGTGGTGACATATCCATACGTCGTCAGGACGCCTCGGATTAATTCGACATACGTTCAACATTTACCTAAACAGCATTTGAATAGTTTCAAGATTAACCTACATAGGGATAACACTGAAAAGCGTTTGCTATAAAACGTCTTCCACTGAGAGCAAATCTAAAAGCAGAATTACTGTGATTATTTTAAATGTCTTAGTATGGTGTCACCCTGTCTTCCTTTCAACCCTTCCTGTAATATTTTCCATGCCTTTTTTTTTTTTTTAATTGTGTGGTATTTTTCCTGAAACATGTTAACCCTACACCATTCAGTTGGAGTGTTTGCTGTTGGGGGTGGGGGCGTTATTTTATTCTGTTATTCTTCAGAATTCTTTCATTCCCCGAACTGTATCTCTCTGGAACTCGCTTCCCCAGAGTTGTTTTCCTCCAAATTTCAACCTACAAATGTTTAAGTCTAACTGTTACAGATATTTTATGAACAGAGGACACCAGTAATCTGATGTATGGATTATTTTTTTTCTCCATTTGTTTTTCCTTCCTCCGTTCTGTTATTAAAAAAAAAAAAAAAATAAGCTGATACACGAGTCATACCCTTACACAGGAAATGACCAGTATGGGTCATTTGGCCTTGTGAGTTGTTCTGCTTTTGCTATGTTCTTTTCATTACAAGGGATCTCCGTATAAGATGACAATAACTTTCTGGGACAGAAAGAATATAATATAAAAACTCATTTTATTATGTGGTAAGTAGTGATTGTTGGTAACTCTTTTATGACCAGTCCCTTCATTAAACCTGAAATAAAACTCAAACAAAAATTATATATAAAAACACTAGGAGTATTAAATAAGAATAATCTGAAGAAAATACTGAGGAGATACCAAAAATATGATTTAAAAGATGCCAGCGTGAACAAAATAGCATTACCCTCACTATGATGATGTATCGTTATTATAATCATTCTTACAGTATTATATTCCTTTCACTATGGTCTGGCCTAAATTCTCAATCTCTCCATCTTCAATGCTGAGTTATAACAATACAGTAACATTAAAATATGGTGCTAGTTGACCCCTAACCGCCAGTTGACTGTATAGCTGTCATGATTCAGAGCGTGGAGAGTCGCCGGCTGACATGATATACCGCACTTAACCTTCCCACCACCCTTTGAACTCAAGACCATTTTCTGTGATATCCATCGGGTAGGTGGGACTGCCAGATACTGCACGGTTCAGTCTGTACACCGCAGTGGTAGTGTAAGGAGCCATGTTTCTTCCTTGTCATCATCCAGTTCCCTTGCACTGCGTGAAGGGCAGATCAACTCATCAACCCCTGCGAAAGTTCTGCCCTAAGTGTCAGGGAAAGGGCTAAGTGATAGTGCAATCGGACGTGCCTTGGACGACACTGTGTCCTCACGGACACTCAGCGAGAGCACGTCCTTGGAGAAGAGGAAGAGCTACCACATGGAGAGCAAGCTCTCTTGCCCTCTGACCCCTACCCGCTCTCTGACACCAGAGAAGGCTCTGAGACTTCTTCAGGAAGAGGGAAGAGCCTATGAGAGTGATGAATTCAGCAAGGAGGCGAGTCATGATCCAGAACATCGGGAAGGTGACCATGGACCCAGCAGTCACCTGCGGAATAAACACTGAAGAACTGTCTCTCCAACACTCTTTTTGCCTGCTCGCTGATGTTTCATCCTTCAGTGCTCCTTAACACCACAGCTAGCATCTCAAGGGCTGATTATCCACAACCAGGCCCTTCGGGAATGATATCTCCCACTCGGGCCCCACATGGAGATATGCAGCACCAAGCGTCTCCCCAGGCAAGTTCCACGTCAGGTGAGTCATCACCTGCTTACTCTCCCACCTCCCACAACTCTCCCTCTCCTTCCTCCCCACCCCCTGCCCGTGGGTGTGCACGACTGGTGAAGAAATGTCCTGGAACTGCCAGACGGCCGGCTCTACCAAGTGTGGGTAGAGTCGATACCTTTGAGTGGGAGGATGGTGCCGGCTTTGAGCCGTCTTTGCTGGCACTGGATGAGGAGGGTGCAGGTGTGCAGGAGGATGAGCTTCCCCCCAGGCCCTGGACTATTAGTGGTTTGTTAAGGGCCATTTTCACTACTGCTGTAATGGAATACCTGGTGGAGGAGATTTGTTTCCACCAGGCCATGTATGTGCGGTGGCTGTGCTGCCAGCAAGAGCACGCACATATGTGACTGGATACCTGTGGAGGTGGGGGAGATGTTTGTGTGGCTTGCCCTTACCATGTTGATGGCGCACATAAGAAAACATGTGCTCCATGACTATTGGTTGGTTGATGAACTCATGGGCACACCTGCTTTCGATAAATATATGGCCCGTGATAGGTACCCGGCCATCCTAAGGTTCCTTCACTTCAACAGAAATTACGGGCCTGCACTGAACAACAGGTTAAGAAAAATAAGACCAATCCTAACAATGCTCAAGGAGTCATTTTCCAGGGTTTTTCGTCTGTTCCAGAAAGTGTTTATTGATGAGTCACTGGTGTTATTCAGGGGCAGGCTGGCATTTATTCAGTATATGCCATCAAAGTGTCACTGATTTGGCCTCAAATACTTTGTGCTTTGTAACTACAAAACTGGATTTGTGCTGGTTGTGATAGTTTATTCGGCAACAGATGTTGATATACCTAGTGACGATCCTCATGGGTTCTCTGCATCGATAGTGAAAGTGCTCATGGAAAGGTATTTCAATAGGCACCACATTCTGTAAACCGATAATTATTACACTGCCATGGCATTGAGCAAGTATTTGCTTGACCATGGTACTGGGTCCTGTGGAACTGTCAGGGCCAACAGAATGAATTTCCCAGTATTTCCTGCAAATACTGAGAGAGGAACCCTTCTGACCAAGAAATGTGGCAACATGTTAGCCCTTCTCTTGCATGACAAGAGATGGGTTAACATGTTGTCTACAGGACATACTGGTGTATTGGAGGAAACTGGGAAAACAGACTACAGGACCAGGGAACCTGTGATAAAGCCTAATGCTGTCGACGATTATAATATCAACATGAAGCTGGTTCATAAATCGGACATGCAAAGTGGTCAGGTCGATTGCCTACATCAGTCCTGCAGGTGGTACAAGAAGGCGTTTTTACACCTTCTTGATATTGCCATGCTGAACACTTACATACTGTTCAAGGAGCTCGTCGGGAAACCTCTCTCTATGAGAGTTTGAGAGAGAGCTGGCACACGAACTCCTTCAGAAATATTCAACTGCTTAGGTGACAGGTGCTAGGTGGGAGACAGCGGCTACAGCAGACAGGCTCAGCTGTGCCAAGTATTTCCGGCGGCACAAGCTGGTGGAGACTGGCAGTACCACAGCAGGTCGCCTGGCCTGCACACGGTGCCACGTCTGTCACACGACCAAACGCCATCCCCCAGCATGAAAAGAGACCTCGTACCAATGTGCAGAGTGCAAGGTTCCACTATGTCCTAAATATTTCTCAGAGTATCACTTCGAGCTTGAATACTGAGCAGGTGTGTGGGAAACTGTAAATAGTGTACAAGTTTGTGTATTTTTATGAGTGAAATGTTCGATAGCATAAGTGATTTATTGTTAGTGCTATGATATAAGTGTTTTATAAGTTCTGCAAGTGCAGTGCAGAAAGGTTTACTGTTTATTGGATACTGATGAAAAACTTATTGGAAATACCTTGAGTTAGCCTACCTGTTACCTGAAAGAAAACCACTCGTGAGTGGGCCAGAAAGAAAATTACCTGGTTGGCTGAAAGACAATTATTTCACTCGATACTCAGGAAAATTTGCTGAATATGAGCATCAGAGTATCATACCTGTTACCTGAAAGAAACCACTTGTCAGCAAGCCAGAAAAATAAATATGTGGTTGGCTATAACAAAATTATTTCACTCGATACTCAGGAAAGTTGTGCTGTATATGAGCATCAGTGTGTTTTACCGGTTACCTGAAAGAAAACCGTTTGCGAGCTGGCCAGAAAGAAAATTACCTGGTTGGCTATATCTAAATTACTTCACTCAATACTCGGGGGAATTGTACTGAATATGAGCATCAGTGTATTTGTGACGTGAAGTACAAACAATGTAAGTTATGTATAACTTTTATAAGATTTTCATGGTAACCTTGATTAGTAGAAATCAGTCTGAATTATAGTACAAATAATTACCTCATACTCATTGATAATGCGTGAAATAGCCACAGCATTTACTTGTCAAAGTGCAATTACCTGTAATCGTGATGTTAAGTGCAATTTTAAGTGTCGTAGTAAAGGGACAATATTATAGTTGATGGAAAAGTGAGTACAGAAAAACGAAGCACTATTTACTTTCCCACACACCGACGGGGCATAGTGGTACTATGAAACGGGCGGAAAACCTTTTGGGGAGCCACATGGACAGGATGATGACTCATTCTTATGACGGTGAGTAAGGAGAATTTTGGAAACGAGTGGAATTTACCACATTCCTTCCAAGGCTGCACGGGCAGTTTTATAATCATCACTCTGGTCAGTGTTGCCAGTGCTAACCACCGAGGCCAAGGCCAGAGCCAGCGGCGCCTGGTCGGATCCGTCCCACCAAATGTAAAAAACCACCCATCTTCAACTCATCCTTACTTATCGACGGGACTACCTAGAGACCTCGGGATACCTTCATTGGAGGGAGGAATAGTTGATGAGTCTTATGAGCTTTTATTTGCTTCTCTAGCTCTTAAAGTCTGGTAGATATTAGGGTTTGAGGTAAGGGTATTTTTGCCAAAATATCAGAAATCCCTCATATGGAGGAGTGGGCGACGGCCGGAAACCCCCGGCAGCTAAGAGTTATGAAGTGTAAAGGAAATTGTGTTGAGCTATAGTATTGTCTTTTTTCTGTCCCTGAGCAATGTGGAATAAGCTGCAAAAGGACAAAAATCTGGATCAGGTTAATGTAAAAAGAGTATAATAGTACTAATACCTGTAACCAAAGAATCATCTGAATGTGAACCTGGTGGACCGCAAGCAAATTATAAACTTCTGCAGTCTACCATCGCCCTCTCGGGGGATAGGACGGGTTATGAGGGATGTTTATATATCTGGGCAATGGAGTAGCCCAGTTATATCAATGCCACCACAGAAAGGCGTCCTTCCCCAGCACATTTTAACCTCTGCCAGGGTTATGTTTTTGCTAGCGTTGGTTTGTTGCTTGCCGGAAACGAAAGATTCGGCAAGCATGTCGGTCAGTTCTGTATGTTTGTTGCTCACTGGAATCGAAGATTCGCCACACATGTTGGTCAGTTCCGTATGTTTGTCTGGCTGTCTGTCTCTGTTTCTCTGCTATCTAGAGGTCACAATTTTTCTCCAATCGTTCTGAAAAAAAAAAAAAAAAAAAAAAAAATCAGAGGGTAGATATGCATAAACCCTAGAAGCTTTTTGTTGTAAAAATCAGTCAAAGGCCCTGGGCTGGGTGGAGAGTTGAAACCCCTCAATGGCCGTGGGTCCGGAAATCGTTGGGACCGAGTGGCCGGCCCAGGCACCATTTTCTCACATGTTGATAATCCATTAAAAAAAAAAAAAATGAAGAGAAACGTCTGCCGCACCTGGCAATGCAATTTTTAGCTTCCAAAACTCATCCTGTGCTTCACAGCGAAGTGCGAAAAATTTTGCCAAATAACTGCCAACACGCCGGTGAGAACTAAGCAGACACAATCTAATCCACTCAGCAAGCGCTGTACTGCCCACACACCGATGAAAACTAATCAGACACAGTAGGGTCCATCCAGCAAGTGCTCTAACTATGACAGTTTCATTTGTCTGTTTCTCTGTTAGAAACATTACTTAAAACGTTATGAACGGATTTTGGTGAAACTTTTTGGAGGGGTAGGGTATGGCCAAAGGAGAAATCCATTATATTTTGGTGGTGATCCGGCTCATCATCCGGATCTGATAATGTTTTAAAGGATTCTTATCATTGGAGGATACTGGCAGTTTCAACATTTTTGCTTCTAACACGATAAATAGTGCCTACAATGCTTGCACTTCAGCCTTGGAGAAGGTTTGCAATCTCGGAATGCTCTTGTATTATGATTAAAACCAGCATACTATAATGTTCAATTTTAGACAGACTTTTAGCAGTAGGGATCATTGTTGTCTGTATGTTACTCCTTTGTTCAAGAAACCTTTACAATGCTTAATAAAATCGTCTGGTGATAGCAATATTAAAATATAAAATAGAACATGGTAATGAAGAGGTTAATGAGGCCGGCTCTCACATGATGCAGCATCAGTCCATTGATGGGATGATTATTTTTCAGTCTCATTATTTTAGTCAGGAGAAAAGGTGGTGAATTATTACGATAGGTATCAGGTGACGGGATGAGAGAGAGAGAGAGAGAGAGAGAGAGAGAGAGAGAGAGAGAGAGAGAGAGAGAGAGAGAGAGAATGGGGTTCCAAGAATTACTAATAAGTGACACAGGAGAGTGAATGAACTTTTCCCGAGTAATTAAGAGACCATCCATTATTGGGTCTTATTACTACCCTTACAATGGAGGGTTGGAGGTTGGGTGGAGAGAGAGAGAGAGAGAGAGAGAGAGAGAGAGAGAGAGAGAGAGAGAGAGAGAGAGAGAGGAAACAAGGGTGAGAGAGGAAGGGAATAGGGGAGAGAGAGGAAGGGAATAGGGGAGAGAGAGGAATAGGGAAAGGGGAAAGGGAAGAATAGGGGAGGGGGAGAGAAGAAGGGAAGGAAGGGAAAGAGTGGATGGGAGGGAAAGGTAATAATGTTAGAGCTTCGTAGCCAGCATTTTTATATATGTAACACTTAATTCTTGTAATAGGTGAGTCTTGAATTTTGGTTAAAGTTATTTTGATAATTGAAGAGCAGGAGGAGTTAAAGATGAATACAGGGAGTTGATCTTGATTTATTATCTTCAGAGAAAGTCTAAGTTGAGCAGCGTATGTATTATACAGAGACTTAATATACTAAGGAAATCTAGTTGGACCCCTTTTCTTATTTGAGCAGCGTATGTATTATACAGAGACTTAATATACTAAGTAAGTCTAGTTGGACCCCTTTTCTTATTCGCTCTCTCCACTACCTGCCGATTTTATGGCCTGTCTCCTTCTGAGCTCAGATTCCTACATTCTCGTGTAGCAGGGGTCGTGTCATGTGTGCTCTACCGTCGTGGAAGCTTCTAGAATACTGTATGTCTGTGTGTATGTACTGCTTCCGGTGCACGATCAACATTCCTTCACTTAAAGAGCTGCAAGCTAATTTCCCGTTCCCACACCTTGTCTGGTACTCTGTCTATCTATCTATCTATCTATCTGTCTATCTATCTATCCATCACGCATTCTGTTACGAGTTGCATTTATAATATGGAGTCCTGACATCGCTCGGTCATGCAGCTGGCGGTCCTCCGACGGCAATCATCCTTGACATACGCTAATCTATTAATACATAATATTCTTCTTCTTCACTCTTAATACATAATATTGATTATAATATTGTACAGATATAATATTCATGGTAATATTGCAATGATTCAGTAATATTACATTTTTAAACAAGTTGTATACATAATTGAATATGGTAAAATTGGTTATTGTATTACATTTTGTAAAATGTGTACGGTATGTATAATAGTAAAATGCATATATGCAAAAAAAAAAAAGTTCAAAGTTAAGATTATGGTAAGAGCTATTAATATTTCATATAGAGATAATGATACTGGTATACGTCTATATCATGGGTCATTCTCCTTCTTCTTCTTCTTTTTTAATATAAAATTAATACTACTGTATATACAAAATATGTACACTTCATACAGGGGGGTTAACTTGGATGCATACTTTACCCCCACTAAATACTGACTCTAAATTTGCAATTCTTGCATGCATTCTTTGCACTGCGAACAGCACTATTGCAAATACAATACGGAAGATTATAAAGACAGTAGGTGCTGGGCTATACCCATAACACGGGTTGAACATACTCAAACTCAAATCTTCCCAGGGCTTCATTGTTTCATTGATCAGAGAGGAGTTTTGCTTCAAACATACCCACTAGCGATTTATGGTCAGTGAATAAGTGTATTTCGTAACCACATACCGAATCTCGAAACTTTTGTAATGCTAAAACCACTGCAAGTGCCTCTAAGTCTGTAGTGCAATAATTTTTCTCTGCACCTTTTATTTGTCTACTGGCAAATGCAATTGTTGATTCTGTCCTCTTTTATCTTCTTGCATCAGTACAGCTCGTAATCCTTTAACTAATGCATCTGTACATACAGTATAATAAATGATTTTGTGAAATCCGGATATGCCAAACAAGGTGCATTTGTTAGTTTAATTTTTAATTTGTTATATGCTTGTTTTTTTGTTCTTCTTCCCATTGGAATATAGCATCTTTTTTGAGTAGTCGGAATAGAGGAAAGGCTATATGAGAGAATTGTAGTACGAATGACCTATAGTAGCCAGCTAGACCTAAAAATTGTCTAACTTCGTCATTCGTAGTGGGTTCAGGAAAATCTCTCACTGCCTGTATTTTGCCATCAGTGGTGTGACTACCATTAAAACTTAATTTGTGGCCTAAGAAATTTATTTTTCTTAAAGCAAAATTTGCATTTAGAAAGCTTAATTTTTAAACCAGCATCACCAAGCTTTTGTAAGAGTAGGTCTAATTTCTGGAGATGTTCTGTGATATCTTTTGTTGCGATTACAATATCGTCAAGATAAACAAATATTCCTTGTCCTAAAATTCCGGACAATACGTAATTCATAAGACGCTGGAATGTGCCCGGGGCTGTCCTCAGTCCCATGGGCATCCTTCTATGCTGATAGTGTCCTCTATTTGAGGAAAAGGCAGTGTATTTACGTGACTCCTGTTCGACAGGAATATGATAATAACCACTTAGCAGATCGATCGTGCAAAATAAATTATTTTCTGATCCAATATTCTGTAGGATGTCGCTTACCAATGGCATGGGAAATCGGTCTGGGATTGTGTGATTGTTTAGTTTACGGTAATCTACTACCGCACGCATTTCTCCATTTTGTTTGGGCACGAAGAATAATGGGGCATTCCACGGGGAGACTGATGGCTCAGTAATTCGAAGTTTTAACATTTCATCGACATACTGGTTTGCGAGTGTACGCTGAGATTGTGGGATCTGGTAGGCCGGTACAAAAATCGGTGGTGTATCTGGGTGCACATTAATCTTGTGATTAATCAGGTTAGTACACCCTAATTGCTCTCCGGGTAATGCTACGGTGTCCCTGTGTGTTTCCAGCAGGGTTAACAAATCATTTTCTTCATCAAATTCACCAGAGTGAATTAAATTGTCTTTTATGCTTTCTCTATCCGTAGAATTTATCTCACTTGTCACTCCAGCTACAACTATTTCCTTCACAGGGGCGGGACATTTTTCAATATTAACTATGCAAGTCTCCTTTTTCAACTGTACTTCCCCATTCATGTGATCAATTATGAATATCTGAGTTTGCCCTTCGCCGTTCACCTGACATAATGCGTTTTGTACTGACAATCCCTTTACTTTACGTAATTCTTCTAAGACAAGAACAGTACTATTCCGTAACTTGCTCTTTATGGTAACTTTCATATAGGAGTTAGGTGGTATAACTAAATCATTGGTGAGATGGGCGGGAAAAACTGATAAATCAGTACCATTACCTGGGTGTCTTGGCTTGGAGGCTGGGGCGGGTGGTGTGAGTGGATCTATACACCCATCTGTTTGTGTGTTTGTTTAAGCTTTTAATATTACCAATTCTTTTTGGTTCTCTTTTACAAATCGGTGAGGGCTCTGATGGTATTTTCTCTATGAATTCATTATCAAAGTCTATTCCATTCATTTGTGGGAGTACAGTTATTTTCTCTGTTCTCATGCTTCTTAAGCCCAGTAACATATGAGCTTTAATTGCTAAGTTTTCAACGATATAGGAAAATGCAAAGACTGGTCTTGTAGTCTCTGTGAAACTGATGTTTAACTGTATCATACCTTTTACTGTGATTTGTTTGCCATCTACTGTATATAAGTCTAAATCAGATTCTTCCAGAAAAGTTACTTTCTACTTATTTCTAAAAATTCTATTTATTTCTTCTTGTGTTATTAAGTTCACTGAAGAGCCTGTGTCTAAAAATAAGGAAACGTTTTGATCCTCACATACAGCTGGTATCAAGATACACTCATTTCCCAACATGCCTCCTATGTGAATTTTAGACTTGCTTTCCTTTATGTTTGTTCGTTTTTTGTCGTGACTTGGTCTTTCCCCGATTTGAACACAGACACTAATTTTTCTAATGTTTTGCAATTACTGGTCCAGTGCCCTTGGCACGGATGATGTCTACAGAAGGGACCAAATCCTTGTCTTTTGTCTATCCTCTTTTGTTTTGATAAAGCATCATTCTTAGTGTGTTCTGGTTTTGCACAATAATGACATAGAATGGACCTATCTCTTGACTGTGATCTACGAGGTGACTTCCCATATTTAGTGGTGTCTGTGGCGCGAGATCTGCTCGGGCTGTGCGGAAACTTATGAAACTGCCTGTAGCCTGGTGTTTGTGATCGAACCCTCGACACGTTTAGTTGTTTGCTCTGCCTGCTTTAGGGTCGCGATCGATTTTGTTCTCTGTTTAGGGTAGTTGTAGCTATTTTCACAGCTAATACTGTCTCAGGTACTCTCATTCTACTAGAATGTGATTGTGTTTCAATCATCCCTGCTTTGCTACACTGCATCTCTACCTCGTTCATTAAGTCTAGTAAGCACATGCCTGGGGTGTATGCGATCGTCTTGGCGATCTTAAGGGTCCTATCAGGTAATTCACACAAGGCAGCTACATAACCAATGATGTCCATGACGAGGTCTGGGGACATCTTTCCATCTCCTGTTATCCAGTTTCTAAGGTAGCTAATAATGTTCTTTTGATCGTGGAGGCATCAGCAGTTATTTCACTGAGCACATAATTTGTAGTGTGCTCCCTTACAAGATCTACAGTCTTATGTAGTTCTGGGATTATACCTGGCAAGCAGTTCATACCTCCAGAAAGTTTCTTCAGAAATTCAGTTTTAAATTCATCATACGTCTTAGCTCTGAGGAGCTTATCTGACCTTAGTAAGTCTCCTGCTGGACATCATTCCTGACTAATCCAAGAGGAAAAAATAGCAATTTTCTCTTGTTCATCTTTAATATGCCTCTTAATGAAGATCTGTTCGCAGTGATTGACCAATGAAATATCGTCAATGCGATCATTTTCTGTGCCAGAGAATTTCGGGGCAGTTTTATCCTCATGATAAACGAATATCTGAGCTTGATCTGAGCTATTCATTTTCACTGGTTGCTCTGTTAATTTAACTTGGACTTGTTTATCGTTGTGTGAGGGAATAGTGGAATAGATTTTCCCTGAACGATGAACCCTGTTAAGTATATTTTCATAGGTACGCAAGTCAGAGACAAGTCCTCACTCGCTACATCAGAGGGGGTTTGCCACTCATCATCTAGATCTGACGTATTTGTTTCTTTATCTTTGTGGTGAATTTTGTAGGATAGGTGTGTTGCCTTGGTGCTCTCCTAATTGTGTATCCGCAGTGGGCACTAATCATCTGGTATTAACACGGGTGGAGGCGAAAATATTCCTCTCATATCACTTAGCTAAAAAGAATTCATGTCGCTAAGGTATGGTGTTATGAAATACGTCTTTTGTTTATGTCTTAACTAAATAGATGAGTAAATGACCTGTAATAAATGATAGATAGTGAGTGTATAAGTGTATATATAAATTAAGCACTGCGAAGAAATGAGTAAGTATAATTACACCCACTTGATACAGATCGGAGAGGCGTGTCGAAGCAACTGTCGATCTCGGAAGATAAATGCAGAGTTGAATGAAGATCTGCTCTCGATAATTCTAGGGCTGTGTTGATGAACGATAGTACTCAGGAAATTCCATGGCCTGATGACTGTAGTGGTTAACGGCTGTAGTCACAGGCGAACCTCACCATAGAACGTCGAATTCCCACTCGATATTGTGGAAATAAATGAGTATGAGTAGGAGCTATGTGAATGAGTAATGAGTAGTGGGTGAGAAGTGCCTGGTGTCAGTCACACGTTGATCGGCGTGGCGATGTCTCAGCAAATACGGATGGCAACGTCGTCTCAGCAGATACACATGGTGACGTCAGCTTCCCACACTGGTAGATGTGCTGAGTAACTGAGTAGCGATGAGTAACCTGAGTGAGGAAAGGTGAGTAAGATGCGTTATAAATGTGGCTCTGGTGTTTTGCCATGTGTCTTGACCTCTGAGTCAGCGATGGAGGTAGGGGGGAGAGAGTGTTCGGGTTCTAGTGCTTGTTGCTCTGGTCTTTCTTTTTCTTTACTTGTTTTTTTTTTTAATTTATTCTTGCTGCTTCTTGTAGTTGCGTAAAGAAGATTATAGAGTTGTCTTGTAGACTTGTTATTTGTAGTTAATCTTAGAGCTCATTGATCCTCACTTGTAACTCGTCGTTGCGACTGTATGCTCGTATGCTCGTAGACTCGTAGACTTGTAGACTTGTAGACTCGTAGACTCGTTCCTCCTACTGTATACTCACTTGCTTGATCGTACAATTGTAGTAATGTAGATTCATCTGTAGAACTGGAGCTGAGAGTTTCCCCTGCTTTTGTAGAAATGATGTTTTGTAGATGTAGAGTCGATCGTTACTGCCACCATTTAATGTTAGAGCTTCGTAGCCAACATTTTTATATATGTAACTCTTAATTCTTGTAATAGGTGAGTCTTGAGTTTTGGTTAAAGTTATTTTGATAATTGAAGAGCAGGACGAGTTAAAGATGAATACAGGGAGTTGATCTTGATTTATTATCTTCAGAGAAAGTCTAAGTTGAGCAGCGTATGTATTATACAGAGAATATACTAAGTAAGTCTAGTTGGACCCCTCTTCTTATTCGCTCTCTCCACTACCTGCCGGTTTTATGGCCTGTCTCCTTCTGAGCTCAGATTCCTACATTCTCGTGTAGCAGGGGTCGTGTCATGTGTGCTCTACTGTCGTGGAAGCTTCTAGAATATTGTATGGCTGTGTGTATGTACTGCTTCTGGTGCACGATCAACATTCCTTCACTTAAAGAGTTGGAAGCTAATTTCCCGTTCCCACACCTTGTCTGGTGCTCTGTCTGTCTATCTATCTATCTATCTATCCTTCACGCTTTCTGTTTTGATTTGTATTTATAATATGGAGTTCTGACAATAAAAGGAAAGTGGCTGAAGGAAGGATAAAGTAGTAAATGAAAAGAAGAAAGAGAAAGAAAAGGAAGAAAGGAAGTGAAGGGAATAAGAAAAAGAAGAGAAAAGTAAAAGACAGAACTAAAAGGAAAAGGGATATAGGAAAAAAAAAGAAAGGGAAACAAATGAAAGGAAAGGAGAGGAAGAGGATAAGCTACACAAAGGTTGGGGGGACACTTGAAAAAGAAAATGTTCATAGAAGTTTAACGTAGGAGGGGAAGAGTGAAAGGAAGTGCGGAACAATAGCGATAATTATTGGAACAAAATGGAAGGCGAATAAGAAAGGAAAAGAAAGGAATTACAAGAAAGGAGAGGAAACACGATTAAACTGAAAAAATGCTCCGAATAAAACACCAAAACTGTACTGTTTCGAAGACTATTAAAGCCAGAGTTGATTTATGCACATCCTTGGAAAGTGTATGAGAGAGTAATAGGTGTTACTTAAGATTTTCCTAACGCTCGCCATGACATTATTATAAAATGTCGAAAAGCTACAAATTGTGCATAAACAGTGTCATTTTGGAGGGTGCTAAAGTTTCAGCGGACCTAGGCACATCATCGGAAAGTAGTGTTATCAAAGTGGCCTCTCTCAAAAATCGCCAACAACTACTGAAAAGCTCGGAGAAAGGTAAATTTCGCATAAAAAATTAAGTGTGTGACCTGACATATTTTGGTATGAGGGTCTAAAGCCCCCAAACTGATAATGTGAACATTCTGAAATAACAGAATTCAATCCAATGAATGCATTAATATCAAGAAAGTGGGGTGGCACATTTCTTTCAGTCGTCCTAAGTTATCAGCTTAGATTTGGGTTGGGTGGAATCACTGATGACACGTGCCCTGTTTGTAGAACAGGCCCACACAACATAACACGCATAATGGAACACTGCACAATACACTTACAGTATGACGCAGACTAACCTTTGGGACAACCCCATAGGGGTGGTTTCTTATCTGCAGTTGAAGAGTCACTTTGTCAGATGGACTGGGGTTAAACAACAACAGCAACAGCTGCTTCTTTCAGCTACAGTAACAACACTAGCAAGCTTGCTCTCTTGAACACATTTCGCACGTTTGCGTGGACACTTGCCACCTAACTGTTCGGCTCTGGAAAGATCTTTGACTTCAGAAGATATAATAAAAGACACTCTTTTAAATTTTCTTATACGACTTGACTGTTATTGTTTATCCAGGAAAGACTCAAAATGCTGAAATCTCGTCGTTGTAGGAGATAGCAAAACACCTCTTACTCAGCAACTTATGTCCATTACACCTTTATAATGATCCAGTTGGATGTTACTGGCGCAATCTATGTCATTAATGAAAGGATATCATACAAGACTACACCCTCTCTCACGGTAGGGACAACTGGAGTTCTTTTATTCCACCTCACGACAGACGGTTGCATTAAGCTTAGAGTAAGTCATTGGGTGCTGTCACCAATTACCATTCCATGGCCAGGACAACTCTACTGGATATTCAGCTGTGAGTGAGTCACAGGGGCTTGAGGATGTCAACAGTTCGTGTGCTTGCCATCAACACAGGCAATGGCTACTACAGATGCAGAATCAGAGGAGTGACAGTTTAGTTGGTTTCCATGTTACCTCTTTCAGTCCTGGAATGTATTTTACCTTATTATTCTTGATGATTACAGATGATGATCTTTAGTTTAGCACAAACCTTTCAAAGTATATGGGCAAAGTCTTCAGTACCTCTTACCCTGCTTAAGAACACTTTATAAATAAATATAATTTCATATCACTAACAACATTAAACTGTAGAATACATCATGGAAATGAAGGATCTGATAAAAAGCAGTAACTGCAGAAGCGGCCGTGTACATCATAATGAATTCCACGTCTACCAAACATTACATGTAATCAGAAGTCGGTCAAAGCTCCCACTTTTTAAACCATTTTGCCACGAGCCTCCACATCAGGCATGTACTGTGTACCATTAAATCTGCCTCTGCTGCTTATGAAGTGTCTTTGGTGTGTCCTAACAGCTGACAGTGTGACGGAAGTCAATTGATGCCTCATCGATTCTACTGAGGCAGTCACAGACTGAACACTTGAGTACAGAAGCACACGTATGTGTGCATAGATACACACACACACACACACACACACACACACAAGGAAGAGAATAGCCAGCATCCACGTGTATGGCTTTAATCTAGCGAAGCAACAAGGTCAGTGAGATGGGTCCGTGAGCAAACAGCTGGAGTTACGTTGTCAGGGATGACCGAGTTGCTCACATGAACTTAGCACCTCCAGTCTGTCAGAAATTCACCAAGATTTGCAGGAAAATTATCTAAATTAATATAAAAATGGGATGAATAAATTAGTATCGAGGTTAGCCTGCAGTTTAAGATCAATTTGTATTTATAATTGAACATTCCGCAAAAATATCTAGAATACAAATAACCTACTATACCAATAATTTCCACACACACACACACACACACACACACACACACACACACACACACACAGGGTGATCCATTTATAGCGCTCCTCTTCTGCTCCACCGGGCGAATTTTATAGCGTCATAGAGACGGTTCTGTCAGCGTTCTTAATGTCTACTCCGTCTCATTAATTTTATTCACTGTATTCACACACTCTTAAACCCACATCCTCACCAGCAGACTGAGCCATTTCCATATAATATATGACATTAAGCTGTACTTTATTACCATTACCCTTACCATTAGTACTACTGATGTTGAAAAATAATTACAGTTCCTTACTACTGTTGATATATTTGGGATTAAAGTGTGATATCCTTTGTTTTTTGCAGGTAAGCGGCATCCATCTTTGTCTGTACTACAAAGGTTGTAAGTATACTGTAAAGCATGAACAGACTTAATGTATATTATAGTAAAGTTTTGATCTATCCAGATAATATTTTCAAAACAAGTTCAGTTCGGCAGTAATATTATCACTGCTGTCGTAGAAAAATATAAAGTCAGCAGTACCGTTATCATTACTGGTACTGTGTAGAGGAGGGGGAAGACTGATGTAATAGAATAAAGTATCTAAAGAACTGTGGATAATTGGTCAAGAAAAATACTGTGAGGCAAAATTGGTTTACTAAAGTCAATAGTAAAAGTGATCCTGACTCTCGTATAGGACGAGGAATTTTTCTAGTTGGCCTGTTTTGGCAGCTATGTTTTATCAGTCTCGGGACTGGAGTGAGAAGGACATTTATCAAATGGATGAATTATGTCCACATGAGGAGGGTGCGAGTCGGACAGAAACTGTTGTACCTTCTGAATAAACATCTTGTCCGTATTCAGGTATAATCCGTACGTCTAAACAACCCACGGCACTGAAATAAGACACATGAGTGGTATCATTTCTGTACGTCAGGTCCTCCTCTTTTTTTCTTTTTTCTCATGAAACAGATTCCTTTGCTACTTCCTACCCTACTGCAAATTGTTAGTTTTTGCTTTCCTCTGAATTCCATTTGTACTCTCTATGTCCTCCCATACAATGCTTATTAAAATGAGTTAATCATTCCTGTCGTTTGTCTGTCATCAAACTCCTCCTGCACTTGGCATGACAACAGAACTGGAGAACCGGATTGTCAGAAAACGAAGAAGAACCGTTTCGATTACACTTTTCATTTTCACGATAGATTTTTTGAAATGGAAGCAGCTGACACAGCCTTCACTAACCCTTCACAACAGAACACTACCCTAAAACTCAATGAAATAGTCCGATATCAGCAACAATAAAATGAAAACTACTTAATCGGGCTGAAGGGATGAACGCCAATGGACAACGCGAGGGTCACTGAAGCAGACAGTCTATTTAGCCAAGTCACATTCTTCCCTTACAGTATGATCTGCAATAGTTGGTTGACATTCAGGTCCCTAGTTGTGCTGCTGAGTTAACAGGGACAAGGGAAAACAAGCTTTATCCAAGAGTCTGACCGGTCCGAGAATAGAACTCGGGTTCTTCAAGCTGCGTTCTGAATGTACTAACCAATGCACCACCGACCCCTCATATGACCCCATAAATATATCCACAAAGAATTTCAATCAAGTTAACCCCTTCAACCAGAGGACGTTTTTTGTGTAACTTGCTTTCCCAGACGATTTTTTTTTCTGCTTAATACGACTCTTCGAACTGCACAGATTAAATATATCCTTGACAACCCTTTCACTACAAGGAGGTTACCTTCAGCTGAAGAATATCACCTATTAGCACCAAAGTAAAACTGAGAAAATACTTTATCATCCTAAATGAAGTATTCAGTTTTTGTAGGAAGGTGTGCAGTCACATAAAATAAGAAAATTGGGTTTTACACAATAAACTATAAGGGTTACAAGTAGACGTCGAGTTTACCGAGATGTGATGCAATTTTTACTAGAATATTCTGGCTACTACCTTGCAATGACATGCATAGTTGGCCAAAGCTCTTGTTGACAAGCTAATGAGAGATATAATACCTAACCCACCAATTTCGAAATGCATGTTATTTCCCTAGAGCTGAATCCAGTCCTCTAGGGGCATAAAGAATAAAATATAAAAGACGTTAAACGTGGATAGAATAATATCATTTCAATTTTTTTTTTTTTTTTCCGTT
>NC_137033.1:48305535-48368035 GCF_032717465.1 Coenobita brevimanus | reverse complement strand
CCCTTTTTCTTTTCTGCCTTCCACATTCCCCCTCTTTCTTGCCTACCCGTCTCACTCTATCCTCTCCTGCACACCTGTCTTCTTCACTGTATCACTTCATTTTTGCTTGCCTATCTCACTCCCTTCTTTCTTGTTTGTCTCCCTATCTTACTCCCTCCCCTCCATCCTACCTGCCTGCCTCAGACCCTTTTCTCCTGCCTACATGCCTGCCTAACTCCTGCCCCCTCTCGGCCTGCCTTCCTGTTTCTCTCCATTCCTGCCTGCCGGCCTGTCTGCTTCACTTATTCCCTTCTCATCGCCTCATTCCTTCGTTTCCTCCCTTCACTCACCACCGTCCTGTTTCCACTTTCTCCCTTACCTCTCCTTGCCTCATTCTCTCCCTTCCTTCCCTTCTTACTATGCTGTCTTCTGTCTGATTGCCTCCTTTCCCTATTCTCTTACTTCTTTCCCACCTTCCTACCTTCCTTTCCTGTCTACTTGCCTCCCTTCCTTCCTCTCTCCTCTCCTTCCTGTCCCACTCTCTCCTTCTCTACCTGCCTCTTCCTTTTCACTGCATTCGTGCCTGCTCGCGTGCCTTCTATCCAAGCCCCCTGGGACGCCCTGGAGTTAAAACTAATAATACTGGACTCTTCATTCTCTTTGTTTTCCTTCCTGCAGATACTTCTCCCCCGCACGTTTCTTACAGGTTTATTTCTTAACCTTATAAATGTTCTCTGGAGAGGCTGGGGGAAAATTGGTTTTTGAGCATGGTTTACGTTACCTTTCCATTAAAATGACAGCCAGCAAAATATTTTTGTTGTTGTTGGTCTTACGCACAATGTTTTCAGGAGGAATGTGTTAGTTTCTGAGTCCAAATGAAAGCTATATCTTCAGCTGAGAGTAGGCAACCTATTATTGCTAGCCTCTCTTACACAAACTAGTCCCAAAATGAAATAAACGTTTCCCGGGAGGGAGAACTCTGCTTAATTATCGTTAAGGTTTTCCACATCTTATTATATTAACGAGAAAATGTGATTGGTGATGGCAACCATCTTCCACTCAACTAATGTAGTACTGCGTAGTTCTTCCTTCACTTTTATCATTGTTCTTCCAGTGTTTGCTCACATCGCTTCCCATTTCTCCCATCGTTCCTGTCACTTTTTATTACTATTCTTTTTACTTCAGGTAGTTCTACACTGAGTGACAAGACTAATGGTTTCCTGTAAACCAGAAAACCATTTACGACACTGTGTGGTAACCATATGTCCAAATATCGGGTTGACTTGGAGTCTGGTATGGTACTCCCATTAACTGAGTCAAGAGATGCAATTGCAGTGTCCGTCTAGAAACCAAACCTCCACGTTCTTCTCCGCGCCTCACCGTGGCGAGGCGCTGTCTGCTTCAAGGGAATATCGGTTCATTGCACGTGATGGCTTTTCAGGGATAGTTGTTTGCTCGCGGTTAATGAGTCTGCATGGTTAGACAGACTAGGATTAAACAACAAGAAGTGGAAATTTTGATCTTGACAACTAGTAACCAAATTCACATAGCAGCTTTTATCTCTGTTTGTTGTGCAGTAAGACAGACAATTTGAAAAGTAGTGTTGTAGATGGAAAATGTGATGGATGCATGGGTATTTGAGTCAATGCCTCTGCATTAACAGTGGAATGATACAAAGGGAATTGATACACCCATAAATCATTTACACAGAAAATGACAATCATTATTTTTATTATTTTTTTGCTTAAATAAAGAATTTAATGCTGATTGCCTGCATAATTGTATTTTTCAAGAGAACTGAAAAAAAAAAAAAAAAAAAAGGAAGCCAGATTCATGATACTTTTATTTCGTGAAACCCAGGCATTTTGCATTAAGCCTGGGGACAGTAAAAAGTGAAAATGGAGAAGACAAACTGAGGATGACAGTTCCAGATCTGATTAAATTGAGCTACAATAAGAGAAACTAGAATAAAAAGATGTCGAAGGGTAATGAAAGATGGAAGATATGAGCTCTGATATGTGCAGATAATACCGAGCTATCTACAGTGTCTGGCACCTTTGCCAAATGGTTTCATGACTGTATGTGAAGGGCAATACGTTTAAGTAAATACATGTAAGAGTAGTACAGTTTTTGAATGAGTTGGTGTCTCCCAGCGAGATGTGCTGTTGAAAACTGAGAGCTAAACTGGGTGGAAGTTTAAACAATTTAACAGTGGAAAAAAAATGTGAAATGGATTTTGCAAACTGGAGCTGTTTTAAAAAAACTTTGGTACGAAACTAGAACTGGGTGCCCATGCTACAAGAGAAGAGGAAACGGGTGTATTGATGTGCGACAATAAAATGGCATGTCTATAAAAAAAAAAAAAAAATCTTGAGAACACTGAAGAAAGGACATCAGTAAAATATGTGAGGTGCCTAGATGGGAGAGGATAAAGGATTTTATAATATGTGACAAATGAGGATTAGGAAACCTGTTGAACAAAGTGATGAAAATGTGTCTTTCGTTGTATGGTCATTATGAGAGCATGAATAATGACAGAAGAGGTGAATGATGTTTATGTTTGTAAAATTCTCGGTCAAAAGAGACATAGAAAGCCAAGAGGATGGTTTAATATTGCAGGCGAATGTGTGAGGAAGAGGAATCGATGACGACTCAATAAGACAATGATACTGAAGAGGGATACCTCTGGACAGAGTATGTATGAATGGAAACAACATGGCAAAGGTCGCATCCCTTTATCTAACTCCTTCTGCCCTAGATAAACTTTAAAACCAAGATGGAGAGTGAGTCTCTACTGAATATTACTTATGAACTAAATATTGACAACAAAGTTCCCTTTCTTGATGTTCTAACTGAATCTAATAATGGGCAGGATAACACTATAGTTTATAGAAAGATTACTGCTGTAGGTAAATGTCTCCATTATGCTGAAAGGAGTGTCCTACAAGATATAAATCTATCGGTCATATCATCCTCCTTGTGCCGGCTTAGAATCTTTGTTCTTCCTGGGACCTTTTTCTTTCTGAACTGTCTCATTAAAAAAAAAAAAAAAAAATCGGTTAAAAAAGGATAATCGAACTACATTACTGATAAATTCTTAAGTTTATTTCCAACAGACTGATTGGAAGGAAACGGTCCACCATACATTCTGACATCAACATCTTTTACTGTAACCAACTGATTTCAGCTTATCTCAAATATGAAAGCGAGTTGAGAGAGATTGCAAATGGTAATATTACTTGCACTGATACTAAAAAGAAGTTAAACTTAGTCATTTACTTCAGAAACCAAAAATGCTGCAATTCCATTATGCATGAAACGCCGAGAACTTAGGCCCCAACCTGTCAACGCAGAGTCGCTCTGTATACCTCCACCAAGCCTTGCACACAGACTCGCCAGAAAACCTCAGTGGCCTTGCTGACATAATTAGTTCATCCCATCACCACCATTTTGGCTGGGGCGAGGAACTGAGTCAGATCACTTCTGTTGGAGGTTATGGGGGGGGGGGACCACTGCCGCTGGCAAGGTGGGGGAGTGAAAGGCAAAAATGTGGGAAAAGGATATAGAAATGATGAGCTGGGGTCGAGATAGGGAAAGCGATTGCCCCTCCGAAAGGCCAGCTCCAAAAATCCCAACCAGGGACAGATAACTTGGCTCAATCTAAACCCCTGCCCGCCCCATCCCTGCACTTTTCCCAGCTCTTTCCTTTACCCCACCATCCTTATACATTGGCTAATATTTTTATTAGTTAAGGGCACTCCCTACCACCTCCCCCTTGCCCCATTATTTACAAGTTTTGACACAAGCTTCGTGTAGGTGTAATACACAAAATAAATAATTAAGGAGAGGTGCTACCGAGTCCCTAAACTAATGAGAATACAAGTCACACACACACACACACACACACACACACACACACACACACACACACACACACACACACACACACACACACACACACACACACACACACACACACACACACACACACACACACACACACACACACACACACACACACACACACACACACACACACACACACACACACACACACACACACACACACACACACACACACACACACACACACACACACACACACACACACACACACACACACACACACACACACACACACACACACACACACACACACACACACACACACACACACACACACACACACACACACACACACACACACACACACACACACACACACACACACACACACACACACACACACACACACACACACACACACACACACACACACACACACACACACACACACACACACACACACACACACACACACACACACACACACACACACACACACACACACACACACACACACACACACACACACACACACACACACACACACACACACACACACAATGGTGAGAGGGCCGAAGATTTGTACCATGCCGCTTCTCCAACAACACAAAATCATTTTCTTGTATTCACTGACAAGGGGATTTCAGCAACTTAGTGTAGAGAGAGAGAGAGAGAGAGAGAGAGAGAGAGAGAGAGTGTGTGTGTGTGTGTGTGTGTGTGTGTGTGTTTAAATATCTGTGAAGCATTGGGGTGCAAGTGTGGATATGGCCTTTCATTTGTGCATATGTCTGAAGTTGACAAATATATAATCCTTTAATGTTAAGTGCAAGTTGGGAAACAGCCATGTGTGATTCTCTCTCTCTCTCTCTCTCTCTCTCTCTCTCTCTCTCTCTCTCTCTCTCTCTCTCTTTAATCACATCCACGCTTACCTGAAGCAAAGGGGCTATAATGTTCATCTCAGCGTCTGTGTCTGTGAATTAAACTCATAGCTCAGTTTTTGATCTACAGTACATTCAACCAGACCTGGTGAAATATTGAAGATTAGCTAAGGGGAAGACGAATTAGGTTTTAGAGAATTAAGTCAAAGGTCAAAGTCATATAGCATGGTGAGCTTCAATTGTTCTTAGCAGATTGACAGACTTGGTGGAAGGGACAGAACAATCAATCATCGGTCATATCCACAAGTCAGGGCCAAAATCTGCTCCATGTGTGCCTGAGTGTAAACAGAATAACTAAATCATCATTGATCTAGTTTGGCTGAAACTAAATGGATGGGTTGAGGGCAAGCCATGGGGTTGGTGTTTTTTTTTTTTTTTTATAGAATAGTTCAAGGTCATATGGCGAGGTCAATTTATAGTTTTATTCCGCCTGGAACATACTTAAGGGAAGGCTGGATAAAAGGTGGGCCAAAGACGAAGGGATATGATTTTAAGAACGGTCAACTTTTATTCAATTTGAATCAGACTTGATGGGAGGACATAGGTTCAAAACAGGGAAAATAAATTCGACTTCGAAAGCATGAGGTAAAGAGTCAACGTCTAAGGGCAAAGATAACCAAAAAAGTTTTGATTCGATCTGGACCAAATGTCATGAAAGGGCTGAGGTTCAGAAAGTGAGATGTAATTACATTCTGAGAGCTATCTACTGAAGGCAATGGTAAAGAAACGAAGTCAAACGCTCGGCTCTTTAAATCAACTGTAGGCGTTGCAACCCTAGAACAGTACACCTGGGTCTGAGAGACCCGACCACTGTTTGCCACTTTTTGGTTTAGCAAAAATAGCTTCCTAGGTTTGGTTGCCGATGTTAAGGGTGGGTGTGTGGTTTTCCAGGTTTCCCTCTGTTTTGGTGTATAACACACGAGTCGCGGTCGGGTCCGTCAGACCCAGGTGTACTGGATTAGGGAGGATTGTAATGTATTGTTTTGTGATGCATATTTCTGCACCATTTGCACCGACCCCTCCACATTATGAAGACCCTTCATACCACTAGCTTTGACAGCAGTGCGAGCATCATTGTGTCATTTCTTTCTTATGAGGTCCATGTAAACAGAAACTGTACTTTTTTGGTTAAGATTTTCACAAATATGCCTAAAATACATAAAATAAGTTAATTTTAATTTTATATTCATTATCGCATAGTAACCTGAACCAAAAAGGTTGTAGAATGGTCAGGGATTCAATAAATGAAACATTATTATTATTTTTTTTTTTGGGGGGGTGAGACCTGGGTGTACTAATGGTGTATATTCACAAATAGGTATACTGTTCTAGGGTTGACTATTCCTTCTTAGATTTCCTCTCTCTCTGTCTCTGTCTGTCTGTCTGTCTCTCTCTTTAATTACACCCACGTTTACCCGACGCAAAGCAGTTATAATGTTCATTTCAGCGTGTGTGCCTGTGAAATAAACTCATAATTCAGTTTTTGATCTATACTCAACCAGACTTGGTGAAATGTTGAAAGTTAGCCAAGGGGAAGACGAATTATTTTTTAGAACACAAAGTCAAAGGTCAAAGTCATAGAGCGAGGTCAGCTTCAGTTGTTCTTAGCAGATTGCAGACTTGGTGGAAGGAACTCAATTTTAAGAACAATCAATCAACGGTCATGGACACAAGTCAAGGTCAAAATCTGATCCGTGTATGGTTAGGTGTGAACAAAATGATAAATCAACTTTGATCTAGTTTGGTTCAGACTAAATGGAAAGGTTGAGGACGAGTCACGGGGTTGTCTTTTTTTCTTTTTATAGAATAGGTAAAGGTCACATGGCAAATGTCAATTTTCAGTTATATTCCAACTGGAACATACTGAAGGGAAGGCTCAGTTTAAGGTGGGGCAAAGACGACTATATTCGCTTTGAATCAGACTTGATGGGTCTTCATAATATGTTCAGAACAGGGATAATAATCTCGGCATCGAAAACATGAGGTAAAAAGTCAATGTCTAAGGGTATGGATAGCCAAAAAAGTTTTGATTCGATCTGGACCAAATGTCATGAAAGGGCTGAGGTTCAGAAAGTGAGATGTAATTACATTCTGAGAGCTATCAACTGAAGGTTAAGGTAAAGAGACGAAGTCAAATGCTCGGTTCTTTGATTAACTGTAGGACGTTGCACTTAATGACTATTCTCTTTCTCTCTCTCTCTGACAAACCCGCCCCTCCCCCGAAACACAAACATTTAAGTTCGTAGCGTAATTATGTTTGTCATAGTTTGATTGTGGGCTGTCGGGCGTGAGTATACTGAGAGAGAGAGAGAGGGGGGGGGGGAGTGAGAAATGAGTAGATATAGTGGAGTTAATGAGTGTGCAGTGAAAATGTATTAACTTTGCTAAATAGTGATGAGGATAAATTCTCTCTCTCTCTCTCTCTCTCTCTCTCTCTCTCTCTCTCTCTCTCAGTATGTTCTACCATCATGTTGACATTTATTCTCAGTGTCATCCTTCCTGTTTCTTCACTATGTAGAGCCAGAAATATTTCTTCTCCCTCCTCGAGTCTTCCTTTCCCCCTTCTCCTTCCTCTCTCTTCCTCTCAGTCTCTCCAAGGACAGTGCCAGGGACCATCCTGTCTCCCTTCATCCTTCCGTCTCACTCTCTCCTCCTCTTCCTCTCCTGTCTCTTCACTCCTTCTCAGGCGATTATCTATTCTCCTTTTCTTCCTACTTTCCTTCTTTTTCCTTCCCTCCCCCCTTACCTTTTCCTTCCCCCTTCCGCCCTCTCTCCAGCTACCATTTACTGTCTCTCTTTTCTTCCTTCCGTCCCTCCTTCCATCTCGTCGTAATATCCACTACTGTGTTCCGTCTGCTCCTCCTCTTCCTGTCATAGCATTTCTTCTTCTGACTGCTCCACCTCCCATCCTCATGCTCACAGCACCCGACCCCTCACCGAAATCCCATTGTTTTTCTTATGTTTCTTCTTCTTCTCTTCCCCTACCCCCTTTCCTTTCCTTTCCTGTCCTCTCTCTCTCTCTCTCTCTCTCTCTCTCTCTCTCTCTCTCTCTCTCTCTCTCTCTCTCTCTCTCTCTCTCTCTCTCTCACACACACACACAAACAGTTTTTCTAAGGCATCATTTTTCGATTCAGCGACAAACCTCATAAAACCGCAATTTCATTGTATCAGATCTAAAGTCAGCAGAAATTCTCAGCCCATTAAGCCAGAAGTAGTTCGTGATTTATACTACATTTTTTCTAATTTCTGACAATTTTATTGTAGTTTGGAGGGACTTTACGAATTTTAGAGGGTCGTTATAGCCTACACTAACACCTTTATTAGCAAGACCAAAAGAAACATAGTCTGAAGTACGCTAGAACATTACTAAATTGACGTCGTGGTACTACAGGGATAATTGGTGTCACCGCTAGCGCACCTTTTTTATTTCAGTCAGACTACCACCCAGTGATTTTTTAACAACGATTAGCAAAGGGATCAGTAAGGTTACTTGAAACTCTCTCAGGTTGAAAATATGTCCTACAAGCTGAGTATAGTCGCCTGGTGATGGAAAGGTTATAATATAGCTTTAAGAAGTCCTCGTAGTGAAGAATCCTTTCTCCCAGACTATTTCAATATATCGCCTTTACACGCTTGGACTGCTTAACTTTCACATCAGTGCTGTATTTTTCATATCATACATAAGTTTTCCAGTCCTTTTTCTTCCGGATTGACTCTATCGGATACGTTTGCATGAAACAACAGAATGTGCTGAATGTTTTTGGCGCATCACATAGAGCCACGATCCCGGGGGCTTGAATGATGAATGAATGGAACTGTCACGGGGGGATGCGAATTTGTGAATTAAATATGCTGGATGTTACTTAAAACAGTGACAAGGAATTAACTTGTGAAAATCTAGCAGTAAGTTTTACTTTATGCCAGCTTACTTCGCCGATTCTCTAAAAACGAGAATTTATAAACTTTCTCAACAGTACACAGCAGACTAATTACTCATGCGTGCTGTTTGTTAGTACTGTTAGGCTCTTGAGAAAGTGACTCCACCCCAGACAATCAATAACTAATGCTAATAATGATAAACAGGTTCTTGCCGGTGCATAACTCCTGGCTGGCACAATGGATTTAAATTTGATACAAAAGAACTGGCCTAAGTACCAGTTATGAATAATGTAAAGAGTTTGTGCAAACTAGGAGCGGCAACTAAAATAAGCTTAATGTGGAGAAATACAACACGATTCTAATTACATTAAGCTCAAAGAAAAGAAATGTAAATTTATTTATTACAATGAAATAAATTTACGTTATATGAATCTCAAAAATGAATTAAAAGTAACAAGGAGAATACACTCACTCGCTTATTCAAAATCTAAACACACTTAAACCTAGACAAACGAAAAGAAATACTGGTCAGTGGAGGGGAGCTGAACGAGTAGTCTGGGTGCCTGTGATGAACATCAAAACGCTGCTATTCGCTAAGCCCACTTCGCCAATTCACCGTCTAGGTGTAGATTCAGGAACTCGCTGTACAATGGAGATGCTGCTCTATGTTGGGCACAAACGGTCCTACACTCACGACGATCCAAAGCTGACTAACTTCAAACTATGAAAGGGGGTGAGAGATGGCCGTGTTCGAACTTCAACGGTCAATGGAAAGAAAGTGAGCGATATAGGCTCACAATAAATCACTCAGTGAAAGCACTAATATCGTGGGTAAGAATGGTCACTTGTGAAACAGTGAGAAATGTTCTGAAAACTATCCTGATGAAAGTGAATACAAAGATGGTTGAACTGAGTGATGCGCAGTGGGAATTCCACTAGAATTCGTGGTTTTCTCACTGAAGTACAATGTCACGAATTTATAAATACGCTTGCGCGAATTCGTGACATTACACCCCATCAAAATCAAATTTTTCTTCAGAAAATTTTTCGATATACATGCATATAAATCCTAACTCAGTCACACAAGATTTTCACTGTGATGTGTGTACTATCCTGCTACAAGAGAAAATCACAGTCGCCCATGAGCGAAAAAAAACTCGTATTTACGTTAATAGAAGCAAGTCTGAGGAAAAAACTCTGTGACGTCGGTGAAAAACCCTGTACTCAGATCAAACTAAGTGAAAAGTTCGCTACATTTCATTAACAACTAATTGTCAAGTAGCGTGATGTATGTAATACACGGTGTAGGTGTGACAGTTGTGGTGTAACTGTGCCTACGTGTAAAATTATATAATACAAATCAATAGTAAATAGAGACGACGAGGCAGAAGAGAAGAGGCGGCAGCATGCGGCGGAGATGATCAGCTGATCTGCATGACAAAATTGCTACACCTGCCAGCTGCACCTGTGAAAGCAATCAAGGTGGAGCATCAAAAGTGTCAGTGAGACAAACAATTTTTATGAAATTACATTTTCTCTCTCTCTGCCTAGCAGCCAGTATATATGCTACAAAGAGTATGCCCTAGCCGAAAATTTTAAGTGACAGACAAGCTTTGTACATTCGAGGTTGCCGTTAGTTTTGTATTGGATACATTATTAACCAGGAAACGTGGTCCCAGGACAGAATCTGAAAAGACCCTTATAGTTTGGTGGTCCTAAACCTACATTATTATTAACCAGGAAACGTGGTCCCAGGACAGAATCTCAAAAGACCCTTATAGTTCACTGGTTTAACCCTAAACCTACATTATTATTAACCAGGAAACGTGGTCCCAGGACAGAATCTCAAAAGACTCTTATAGTTTACTGGTTAAACCCTACTCTGCACTTACGATTAACATTGGCAAGCTGAGAATCCCTACGCAATCTCGGGCAGGTCACATTTTAACACCCACCATGGGTGTGAACACTCATGTGGATAATGTGTATTCTCCGGGAATCCTCAGAGAGGCCCACAGCTCGAGACACCACAAGGTAATTCAAACACAGCCTCGGATTGTCCTTACAGGGGTCTCGAACTTCCCCTTAACCTACGGTGTACATGTATATACAGGTCCTGGATGTAATGTGTCCTGTGGGACCAACGGGTGAGACGTCAGGTCTTACTGGTACACTTTTAACTGGAAACCAGGTTGTCGTTGGATTGCATAAATCTCTGAGGACGCCTGTCTTACGGAACCCAGCATACAACAGTTGCCCGTGTTAGTCATCAGTTAGCAGGGGAGACATCGGGTCTGCACCTACATTGTCACTTCCCTTGATGTATCTCACAACAAAGTTAAACTGCTGCAAATACAGCATCCAGCGTGTCAATCTTGCATTAGCTGTCTTAGTCATGCTGAGACTAGTGAGTGAGATATGATCGGTTTCCAGAGTGAATGGTGTTCCATATAAATAATAGTAATTTTTCTTAACACCATCAACCACGGCCAAGAGTTCCTTCTCAACAGTACTGTAATTCCTCTCGGCGGGTTTTAGCTTATGTCTGTGGTATGCCACTGGGAAGATTCCACCTTCTGTTTCTTGCATTAATACAGCACCTACTCCATCTTGTGAAGCATCAGTGCGCAGTATGAAAGGTTTGTTGGAATCAGGCAACTGCAACATAGGCTCCTTACACAGCATATTCTTAAGAGCGGCAAAAGATCTCTCTTGCGCTTCTCCCCATTCAATGGTGTTTGGAGCATGTTTCCGAAGCACCTCGTACAACGGTTGGGCAATGAGAGCAAAGTTGGGGATAAAACTCCCATAATACCCCATTGGGCTAAGGAATGCCCTAACCTGTTTCTTGGTCACGGGTCTCGGGGCTTCCCTAACCTTTCTGATCTTGTCACCCTGACACCTGCAGCGATTGTTGCCAACAATATGTCCGAGGAACTCCACCTCACTGTGATCAATTTTACACCTGCTAGGCTTCACAGTCATGTTGAAACTCTGGAGTCTACTGAAGACAATTTCCAAGAGTCTGAGGTCCTCCTCCAACGTGGCAGAATGAACGAGGATATCGTCAACGAACATTTCTACTCCTACAATACCATGGAGCACTTGTCTCATGGCACGATTGAATACTGCTAGGGAATTGTTAAGTCCAATTGGGAGGATTTTATACTGATACAACCCCCTAGGAGTGGCAAAGACAGTGAACTGATGGCTCTCGGGGTGAAGGGGGATCTGAAAGAATCCCTTGCCAAAGCGAGCTTTGTGAAATATCATGACCCTGCCAGCTTGGAGAAGATGGCAATGTGGTCACCCATTGGCTCAGCATCCACTTTGGTGATTGCATTTAGCCTCCTAAAGTAGCCACAAATTCTGACTCCACCATCCTTCTTGCGGACTACTACCATTGGACTACAGTAAGGAGATGATGACTTTTCAATAATACCCGCAGTCTCCATGTCAGCAATTTCGTTGTCTACTGTGTTCAGTAGTCGCATGGGAATCGGATATGGCTTAACCTTTACGGGAATATTGCTGGTAAACTCAGTTTTGTGACAATTAACCTTTGCAAGTCTAGGTTGGTCAGAGAATCTATCTATCTATTGCCAGACGCCTCAATCCCGTTTGGGGTGGCCACAAACAAATCTCCTCCAAGTCGCCCTGTCCCTCACCATTTCACTCCCCTGCTCCCAACTCACACCCCCCTCTCTCATATACCTCTCCACCCCATCCCTCCATCTCATCCTAGGCCTCCCCCTCCCCCATTCCCCCTCCACCTCACTCAAATACACTCTCTTCGTCAGTCTTTCACCCTCAATCCTCTCCATATGGCCAAACCACCTCAGTGTGTTCCTCATAACGCTTCCTATCACATCCACATCAACACCAAAATGCTCCTTTATATCCTCATTCGTCAGCCTGTCTCTCCATGTGACTCCACAGGCTCTTCTTAAATAACTCATTTCCACTGCTCTCACTCTTGACTTGTGTCCTCCCAACAGCGTCCAAGCTTCACTTCCGTACGTTAGAGTTGGTATCACAATACTGTCATGTAGTAACTTTTTCACTTCCATGCTCACTTCCCTGTTTCTTATCACTGCTTTCAAGGAACTAGCAACCTTTCTTCCCTGCTGTACCCTTTCAAGCACTTCACCCTCCAAAGCTCCATCGTTACTCATCACACTACCCAAGTACTTAAACGTACTCACATTTTCCAATTCCTCACCATCCAACCTCGCTGTACATTCACTGACTTCACCTCTCTCAAAGACCATCACTTTACTCTTCCCTACATTCACCTTTAGTTTCCGTTTCTTACACACTCTCCCAGCTCATCCACCAAGCCTTGCAGCTCCCCTTCGTCTTCACTCAACAACACAGTATCATCTGCAAACAACAGTACAGGGAGTTTCCAAACACTATCCTCTCTCACCAGGGCCACTTCAACATCCACTACCCTACTTTGTACATCTTTTATTACCCCATCCATTTACAGATTGAACAACCATGGAGACATGACACATCCCTGTTTCAACCCAACCTTCAAAGAGAAAAATTCACTTAGTTCACCATCCACACGCACTGCAGCCTTCGCACCATTGTACATACTCTTCACAGCATTCAACAGCTTTCCATCTACTCCATATATTCTTAACACTTTCCACAATCCTCGTCTATCCACCCTGTCATATGCTTTCTCCAAATCCATGAAAGCCGCATACAACTTCTTTCCCTTCTCTAGAAACTTTTCCACTAAAGATCTGAGAATGAATATCTAATCTACACAACCTCTTCCCTTCCTAAAGCCTCCCTGTTCTTCTCCAACTAATTTCTCTGTTCTTTCTCTAACTCTGTCAGTAAGTATCCTACCATACACTTTTCCTATTATACTAAGAAGACAAATGCCCCTATGATTACCACACACTTCTTTTTCCGCTTTTCCTTTGTACAAGGGAATAATTATACCTGACTTCAAATCCTCCGGGACTCTACCTTCCTCCCAGGCCAATCTGCACATCTTCCACATCCATTCTACTAGTATCTCTCCCCCATGCTTCAGCATTTCACCACTCACTCCATCAATTCCTGGAGCTTTCCCTGATTTAACTTTCTTCATTGCTTCCACAACTTCTATCCTACTGATTTCTTCCTGTCTTCTCACCTCCATTCTTCTCCCAGCCATTCCCCAGCCACTTATACTCGCATTACTTCCATCCTCTACGTTCAACAATTCCTTAAAGTGTTCTCTCCATCTGCTCACTTTTTCTCCCTTCTCCACTAGTAATCTACCATTTTTATCTTCACTCCCCTGCTAACTTCACTTCCACCCTGTCTTACTCTTTTCAGAGAAGACATCAGCATATTGACAGAGTAGTGACCTTATGGCATTCTGGTCACCTAATGCTAAGTCAGTGTTAAGTAAGACATCTCCGACAGTCTTCTCCTGACAGGACTGAACGGTTAAGGGCTCGTCATCATGGTCATCAGCTGGGATCACTGTGGCTGCCCTGGTTTCTTCTAGTGGCTGGTCACTGTCATCAGCTACTCGTAGGCCAGTCTCCTTGGGGTTTGACTCATGATAAGCCTTCAACATATTAACGTGGAACCTTTTACGAAGATTTCCCATCTGAATTATGTAGTTGAGGTCTGAAATGCCTTCTACTATATCATATGGACCCTTCCACTGGGCCAACAACTTGTTCTGGGCAGTGGGAAGTAACACCTAGCACTTATTGCCCTGACTGAACTTCTTAAGCTTTGCCTTCTTATCATAATAAGCCTTCTGAACTTCGCGCGCCTTGATCAATTCTTCCTTAGCTAACTCGCACGTCAACTGGAGGCAGTCAGCTATATGAAGGACGTAGGTGTATTTGGTCTTTACTTCAGGGTTGGGTTCTTCATTGTCCCATAACTCGCGAAGGACTTGAACTAGTCCACAGACCAACCTTCCATACACCAGTTCAAAAGATGAGAACTTCAAAGAATGCTGTGGGGCTTCTTGATAAGCAAATAGAAGAGGAGCAATGAACTGCAGCCATTCCTTTGGCTGTTCAGCAGCCTTGCGCCTTAGTATCTTCTTGAGAGTCCCATTGAACCTCTCACACAACCTGTTACACATGGGATGATAAAACGTAGTTCGCAGGCCTCGGATGGACAACAACCTGAATGCTTCGTTCATCACTGCAGAGGTGAACTGTGAACCCCAGTCACTTAAGACCTCCTTGGGGATACCTACGCAACAGAACACTTCAATCAATGCCTCAGCAACAGTGACAGCCTCTATATTCTTAAGGGCCACGGATTCAGGCCACCGTGTGCTGAAATCAATGATAGTGAGGATATACTTTGATCCATCACTTGTCCTAGGAGAGATTGGCCCAACAATGTCAACTGCTACTCTCTCGAACGGTTCAGAGATTATAGGCATTGGTTTCAATGGTACAGGACGGACACATCCTCGGTCAGTGGTATGCTGACACACATCACAGGAACGCACAAGCCTTGTTATTTCCCTGTCCCATTTCTGGACAGAAAAAGTCAGCATGGATGCAATCAGAGGTTTTCTTTTGGTCATGTGACCTTCCATCACTGAACAATGACCTAATTCGAACACTGCTCGGAGATACTTTGCGGGAACGACGAACTGCAGTCGAACCTCACCCTGGGGTGTTTGTGACTCACGGTATAGCCGTCCTTGCTTACAAAGGAACCTGGCTTGACCTCCCCCTGAATACTTAATCACTTTACCCTCCAGCTTCTTATGCACTGAGGCAAGTGTTGGGTCAGACTGTTGTTCTTGGATAACATCTTGACTATGAATCAGATCTTGCGGCGTTGTGACAGTCAATGGGGTGACACGATTCGGAGCATTGGCCATGGCTCGTGTTACTGCAACAGCCGAAGTCTGAGTAGCAACATCTATGGCACAACTGCTTTTGACGCCCGGTATGTTGCCGATAATGAGGTCAAACGAAGGTTCTGGCATGACAACAGCAGCTGTCACACCAGTGTAGAAAGGAGATGCCACCTGGATACGTGCCTCAGGGAACAATCTCACTGATCCATCAATAAGTCTAACTTGGATCTGCTTACCTGTGTACTTGTCAGGCTGAACTAAACTTTGCTTGATGGAGCGACCTGAGGAACCATTATCTCTCAGAACATTTACAGAAACACCTCCCACAAACCCTGGCTGAACAAGAAATGCAGTGTTACTAGTGGAAGGGTCTGAGGAGGTAGCAGCCAGTCATTGGTGAGACTGCGGAACGAACGATGCAGCAAATGTGGCGCCCTGAAAACTAGATGCCTGAGGGGTTGTGCTCACCATCTGAGGAGTTGAAGCACTGACCACCTGAGATGGAGAGTTCACTGTCGCTGGGGGACTAGTGAACTGTGAAGAAGTACTTGTACTGGTGGGGTTGGCACCACTGTGCACTTGTTGTGGAATGAAGGCTGCATTTGCATCCTGCCTCTGGTACACTAAAGTCGATTGTCCTGACTGAGGGTTACGTGGTTTGTCCTTCCCCTGCTGCTGCTTGAAATACCGGTACTGCTGCTGGTTAGGGTTCTGCTTGTCGTACTGCTTCCACTCAGGTTTCTGGGTATTTTGCCCCTGGTCCTTCTTCTGCGGTTTGTTTGGACCTTGGCCATTATTCTGAGAATGGCCTTGTTGCTGGGGTTCAATCTGAGACGGTTTCCCAGATTTGTCAGCTTTCCTGTTCCAGATGTGTTGCTTACGAGTTTGATACCCGTATGCAGTGAAGAATGCATCAGCCTTCTCCACCATTTGGCATGCATCCCTTACCTGGCAGATCTTAAGCTGAGCTATAAGCTCAGCAGGCCACGACTTTTCTAGCTGCGCGCGCAGCATAAGGTCAATTATCCCCTCGCGCATGGAAGGAGTTTCATCTTTCTCCATCCACTGATCTAAGTAAGCAGTAAGCCGATCAAGAAACTGAACAGCAGTCTCCTTTTCTTGTAGACACGCCCTCATAAACTGACTCCTGGTGTCGTCAACTGTGAGACCATATGCTTTGATGAGTGTGGCCTTCATCATCTCATACGTGAGATTGTCTCCACGAATTCTGTGGAGAATATTGAGAGCAGGGCCCTCAAACAAGCTAAGAAACTGGAGCCACTTAGCTGCCTCATCCAGTTGGTACAGCTGAGCCATGGCTTCGAAATGAGCTATGAATGGCTTGATTCGTTCACCTTCCTTGCATGGAGGAAGCTTGATGTGTGGGGTTGCCAGAACATGTGCAGGGAGAGCGCTCGTGGAACTTGGGTTAGCTGCACCAGATGTGTCTGAAGCCAAGGAGTCTCACTTGAGCTTCAACATCTCAAGTTCATGTTTCTCACATGCCTCACACTTGGCACGTTCGTGTTCTTCTTCTCTCTTTCATTGTTCTAGCTCATATTTGCGTTCTCTCTCTTGTTGTTCTCACTCGTATTCACGCTCTCTCTCTCTCATTGTTCTCGCTCGTGTTTGCGTTGTTTTTGCTCATGTTTGCGTTGATTTTGCTCGTGTTCATGTTCTCTTTCGCGTTGTTGTCACTAATGTTCGCATTGTTTTTGCTCGTGTTCATGTTCTCTCTCACGTTCCTTGAGCTGTTCTCACTCATGTTCGTGTTGTTCTCGCTCATATTCATGTTGAATTCTACGCTCTTCATGAGCATCATTCTCACGTTGCTGCTCGTAACTAAACCGAGAGAGGACATAGTCCTTTATTTGTTTGGGGTCGCTTAGCCCCATATCTTTGGCTTCCTGTACATATACATTAGTAGTCATGATGCTAACCCAGTTAAGGCTGAGTGGGCTAAACACCGAGTACTGACTGCTATTTTGCAGAGAAATGCCAGTAATCAAAAGTAAAGAATATAGGCACAGGTTGGTGGTGACCAGATTTATCTAGTTAAACTGGTAAGAAAAGAAAAAAAAATACAACTGACTGTGAAAACTATTACGTAAAATTAATAGAAATAAATCAATAACCACCAGTAAGATAGTGCCTATAGACTTTAATGATAAATACAGTACTTAAGTGTGAGTGACTGAGTATTATCTCGTTAATAACTTTAGAGCTAGGAGTTAATATCCTGGCGAGGTCGCCAGATGTCACAAAGGGGATGCGAATTTGTGAATTAAATATACTGGATGATACTTAAAACAGAGACAAGGAATTAACTTGTGAAAATCTAGCAGTAAGCTTTACTTTATGCCGGCTTACTTCACCGATTCTCTAAGGAAGAGAATTTATAAACTTTCTCAACAGTACACTGCAGAGACTAATTACTCATGCGAGCTGTTTGTTAGTACTGTTAGCCTCTTGAGAAAGTGACTCCACCCCTGACAATCAATAACTAATGCTAATAATGATAAACAGGTTCTTACCGGTGCATAACTCCTGGCTGGCACAGCGGATTTAAATTTGAGACAAAAGAACTGGCCTAAGTACCAGTTATGAATAATGTAAAGAGTTTGTGCAAACTAGAAGTAGCAACTAAAATAAGCTTAAAGTGGAGAAATAAAACACGATTCTAAGTACATCAAGCTCAAAGAAAAGAGCTGTAAATTTATTTATTACAATGAAATAAATTTACGTTATATGAATCTCAAATATGAATTCAAAATAACAAGGAGAATACACTCACTTGCTCATTCAAAAGCTAAACACACTTAAATCAAGAAAAACGAAAAGAAATACTGGTCAGTGGAGGGGAGCCAAACAAGTAGTCTGGGCACCTGTGATGAACATCAAAACGCTGCTGTTTGCTAAGCCTGCTTCACCAGTTCACTGTCTAGATGGAGATTCAGGAACTCGCTGTACAATGGAGACGCTGCTCTACGCTGGGCACAAACGGTCCTACACTCACGATGATCCAAAGCTAACCAACTTCAAACTATGAAAGGGGGCGAGAGATGGCCGTGTTCGAACTTCAACAGTCAACGGAAAGAAAGTGAGCGATATAGGCTCACAATAAATCACTCAGTGAAAGCACTAATATCGTGGGTAAGAATGGTCACTTGTGAAACAGTGAGAAATGTTCTGAAAACCATCCTGATGAAAGTGAATACAAGGACGGTTGAACCGAGTTATGCGGAGTGAGAATTCCACTAGAATTTGTGGTTTTCTCACTGATGTACAATGTCACGAATTTATAAATACGCTCGCGCGAATTCGTGACAGGAACTGTGGCCCATTAGACTGGGCAGACTTGGGATGTCTGGATGTTTCTATTCCTCACCCTGACCTAGGGTGCGGAAAGAGGTGCGGATGATGATGATGATAATTAATCTCTTCCCTAAAAGACGTCTCTCCAAAGTTGAATAAAGTAGTCAGGAGATAGGCTGAATAAATTGATAAACTACATTACTAAAGAGGAGGGATTGATAACGATTACAAAAGCTGAAAGTTTTTGTAGCTGGAATTGGGCATATGAGAGTTTTTCCTCCCGCATCCTCCCACCCAAGATATGACATGGAATCAAAAACCAATTTTCCTCTGAGTTCAGCAAATTAACACACACACACACACACACACACACACACACATAACAACTTATTATGGGTGATGGAAAGCAGTGCTGCTCACAAGCTCCCAGGAGCCGACTGGCTGATGCAGTGACGACGTTACCACTGCTAAATAACAAGTAACTTCATTGCCATTATGCATAAACTTGATATGGTGAATAAAGGCACTTAAAGTTGCTTTTTAGCACAAAAGTTAAGCACTTCGAAAATATTTCAGTTATCTACTTTCCAACCACGTTGAAAAACGTTCCCAGTACTCCCTTAGATTAGATGTTTCGAGTAACTACTGTCCCTGCTAAGAGGTGTTGCTGCAGCAATTGCTGCTCACTTTGTCTCTTGTATCGACAGGGTTCTTCTGGTTGATGAGCATGTAATGCTTGAGGCTGAATCACTACATGGGCTTCATTTCACTTATTGCCAAATGTGCTCTAACTTAGATGCGTGATCTTGAAAAGAAGGAGCTTCTATGCTAAACTTGGCTCAGAAGTGAATCAGTCGCCCTCGCAGGATGCACTTTTGGTCCTGAGTGACTTAAATCCAGTTACTGGCACTGACAGGGCAGGTTTCCAGGAATGTGTAGGTCCCAGTGACTCTGGAACAAGGAATTCCAATAGTCCTTACCTTATGGACTTCTCAAAATCCTGAAAGTTTAGAATTGTTTCAGCAGCCAGATCTTCTTCACCGCTAGACTCGGTATTCCAATACTGGTGGGGTTCCAAAGGAGACTGGCCACATCCTTGTTAGTACTTGCTGGAGGGTCCTTCAGAACTAAAGGGTTTTAGGAGTGGTGAGTTCTTTGTTAGCCTACCAATCACAGAAATGTTGTTGCCACTCTAAGGCCAAAAATCAAAACTGAGAG
Source organism: Coenobita brevimanus (assembly GCF_032717465.1). Lineage (NCBI taxonomy): Eukaryota > Metazoa > Arthropoda > Malacostraca > Decapoda > Coenobitidae > Coenobita > Coenobita brevimanus. The sequence continues at coordinate 48,348,007 of NC_137033.1, read as the reverse complement.
AAGCTCAAGATGCAACAAAAACCAGTTCCATCTTGAGAAACTCAGGGATGAGGAGTGTACCTATGAGTATGATGTGGCAGTTTCAAATCGGTTTGAAGTGCTCAGTACTGTGAAGACCCTGTTGAATGATGGGATACCTATAAACGTGCTATCTTGGTAGGAGTTGAGAAGTTCATTGGAGGGTGTTTGAGATCAGGTAGGGGTTTCGTCTCGCCAGGGACAACGGCCACCAATGAGGAAAGCCATGCCACCAGACTGGTTGGGGATCAGGAGCAGCACAGGCTTTTGTCTCGACTGGTATGAGTTTTGCTGAAACAGGACAAGGAGAGGTATGTCAGGGAAACTTTTGAGGAAGTGGAGGACTGTTTTCATGCGAATAACCTTCGACCTGCTTCCTGAACCTTGAAGAAGCTCCACTCTAGACCAGCCTAACTCTGCTCGGAATGAAGATGGATGGCTCATGTTGAGGGCAAGTGATTACAGGGCTTGATAGGCTTGATACTTTGAGCAACTGTATATAACTGAAATCTCTCAATGGAAAGCTGTGGGCTGTACAAGCATTGACTGCTCTCCAACCATTTGATGATACTATGCCTTCTCCAGAGGAAATCAAGAAGGCAGTATAAAGGTTGAAAAGTGGCAGAGCAGCTGGTGTTTGTGGCATCCCGGCAGAACTGATCAAAGCTGGCGGTGAGGCCTTTATCAGGGCATTATATGCAGTCATAGAAGCCATTTGGCAGACTGGGATCATTCCTTGCAACTGGACAAGGAATTTGGTCACCCTTATCTGGGAAAGGAAAGGAAACCAGTGTGACTGTAGTAACTATCACGGTATATCAGTGCTTTGTGTACCAGGCTTTGTGTTCACATTCTCCTGATGCATATCCAGGACAATTTGCTGAAGTTTCAGAGCCCTGAGTAATCCAAATTCACACCCAAGAAATCTGTAGTTGACCGCATCCTAGTTCTTCTAGTTCTCATGAAACACCAATTTGAGTATCGACAAGGTCTGCTTGCAGCCTTTGTGGATCATAAGAAGGCATTTGATTCAGTAAATCTGGAGATGCTATGGGAACTCCTGATACTCTGCGGGATCCACGCATGGATATTTTGACTGATTGCTGACCCGTATTCAGACACTAAGAATGCTGTCAAATGTGGAGGAGGAATATCCGAGTTCTTCCCTGTATGTACTGGAGTAAGATGTGTCTTTGGTCTAATGCTTTTCAACAAGTCCATGGAGTGGGTACTTGGCCAAGCTGTGAGTCAAAGTCACTGTGGAGTATCAAGTGGCAATTTCAAGGCTGCTGACCTGTACTTTGCCTAAGATGCAGTTATCCTAGCAGAGTTGCTGGAGATACTACCGAGTGCCATAGAGGAATTTCACGAGAATGTGATGCCACCAGGATTAAAGGTTTCTTGGGTCAAGACCAAGGTGTTGGCATTTGGTGGCTTGTTAGATGAAGCACTTCAGTCTGTCCAAACATGTAGTGAGAATGTGAAGGTCTTGGAAAGATTCACTTACGAGTATCTTGGTAGTGCGGTAAATAACATCAAAACATGAGATTATGAGATTTATCGCAGCATCTGTCAGGCCTACAGGGTTATGAATTCACTTAACTCTGGTATTTGACGTTGCAGGAAATTGTGTAGAAGGACGAAAATTTGCATTTTCAAGGCACTGATGCTCCCTTTCTTACCTTCTAGCAGTAAGACATGGACATTAACCCGTGGCATCCTGTCGATGTTCTTCCACGTCCTCACGTTTTGTCACTGCCAATCCTGTTGACGTACTTTAACGTCCTGCAATTGCAAGGTTCATAATTTCCACAATTTTCAAAATTCGTGTGAGATTTTCGATTCGCCCACCTACCCAAGCCTCCCCTACCTGCCGCCAGGCGGGCAGCGTCCCAGACCCCTTGTGACCCGCGCTCGCCCTTGTCTCAGTCACTCACCTGTTAGCAGTGACCCAGGTCAGACATGGTGCGTAAAGGTCTCTCAGACGACGAAATACAATCTGCCCTGGATGCCTTCACTGGAGATAGTGATTCTCCACTTGATGATGATGTGGTGGATCGAGATTATGTGCAGCCTGAGAAGGAAATAACAAGCAGTGATGAGGAGGTCCCTTCTCCCCGGAAAAAGCGGTATGTCACATATCGTAAGGCAAGGGAAGGCCAGCCTGCATCCAAACCACCTGCACGGACCTCTCTCCATCCCCTAGAGAGAGATTCTGATGAGGACGAGGATGAGGACGATGACGATGACGGCGGCTTAGGACGTGATGTTGCCTCGTGGTTGGGGAAGGAATAAATCTCACCCCGAGGATCTGAAGGTGGGGCAAGAAGGCAAATAAGGTATGGTCCTAGTGTTTTGTCTGGGGAAGGCGAAAATGGTGTGGTGGGAGTGTGGGGTGAAAGGGAAAGTGGTGTGGTGGGAGCGCGGGGTGAAAGGGAACGTGGTGTGGCGGGAGTGCGGGGTGAAAGGGAAAGTGGTGTGAGGGAGGCAGCACGAGCACGTGGTGCACGTAGGCCTAGGGGAGAGGAGGTGGAGCCACTCCCCAGCACATCTTTCACCCCACAATATTCCCAAACTTCCTCCCCACAGCCCCAGGATGTGGGGAAAGGAAGGAAAGAGAAGGGAAAGGGTAAAGGAAAAGGGAGAGGGAAGAGAAGTGCGAGTGATGAAAGGCGCCGCTCTCCACCTCCCCAACCTCCCCCACTACCCTCACCTCCCCACCTTCCCAACCAAACCATCGTAAACCCCAGCGCCGCTGCCATGTATGCAAGCACTCAGTAGTCAGACCAGCCACTCAGAGAAAAGACACAAGGTACGAGTGTGTAGAGTGCAATGTTGCGTTGTGCCTTCAGCCACGTTTCAGAGAGTACCATAACTTCCTACACTACTGAAACTGTGTAGGATGGCGATATGACACTCAGTATAATGGTAAGGCCAGTCAGTATGTGCTAAGCCTTATATAAAGTTGAAACGGGTGTAATGTTTGCAGGAAAGTAATGTATAAGTTGAGAAATAGTGTAAGTTGAAAGAAGTGATATCAAAACTACACCCACTGTAAGTTGAAAGAAGTGATATCAAAACTACACCCACTGCGAAAATATGACGCTCAGTATAACACTCTGGTCAGTAAATATGTGATAGCAAGAATATACAGTGGAAACGGGTGTAATGTTAGTAGGAAAGTAATTTATAAGTTGAATACTAGTGTAAGATGAAACAAATGATATCGCAATAACACTCACTGTATAAATATGCGATAATATGACACTCAGTAGAATAGTAAGGTCTCCAATTATGTGATAGCAATTATATCAAGTGGAAACATGTGTAATGTTAGTGGAGAAGTATTATATAAGTACAAGAATATGTTGTAAGTTGAAATAATAGTCATAGCGACTTCACCCTCTGTGTTATTATGCGATATTATTAAGCTAAATATTATCGTAAGGCCTGAAACTATCTCAAAACAGTTCTCTAAAGTGGAAAAGTGTATAATGTTATTAGGAAAGTATTATGTAAGTTGAAAAAACACAATACGAGTTGAAACAACAGTCAAAGCGAGCTCACTCACTACGTAAATAAGCGCTAACATTAGCTAAATGTTATCGAAAGGCCTGTGAATACGTAAAAACAGTTCAATAAAATGTAAAATGGTATAATGTTATTAGAGATGTATTATGTAAGTAGAAAAAATGATATGTATCATGATTCAGCAATGTTAGCGATTCATCGTGAACAGTTTGGCCGATTTCGCTCGGTTCGCACGATGGTACAATGCTTATTTCACCTCTATTTTTGTATAAAATCCAATTTACTCTTGTATCACATGTTTTTATGTTTGTAATAAATACATATCTCCTTACTTTCATTGGTTCCCAGACTTATAATACCATAGAAAACGTGAGAGCCTCAGACCACCTACAGAGAACACGGTACCAGGTGTGATGAAGGTACACCTGTTTAGGCCACTTATGGACCCCGGTGAACACTTTCTTGGTGGTTGACCATTGTTTCTGACCCAAAGCGAATGTTTTAGCAAAAAAAATTGGGTACAAAAATGGTCGGGATTGGGGGGTACCAGTGGTGAAAAAGTGGTCGGGACGGGGCTGGTTAAAGAGTTACATGAAGCGACTAATTGACTCCCTTGGTACTAAGTACCTTCACATAATCTTGGAATATCACTAGTACGACTGGGTATGTAATGAGTGATGACTCCGCGAGACTGAGTCGAGGTCTATTAACCGCGTATTACGAGTATATCAGCATCAAATCCCGTTATATGGGCACGTGGCCTATTTTCCTGAGGCTGACCCTGTCCACTGGGTGATCTCTGAGACAGTTAACCGAGGGTGGTGGAGATCACAGGGAAGGCCACGGAACTCATGGCTGGAGCAGGTTGAGCACTGGTGTCAAGATACACTTAGAAGGGGGAAGAGTTGCTGCCTGGAGAGTGGCACGGAATGACCCTCCCGGGTAGAGTCGGAGGATAAGTGAGGGTATGTGACCTGAGGCCTTTGTCCCCCATCAATCAATCAATCAATCATTTCCTGTGGCACCCTCGGGGATGCATAGGGCCTCGGTAAACTCACACCACTACATCCTATCTTGTGCTAACTCCTCAAGATCTCCCCAACACTCATCTCCAGCTTCCCGTCTCATTGTCCTCACCCACGTCTCTTTGGCCTTCCTCTACCTCTCCTACCAAGTGCCACCCACCCTGGTGTACCTCGTACTATTCCCTGTCTCCTATACACATGTCCTAGCCACTTCCATCGTGAGAACCTAACATATTCATCGACCGGCTGCACTCCCGTTATTTCTCTAATTCTACTATTTGGTATCCTTTCCCACCACTTAACTCCTAATATTCTTCTAAGTGCTTTGTTTTCAAACACCAAGAATTTATTTTCCATAGTCACTGTGCTGTACCAAGACTCGTGTCCATAAATTAAGATACTCCTAACCATTACCTTATAAAGTTTGATTTTTGTATGCACAGAAAAATTGTTATTATTCCAAATATTTTTAAGCATTCCCATTGCCTGATTAGCCTTCTTTAACCTTTCCTCGAATTCAAAGTTCAAAGAACCATCCTTGGCTAAATAAGTACCTAAATATTTAAACCTATCAACTTCCTTTACAACCATACCTCCAATTACACATTCCTGCGCATTTTCCATATTCATATTGATTATTTCAGTTTTTCCACAATTAATAACCAAACCCACCTTGCGACCTTCACTCACCAAACAGTCCAACACTCTCTGCATCTCTTCTGGCCCATCACAAATCAAAACTATATCATCTGCATAATCTAAATCCAAAAGTTTCCTGTTCTCTCCCCAAAGTATACCTGCACCGGTTTCTGTTCCAACGCGTTTCATAATGTAATCAATGACCAATATAAATAGTAAAGGCGATAGAACACCACCGTGAATTACTCCGGACTTGACTTCAAACGAATCACTCAGACAACCATCAACCATCACTTTACAAAATGTGTCCTAATGTATGTTCATAATGACCCTCACAAACTCCTCTGGTATTCCATAATGTCTCATGATCTTCCCCATAGTCTCTCTCGAAACACTATCAAAAGCCTTTTCAAAATCAACAAAACAAAGACTTAACGGTACTCTCATTTCATTAACTTGCTGCATCAAATGCCTAACTATAAAGATCTGATCATTGCAACCACGTCCCTTTCTAAAACCAGCCTGTTCATCCCTCAGAATACCCTCAACCACCGGCTCCAACCTATTTAACAACACTCTACTGAAAACTTTCAAAGCTATCGGTGACAAAGAGATTCCCCTCCAATTACCACATTCACTCAGGTCTCCCTTCTTCGGAACTTTAACAATTACACCATTCTTCCAAACTGATGGTAGTAACCCCGTCACCCATATCTTATTGAATAGCTTGGTCAAGATCATTATTAATCTATCCCCCTCCACTTTAAACATTTCCGGAAATAAACCATCCTCCCCTGGTGCCTTATTATTCTTTAATTGTTTTACTGCTTTCTCCACTTCTGCAAGCCTCAACTCTCCTGTTTCTATATTTAAATCTTCCTGAGCAGACGGTATATCCTCTTCTGGTGGTATTGGTCTATTAAGAACTGTCTCAAAATGCTCTTTCCATCTATTTTTAATATCTCCATCTTTGGTCAATAAATTTCCTTCCCTGTCTCTAACTGGTATTTCCTTGCGTTTACCTGCATTACCACTCAGTTCTCTAATCGATTCATATGCTATTCTTTGACTCTGTCCATCATTTTTGTTTATTAAGATTTCAGTCTCTGCAACCTTTTCATCCACACATCTTTTATCTCTCCTAGCTAACCTTCTTACTTCTGAATTCAAACTCCAGTACGCAGCTCTTGCTAATTCAATCTCTCGTTCATCAACGCATTGCATCTCACTCCTCAATTTAGCCTCACCTCTCTTTTTTTATCATATCCCACGTTTCCTCTGATATCCATTTCTTTCTCCCCCCATGCCCACCCCAAAATGATGATGATGATGTTGGTGAAGATGCTGATGCTGATGATACTGTCCTTGAGATCTTAACCTCTTCACTACGATGAAGAGGTTTATATATATATATATATATATATAGCATCATCAGCCGTTGAGGTCCACTGCAGGACCGGCCTATCCCTACCGAAGCAGGGACGATACAGCCAATGTATCTCTACCTAGTGGCTTAGGCTTTCTGGTAGAGACTGTATGTAGGGTGAGAAATGCTTGTGAGTGTGATTGTAGTGTTGTAGTGGCTTTGGATGTGTGTGTAGTCTGTGAACCAAGTGTAATCGTCCCGCCTCAAGCCGATTGGGTGCAAGCATACTAGTATGCGACACTGGTTCAACCACAGCACCCCTTGTGTCCGCCAAAGTAGCAAGTGGCTTGGTGAACGCTTCCCAAAGTTTTTACAACTCTGGCGGGAGGCGAGCCCCCGCTCACAAGCGTGCGAAACGCACACTCTACCACTCTACCACAGAGGCTCCATATATTATATATATATATATATATATATATATATATATATATATATATATATATATATATATATAACTTTTTATACTTTACATTTTTCCATGTTACAGTATACAACTCAGTTTTCGAGAGACCCATCTTACGACATGGGTTGATTGTGTTAATACTATAATGAACAGTTTCAGCACATCATCGTAAGGAAAGGGTTAAAATGACGGTGAAGTTATGGTTATTGTAAACCTAGCATTTTTTTTCGAATGACTGCATATCTTACTGGCCTTCATACTTCTATCCCCTTCAGTGTGTTCACTTTTTGTTTTCTTGTTATCTCCATATATTTTAATCGTGTTTGAGAAGGATTTGTGAAGGCTAAGTTATGTCTAATTTCTCTAGATTGAGGAGTCGCTCCTAAGTTGTAATATCATCTGGAGGTTGAAATAATTAAGCAATAATAGGCGTCACCGTACTCAAAAAGGGTAACCGGTTAGAGCGATTCTTGTAAATAAATAAAGAATTAATAAATGAATAAAATTAGGAGCTACTGGTATCAGTAGTGGCCACGATTTTATTTATTTATTTTTTTTTTAAGTTCTTTATTTACCATTCAGTACAAGCCTCTGGGGAACACCATCCCTGAAGGCCAAGCAGGGAGGGGTGCATGAGGAAAACAAAAACGGTATCACAGGGCACAGAAGGTACAGAAGGAATTATCATTACAAGCACACTAATGAACAAAGGCATACAATGATACATGCATGGTACAAAGTTGGCACAGTAATTATCATTACATGTTTTGATATGAGTGAAGTGGTACATAGGTACACACGTATGTTCATACATATGCAGAGAGAGGCACATATGCACACATACATATATGTATATATCTACAGTATGTACTGTATATATTCATGCACATGTAGCAACAGACATACTGCATGTACACCCACGCACCAAAGTTTCTTTATCCCCACTCGGTGGACGGAAGTGGAAGTCAGGGTTAGAGAGAGAGCAGGCGAACGGACAACCGTGAGTGGTAGTTTCAAACTGAGCTACGAGGCGAATAGTGAGAAACCTAATGACACTGGATTCGAAACATTTCCATGCTATTCACTTGGAAAATATTATGCGTTAGTAACATACATGGCATATATTATAACAAAGACTACTATGTTATCATGGTGTCCTGTGAAACTAACTCATCTGTTTCCGATCCTCATCATACAAATAAAGCACAGAGCCAGTTGCATGTAAGCTGCAACTGGTCACTATCATTGCAATAATAATTTTTGTGAATGTTATTCCTGGATTCTCTATAGCTATAATGTAGAATGATTGTGAATTTAATGTTGATTCCCACAGTAGCTGTGCGGATGGTTACACATGTTGCCATTATTTTATGTGGACGAATAAACCACATTGTGATGGGTAGCGGAGAGCATTCGCCAATAATGTACAATAACCGATGAAATTAGATGCAAACAACACAAAATATTATGAGACAATGAAGATACAGCTGTGGTATCCTGTTCCGCCTCGTTATCCAGGCCTTAACCGTTGCTTCACCTCATAGGTGCATTATTTTCCTACAGTCTCTGCCTCTTTAATTACTCTTACTTCACGGTATCCTCGTACTGCGAGCTGTCATATTCAATAGGGTTTTCTTGTCGTCCGGTCCTATAACCGCTGCTGTATTACGTTATTCCTCACCTCATCACTCCCACACAAACAACGTTAGCTCAAGACTGCTGAATCTGTTACTACCATTATTGGCACAGCCATTACTAATCCCCCCTTTTCCCATTGTGTCTAATTCCCCTCACAAAACTACTATTACTGCTCCTACTACTACTCCACTATAAATCTGTATAATAATACATATGATAATACTTATGTCTGTGTATCTGCTAACCATATTGTTCCTATCCCACCGTCGTCAACTCGTCACTTACCCCGCACCGCTACCCCAGTTGCACCCTCCTCTCTCCCACCCACCATGGACTCTACTCCCCCGCTCCGACACCACATTACCCCTCACCTCAGCCTTGGGCCACCAGGCCTGTTGGTCACCATTTACCTTAATATACGTGGCATGCATTAATAATAATAATTATAAAAATAACAACAACAACATACATCTGCAGTATCCCGAACGTTACAAATAAAAGCCGCAGACCCAAACGTGCCTATATTACGGAGCTCTGATATATTAACCACAGAACCAACCACAGATCGTTCTTATCATTACCACTGGACCTTCCCTATAGCACTTCACCATGGTGATGCAACCCAGTGTAGTCCTTTGTGGGATCACGACACATAGTTGGGCAAAATAATAGTGCACAACATGCCTACAACCCACTAAAATAAGCATGTGACGTTTCACATCCATCCATCAAATAACATAGGAGAAGTTAGCGGACAAACACACGACTGGACATAGACAAACTGAGGCCGAATGTCTCGCATCGGTATTATGACAACCTGACAAAACTGTTACCATCCTGCTTTGCAGGTGTCATCATCGTCATCATCATCATCATCATCATAATAATAATAATAATAATAATAATAATATTGACAATAATAATAATAGTAGTAGTAGTAGTAGTAGTAATAGCAGCAGCAGCAGCAGCAGTAGTAGTAGTAGTACTAGTAGTAGTAATCACATGTAGGCATGATACGGAGGAGGACAAACATCATAACCTCCTTGATAAAACACGTGAAAACAGTTGTGACATATGAAAAGAGCCAATGCCATATTATGCTGTAATGGTAAGGTTATAGTAATACTATATTAATGTTTGACAGCAACCCAACCTTCTGTCATGGCAAATAGATTCTGCATTGCTTCGACACAAGCTATTTGTGTTTGTCCTTCTCTGTATCGTGCCTAATAACATGTGATTATTATTATTATTATTATTATTATTATTATTATTATTACCTGAGTGGTAGGTGGTGGCGACCATCATCCACACATTTGATGTAGTGCTGCCTACTTCTTCATTAGTCTTTATCATTCTTTTTCTGTGCCTGCTCTCCTCTCTTCCTATTTTTCCCATTATTCCTGTCACTTCTTATTGCTTTTCTTTCCTTTACAGGTGGCTTTACATTGAGTGACAAGCCAAGTGGTTTCCTGTAAGCCAAGAAACCATTTACAACGCTGGGTGGTAACCATATAACCAAACCATACGTGCTCCCTACGTGTCAGCAAGTGGGTTGGTGGAGGGTTAGTGCCCTTCCCTGTAAAACAAATAACTCAAAGTCAAATGACCACCCCTTGCGGGATTACTGCGTCTGGCAATAGATAGATAGATAGATAGATTATTATTATTATTATTATTATTATTTCATTTTATTATTATTATTATTATTATTATTTCATTTTATTATTATTATTATTATTATTATTATTATTGATATAACTATGATGACACCTGCAAAGTTGGATGATAAGAGATTTGTCAGGTCGTTACATACCGATGCGAAACATTCTGCTTCTGTCTGCCTATGTCCAGTCATATGTTTGTTTGTCCGCTAACTCCTAGGCTATTTGACGGATGTCAGTGAAACGTCATATGCGTATTTTAGTGGGCTGTAGGCATGATGTGCACTGTTATTTTTCCCAAACACGTGTAGTGATCCCACAAAGGACTACAGTGGGTTGTATTACCATGGTGAAGTGCTATAGGGAAGGTCCATTGGTAATGATAAGAACGATCTGTGGTCGGTTTCGTGGTTAATATATCAGTGCTTCATAATATAGGCACGGTTGGGTCTGCTGTTATTAAGTGTAATGTTAGGAACGCTACAGTACTCATCTATGTTCTTGTTGTTATTATTATTATTTTATTATCGCCCACATTTAGAAGGCAGAACGATAATGTTTTTGCCTGCATCTGTGTGTGTGTGTGTGTGTGTGTGTGTGTGTGTGTGTGTGTGTGTGTGTGTGTGTTCTTATCATATCTCATGAACGGCTTGAGCTATCAACATGAAACCTTCAGTGTATCAAGATTTGGCCAAAATCTTGGACGAGTTCTAAAATGACCACTCGGGGGGAGGGTCAAAGTCACCAAAATAAATGCCAAAGGTCAACTAGTTTTTATTCACTGCCTTCAGCACCATTATATCTCATGAACGGCTTCAGCTATCAACATAAAACCTTCATGGTATCAAAATATGGCCTAAAATTTGTACTTTGCAAACAGATTAATTTGGCGGGCGATTAGCATTCGGCTCCCAAATGCCTTTTTTTTTTTTTTTTTTTTTAATACACACCACTTATATCCACTGGTAAATGGTGAACAGGCCTGGTGGTCCAAGGCTGAGGTGAGAGGTAATGTGGTGTTGGAGCGGGGGAGTAGAGTCCATGGTGGGTGGGAGAGAGGGGGGTGCAACTGGAGTAGCGGTGTGGGGTAAGTGACGAGTTGTCGACGGTGGGATAGGGACAGTATGGTTAGCAGATACACAGACATAAGGATAATCATATATATTATTATATAGATTTATGGCGGAGTAGTAGTAGGAGTAGTAGTAGTAGTACTGGGAGGGGAATTACACACAATGGGAAAAGGGGGATTGGTAATGGCAGTGCCAGTAATGGTAGTAACAGATTCAGCATCCTTGTACTAACGTTGTTTGTGTGGGAGTGATGATGCGACAAATAATGTAATATAGTTGGGGTTATAGGCCGGGGCGACTAGAAACCCCTTAAGGAATATGACGACTCTCAGTAAGATACCGGGAATTCAGAGTAATAGAAATGGCAGAGACTGAAGGAAAATAATGCATGCATGAGGTGAAGCAATGGTTAAGGCCTGGATAACGAGGCGGAGCAGGATATCACAGCTGTATCTTCGTGGTCTCAATATTTTGTGTTTTTTGTTTCTAATTTCATGTGGTTTTAGTTAATTACTGGTGAATCCTCTCTGTTGCCCATCACAACATGGTTTACTCGTCCACATAAAATAATTTTAATATTTATAACCATCTGCAGAGCCACTGTGTGAATCAGTATTAAACCCATAGTCACTCTATATTATGGATATAGACAGTCCAGGAATAACATATTCACAAAAATTATCACTGCAGTCATAATGACCAGCCGCAGCTTATATACAACGGGCTCGGTGTTTTATTTGTTTGATGAGGATCTGAAAAAGGTGGGTCGTGTCTGGACCAGTTTCACAGGACTCCATTATTACATAGTACTGTAGTCTATGTTATAGTATAAGCTGTGTATGTTACGAACGCATAATGTTTTGCAGGTGAAAAGCGTGGAAATGTCTCGAATACAGTTTCTTTAAGTTTCTCACCATTCTCCTTGTAGCTCGCTACCAAACTACCACTCACGGTTGCCCGTTCACCTGCCCTCTCTCTAACCCTGACTTCCACTTCATTCCACCGAGGGGGGTGCAGAAACTTTGGTGCGTGGGTGTACAGGATAGGTACGTATGTATAAAGATATGGGTATGTGTTCAGGCATACATACATATACACATGAAACATGCACATACAGTATATATGATATATTCATATATATACATAGACAGGGAGACATATATATACATATACCCTACACCCTAAGTAGGTACATATACACAGTCACATACACAGGTGGTCAGATAGAGAGAGAAAAAAAAAACACGATATGCATTATAAAATAACCTCTTGATTCAAAGTCCCAGCACTAGGACAGTACATGCACATGCACCTGATGTGTGCGCGTGTGAGTGGACAGCACATACACATACACCTAAATGCCCGATCATTGTCCTAGTGCCAGAGCATTACAATGAAAGGAAGTCGGGGTGAAGGGTGAGAATGTCTTCGAGTACATCAAGATGTGTGATGAAGTAGGTACACAAAGCAAAAACAAGAGTCCAGGGGGTCTGAAGGGGGTGGCCACGAAGAAAACGGAGTCTAACACAGTTAAGGATAAATTTGGCTCGGACTTTCTCACACACAAAGCATCAGAGAAAACGCGACAGGCTTGCCAAATTTGAGGGCAGGCAATGGCATTCAGATGATCATTGACTTGAAGAGTTAGGTTTAGCCTTCATAAATCCTTTAACTAAAATAAACGTTTTCTATGATGAACAAAATCGTCTGGAGTCATGGCCACACACAAAAAATAAACCAGTAAAACAACTGATTGTGGGAGCTAATACAACTTACCCCTTCTCCATCCCTTGTAGCCTACTCTTGTGAATAAAGTTGTCCTTGTATCAATATCTATAGTGCCAACTATAGTTATCTCACCATCAATCGCTATAAATGTTTGCGCTTGCCATGTTCCACTTATTTTTGCATAGCCTTTGGTGACATTACTCTCCAGATTATCAAGGCTTAAAATGAATGCCAAATAAACCCATTCAGTGCAGTGACATGTAGTTATAGGCTAATCATGGTAAATTGTCGATAATCAGCATAGGAGAAATATCTTTAACTGGAGAGGTTACATTCAACCTCAATAAGGGCTAAGTGGTTTGCAGTGAGAAAAGATAAAAGGATAACAAACGTCACTGTCTGTTGGCAGGAAGGAGGAAAGAATCTGGTGGTAGCAAGAAAAATGAAAGGAAATGTCGGTGGCAGCAATTTAAAAGAAAAAAAGGTGGCGACAGCAAAAAAGAAAAAGTCAGGTACAGCAATTAAAAAAAAAAAAAAAAAAAAAAAGCGTGACTGCAACAAGAAAAGCGGTCTGGTGGCAGCAAGGAAAAAATAGTCTGGTAGCAGCAAGAAGGCATCAACAGAAAAGTCTGTTGGCAGCACGATATAAAGTGTGGCGCCTGGAAGGAAAAAAGGAAAGAAAGAAAAAGGAGAGAGCAAGGAAAAAATCTGGTGGCAACAAGGAAAAAATGTCCAGCGCCATAAAAAAAAAATAAAAAAATAAAAAACTTGGCGCCAGCAAGAAAAAAAAAAGTTGGTAGCCGGAAGAAAAAAAAGTCTGACGGCAGCAAGAAAACTCTGTTGGCCATCCATCCATCCATCATCCAATCCTATATTGCCCCATAAGGAGAGAAGGAGCTCGGGGCTAGGCAAGTTGGTCCTGACATTAAGTGACAAGCCTCACTCATCCCTGAGTGGCATAACATGAGCAATAAACCCCAGCCATCTCTTGGATATAAACCAACAGTCTCAATCCGACTGGAGTGCCTTAATTACCAACTAAACCACCAGGAGCCATAAATTGGTTATATAGCTACCACCCAGCGTAGTAATTGGTTCCAGGCGTACAGGAAATCATTTAGTTTGTCACTCAGTGTAGAGTCACCCACAGGCAGAAGGAGGAGGAAAGAAAGACAGAAGAGGGAGTGTAATGTCCCCCGTAGACAGAAGGAAGAGGAAAGAATGAAGGAAAGAAAGACGGAAGAGAAAGGAAGGAAGATAGGAAAGGGGCAGACACCCAAAGCAGCACTAAATTGGATGAGTGGATGGCGAGCTTCCCTATGTACCACCAAAAGTCTGTTAGCAACATGAAAAAAAATAAAGGCTGGTGACAGCAAGTTAAAAAATAAGTCTGATGGCAGCACAGGAAAATAAAAAGTCTGGTGGCAGCACATGTAGAGGTGTATGGTATGTAGGAGGACTGCTGGGCCTTGATAGCAGACTGTGAAGCCTATGCCCAGAGTCGGACACAAAAAAAAAAAAAAAAAAAAAAAAAAGGAAAGAAAAAGTCTGGCAGCAAAAGAGAGAGAGAGAGAGAGAGAGAGAGAGAGAGAGAGAGGGAGAGAGAGAGAGAGAGAGAATCTGGTTGAAACAAGAAATATAAAAGTCTGGCGGCAGCGAGATTATATTTAAAAAAAAAAAAAAAAACGCTTTACTAGGAGTGATAATGTTGAAAATTTTTAATCACATCAGCAAGAGAGATCCCACCAAACCTGAGCTGAAATAACCCCTTCAGTCCGGTGGCAGCTAGTTTATTCTTGCTACCTCCAGACAAGTTGATTCCGTTAAATAAAGAGCTGTATAGGTGAAAAGATTAATGAAGACTGTCTTGAACTCAGTGTGTCAAGTCTCCCCTGCTTAAAAATAAAATAAAATAAATAAATAAATAATTCTGAAAAATAATATCCCTTCGGCTGGTAGACGTTGATTGTATTTTATTCGTCCTTCCACAAGACTTTTCAGTACTGATTAGCAATGACTTTTCGAATTAGAGGTGTTAGATCAAAATTCCCTTTCACTGATACCATGATCTAAACTGCAAAAAATCATCTCATACCAACAAGAATTTAACTTAACAGTCGGATTAAGCAATCCACATTCTAGCTACACACACACACACACACACACACACACACACACACTTCGAGCAAAGCATAACACCTGCTCCGGCTTCACAAATGCAGGTATGAGAATTCCTTTACTCATCACCTTACCACAGTCGACTGATTAACTAGCGGTATTTTAATCTGATGACATAATTTTCATTTTATTCTTGCTACCACCAGACGATTCCACTCGGATCCCCTGAGGGGATATTCTCCCGCATTTGGTCTGATCAGCTAGTCAGGTCAGGTACGGGTAAGGGGATGGGTCTATTATGATGTGGCAGGTGTAAACCAGCTCTGCTGTCGGGCCCTGCTGCGGATGTCACTGATTGCATTGCGCAGTTGACCCTTGTGCGATGTGGTGCGGTGAGGATCTGTCCGTTCTCCCCTTTGGGGCTAAGATGCGAATGAATGTGTTTGAATGGATGAGTAAATGGGGAGTGTGTCGTCCTGTCTCGGCTACCTCCCTTTCCTTGGGGGAAGCAGCCTAGGTATATAGATAGATAGATAGAAAATCTTGATGCGTGTCACAGAACTTTCATACACTTGTTGTACCGCTAGGTTCTCACTAACTGAATAAAACTTCTTGGAAGTATGCAGAACTAACCAAGGATATGAGTCACAGGATCAGGAGGTTAACTATTACTTGCTCATGGTTACTGCCAAGTATTCCATATTCCTTTTTATCTTTACAAGGATATATGATATTACTCGTACTGATGTAGTTCGAAATGTAAACATGGAGTCTGTGAGTACTTAAGTACAATCGTTGCAGGTGTCAATATGGTAAAATATGTCATCGGAATGCATAGGTTAAATTTAAAATAGTCAGGGGCAAGCCAGACTTTTAGAATTTGACAATAAATTTTGAAGCACATGAAAATGGAAAGCCTCTGGTTTGCCTAAAACGCCGACTGAATTAGGCTATGTGGGATACAGCCTTATCACATCTAACTACAAGTGTTACATCAATGGTCGCCAGAGGATGATGTCTTCTCTTACTCATCTTCAATATAAATGGGTCTAATATACCCTTCACTGACCCCTGAAATACGAATTAATCATTGTCTTGAGGCACCTCCCCCCAAAAAAAAAGAAAAAGAAAAAAAGAAATGAAACATTCATCATCGGAATAATATATATACGGCCGAAAGTTCCCAAAATATAAGAAGAAAAACTCTTGTTATAACAGTAATTCTGAGGCAGTTATTTCACAACACTGGGACTTCCGCAGTTAGGCTGAATCTTTTGGTGGATTTTTGGAGAATAAATTAAAAAATTATCAGAAATTAATAATAATTATAATAATAATAACTATAAAACGGAAATTGCCATTAGCAATTTCAATAACTCATCACATAACAAGCTATCACTGGAACTGGTGATTTACAATGCCCTTCATATAGTGGTAATTCGAAGTGAAGAGCTGGTGTGGTAGGGCTGCCTACTAGAAGCCGAGCAATAAGGGGACCTTGATTTCAAGGTCACTGATTTTTTTCATGTCACCTTAGGTCATTCAGTCTATAAGTCTACCAAGTTTAGTAACTCTATCTTTAATCTTTGGCGGAAAATTTGGTGACATCTGGAATATTCGTAAAAGTGCCAATTTCCCCCCCCCCCAGATGATATCGAAAATCATCAACCAATTGGAACCATACTCCTTTTCGCACTGCGTCCGTTTTAAGGTTTTATTGTTCTAATATTTCAGCTTCCTAGCTTAAGTACCGGTAGTTTTGGAGATAGTATGGCTGGCTCACCCTTCTGTGTTCTTGATAATATCTAGAGATCTGGTTGATGAATTGCCACCACAATTGGCTAAAGAGGCGGACAGCTGTCTAACTAAGCTGACCATGTTTGAAGACTCTAGGCCAAATAGCCTTTGAAAAATAGCAATTATAAAATAAGCACGAAGAATTAATTTCCCATAGGGATGTGGGAAGTTTTAATAACAAGTGCACCATAATACTGTCCAAGGACAATTTTGATAAAGAAAAACTTTCCACAGCCATTGCCTACTAGAAGCTGAGCTATAAAGGGACCGTGAGGTCAAGGTCACTAATTTTGTGCAAGTCATCTTAGATCATTACGGTTTAAAGTTCACCACGTTTGGTGGCACTAGCTTTAACCCTTCAAGGAAAATTAGATGACATCCAGAATATCCGGAAAAGTCCAAGTTTTTACTGCAGGTGATCTCAGAGAATAATCAGTTGATTAGAAACATTCTCTTTTCCGGACTGCGTCCGCCTTTGAGCTATATTGTGGTGAAATTTCAGCTTCCTAGCTAAAGTGATTCTTGACATAACATGGCTGATTCACTTTTCTGTGTTCCAGATAGTATCCGTAGATCCGGTTAATGGAATGCCACCATATATGGCCAAAAGATGCGGATATCTGTCTGACTAAGTTGACCAAGGTTGAAGGCTCCAGGCCAAATAGACTCAGAAAGTTCACAATTTTAACAATAATAATAATAACAATAATAATAATAATAATAATAATAATAACAAAACCGGTAACAGAATTTCCCACAAGGATGTAGGAAACAACTATAATAATTATGATAATACTAATTAAAATAAAATGTGGAGAGAGAGTTTCCTTATTACCACTGGGTAGGGGAAGGGTGATACTCCACCATCCGTGAATAACCCCTCGTGCTGCAAATCAAGGCACTGAAAGATCGAGGACGAGTTACTGAAAACCACGCCTGCACTAGTTTCTCAGAGGCTATTAAAGAGAAGTATAAGATGAATGTTTAAATACTCTATGCTGCGAATAATAAATGTGAGAGTTTTTTTTCCTCGACACTAAGTTTTCACCTCAACTAACTGCCGGCTACATGATTTTCTAACCAGAGATCAGTAACTATCTGATCATAGAACAATATTAGTTAAATAACAGCACAATAATCAGTATGTTTCTTATAATTTGAAATATATAAAAAAAGACAGAAATTCACAATAAGTTCTTATATAAAATCATATGAAATCTTCCTAAACTTATACAATGCAACTGTAAAGCATATCATTTATTTGACACTGTGTTGCCGATGGATCATAGTGACTATATTGTAGGCTGGGAGTCATCTTTATACCGTCTGGAGAAGACTGATATTTCAAGCATAAAGTCAATGTGTGGAGGATGGGATTTATACATTACTCAAAAACGGTCAGCAGTATTATGAAATCCGAGTACTTGAAAGTGAAATCAGATAATTATTTTATGTGTCAGTTATGTAATACCGGTGAGAATAAAAAATGTAGCGAGTTTTCCTTGAGGGCTGATGGGTATTTCATGTTTTCATTTATCAGGAATGTCAATGTTAGGGAGCGTCCACACATGCCCTCGAACGTGTGTTGACAACACAGCTGGCAACATGTTTGGATAGATGTATGCAGCAGTATTTGGAAAGATGTATGCAAACATGTTTCAGAGCAGCTCCGAGCTTACTGGCAGCAGGGGTGATGAGATAGGCGTGTCCATACGAGGCAGCTGAAACTTCATAATGTTGTTAACATGGTCTGGACGCCGCTGTTCCGAGCATGTTTGCAGCATTTTCGTTATTGTGTTGTTTACATGTTGCCAGCACTTGTTATAGCACACATGTGAACGCGCCCTTACTGTCAAAAACTGTGGATCTAACTTCCCCTTCACGCCCACACGTGTGAACGCGCCCTTACTGTCAAAAACTGTGGATTTAACTTCCCCTTCACGCCTGACGGCGTGAAGGGGAAGTTAAATCCACAGTTTGACAGTAAGGGCGCGTTCACACGTGTGGGCGTGAAGGGGAAGTTAAATCCACAGTTTTTGACAGTAAGGGCGCGTTCACACGTGTGGGCGTGAAGGGGAAGTTAAATCCACAGTTTTTGACAGTAAGGGCGCGTTCACACGTGTGCTGTAACAAGTGCTGGCAACATGTAAACAACACAACCGTAAATGCTGACAAGTCAACCTAACCTAACCATCCCTATTCTGCAATGGAAATGTAGGTGAAAAATCGACAATAATTATGACAATAACTATAGGGAACCCATCTGAAACTCATTCAAGACACCGAAGATCATAAGATTATTAAAATTACATAAGTTTCAGTACTCTCTTTTTGTAAACTTTGAGAGTAACCTTACAAAGATCTTCGAACCAAACAGAAAAATACATCGGTAATAAGAAAAAGATGATGCTCTCGAACGTGTACAAAAACGGGTTCATGCGCTTTTACACTCATCGATGAAGCTTCACAAATAATTCTTATTATCAGCTCCCTGGTGTAACGGATTTGCTTTTGAAGGAAGGACAGGGGCAGTGACGAACCTTCTATGTCTGTTCTATCTGCAAAATCAAATCTTAGTTAACAGAAGAAAATTAACAATTTATCATCATCATCATCATCATCATCATCATCATCATTATTATTGTTGCTGTTATTGTTTTGCAAGGAGAGATGAGTTCATAGACTTCCCATATCTTGTTCTTCCTGACTTACGAGAGGGAATTGTTCGTAAGGTCATCAAGAACTAACACCTTCACTCAGATGATGCATTTTCATTTAGTTCTTGTTACCACCAGATCATTTTATTTTAGCTTCAGCGATTTTTCGAGACGAACGGGATAGATGCATGCTACAATTCTTTAATTTCTTAATTTCCTCAGCACAAGATGTCTTGCCTTACTAAACATCGTAAGAATTAGCCGGAATGAAATACTAGAAGACGCCATGGGACTGAGGAAAAATGTTAAGAAGTAGGAATGACAAAAGTGCACCGATATGAATAAAAAAGCACAGAAACAAGAGAGCTTTCAGGATGAGAGATTTGGAGATCTATACCCATTACTACATTCCACACTTTAGCCCCAGAGTTGTAGCTGGTGGATGTAGTAATGGGTATAAGTCTCCATATCTCCTCCCATCCTGAGTGCTCTCTTGTTTCTGCGCTTCCTTCATCTCTAGTCTGTGCACTTATGCCATTCCTACTTCTTAACAATCATTTTTGAAGATTTTTATTTGTTTTCTAGTTTATTTTTATTTTTTTGTGGAAGTATAATTGTGCATAAAGTGTTTGATTTTGGATTGTTACATGCATAGCATACTGAAAGACTAAAACGAGGGTGCCCGCCCATGAAAAGAAGTGTTTTGGTATGTTCTTTAACTGTAAGCGAGCTGTACCTAGCCAATATTTCGCAAAATGGCGTGCTTGCGGGTGACTGTGATGGGGTTTTCAGGCCGTAACTCGCTATCCGTAGCCTGAATAGTTTCAAAACATGAAAAGAAACTTCTACACTTGACAAGGAGCATTTTGGTGGATAGTACGCTCGCGTACGCCAATTTGTTTCGGAGTTATGACCGATGAAGAAAAAAGAAAGAACAAAATCGATATTTTTGCGGTTCGATTTTGCGACCCTTACGAAGGTTAGCAACTCTTTGCCAGTGGTTTTGTACTTGAGTAACGAAGCTTTGCGACCATTTTCCTTCGAATGCTCCTATACCCTATAAGAGAGGACACCACTCTGAACCTAAACCATTCCTATTTACTTGATTACGAGAAACAGCATTCGGGGACGTGGTCCAAGCATCCTCAAATGGTGTTTCTCTGTACCTTGTCTAACTTTATGATATAAATAAATGAGCATAAATGATATTCCCATGTAATTTTTTTTTTTTTTTTTTTTTTAATGCGAGGAAGAAGGAACCAAAGGCCATGAGCCCGCAGTAACAGTTCCCTCCAAGAGAAAAACAAAATACAATATAGAGCCAAATTCAAGATCCAATTCACAAAATTCACAACCAATTCACAAAATTAACCTCTAAGGAAGAATTGTTACAGGGATTCATATTTACAGACTCAACTGAGCTTAAGTTTTACATAACATTGCATCTTAATATATTCAAGTTTACCGATAACAGCTAACAAACATATCACAACTAAGCCAGAGAAATTACTTTAATGATATATTGCAGCTAAATGAAACAACTCGCAATAATAAATTTCAGTTATGAAGACTTATTTATTAAAAAATGCCACGATCATTTACAAATATGACCCCGAAGATCTCTCCAAATCACAAGAGACAACTGACCCCGCTTACAATATACAAGGACTTACTATTTTTAGACGAGAAGCAGCTTTTCCATCCCAGACGACTGTAATATTCCAATCTTAATGGTGTCTTGCAAAATTTGAGGCATATAATTGCCATGGGGGTACAGACCAGTTCAAGAAGTGGTGTACTGTGGCTCATTTTTCGTAGCTGATCATCACTTACAGGAATCGCTACTAATTTTCAAGATTACTCACTACCGTTATTTTTTTTTACCAACAAAGACCTTATTCTTGTTATCTGTTCATCTTTTTCCGTGATTTCATGAAAAAAATCATCATAATATGATTTCTTTTCTTTTCCTTTCGTTTTTTCTTTTTGTCACCATATCTGTTTATCATCAGTGTCTCACCAGTAAACTGAAGATCAACTTGACGATTGCTATTCGTTTATCAGCACAAGGATATATCAATTTTGTTTTCTTTATATCTGTGACATCTAAAATTCAACAGCGCATTTGTTACCAATTCTGATATTGCCATCAAGGCTCTCAACTAAACTACAGTCACTATTGTTATTTCATTATGACTCAGCAGTGTTATTTGTTTTGATCATTATTACTTAGTATTCTTATTTGCTTATCATTTCAGAGTCATCTTAGAACTAAAACTCTATTACTTTTGTAAATAATTTGTAATTATCTGTTGTTTCATTGCTAAATTCAAGATTATCCACAATTATTAGTCACTGACCAAGAAGGATATTCCTTTATTATCTGTTTATGTTTCACTGGTCTTACAACTAATATACAACATCATTTACTACTGTTGTTCCTTTTTATTATGCAGGTTCTCAGCAAATATTTCGTATTACATTCGCTACATATGTTTATCGCTATCAGTTGTTTCAATACTGAAGTTCAAGGTCACTTACAAGTTTGCTTAATTTTTCATCATCAGGCATGTCACTTTTGCTATCAGTTTATCTCTGTTAAGTCTCACTGCTAAAATCTGTCTAATTGTTGCTATTCGTTTATCGTTATACTTATTCTAATAACGGCATCACAGCATGACTATTATCATTGGTCAGTCATTATCAGGGTCTAAACTACTAAATCTCGGTATCACTTTCGTTAATTGTTTATCACCATTTATCAGTAAGACGGGTCTCAGTACTATAAACTCATTACTGTTGGTTTTCGTTCATTAGAATCCTGGGTCTCCCTTACATAGTTCAGGTTCAATGTATTAATCCGTTTATCATCAGCAAAAAGTTCAGTCAGTCAAGCGCGAATATGAACGCGCGTACCACCTCTCACCAGCACAACTGTACTACCTGCTAGCTAACTTGATTTATTGATTCGTGAGGCAAAAGGAGTGTAAAAATAAGGCAGGAAACTTACATACCCGCGCTTAGTAGTGTGACGTCAGCCCCACACACTATCCGTCCTGCCATCTGTTGTCATGACGTCTTACTAAGGAGGGAAGAAGAAAATATTTACAAACGTTATCAGATATTGACGTAGAATACAATATTCATATAAAGACAGATAGATACGGATATATGTGTGAAGACAGAGGGGGAGAGAGACTACCATGGAATGTTAGAAGGCTCGTAGCACACGTCAGATCATTGTCTGTAAACAGGGCATGATGATGATGATGATGACGGTTATTATTATTACGCCACAAGTATCTGTAAACGCTTTCAGAACAATGTATTTTGTAGTGTATTCTTGTTGTTGTCAATCGATATTATTCATCTTAGAAAAGCTCCAAGGTTATAATTGTTCAGTGATGACTTCCTCGCCATTTCATTTCGAAAAGTGACTCCTATTGTCTGCGGTTGCAAGTATAAAAGACAAAAGAAATCTTGATGGTAAAGGGCATAAATATATTTTATGCCCTATTCACAAATATTGTTGCCTTACGAGCTGAACTTTTATACGTTTGCAGACAAATTCTTCTTTGATACACTATTTAAGTATTACACTACTGACTGAATTTGTATGCCCGTATATATGCGTTTATGAGACAAAATTCAAAACGTTGATGAAAAGTTTTAAATGAAACTGGTTGATGTCCTTTGAGCTCGTACTTTGGTTGCCACTTGCGACAATGAAGCGCAGTGACCTGAAAGTGTTAGTCGTGCTTTTTAACCCTCCTGAGGTAGCCTGGGGGTCTATTAGACCCCACGCTAGGTTTCTTAGTGTTTTTCATATAGTACTATAAGGTCTTGGGATGCGGTTTTCCCTTTACGTTCCTGACTAGTAGACTAGTTTAGGGAGATGATGGGGTCGGTTCGGGATCTGGCTCTGTTTTCGCGCTCAAGGGCCCCTGGGGTCCAGTGGACCCCAGGTTACCTAACCTGTGATTTTTATTCCCATATATATCTTCCATATCAGAAATGATTTATTATGACATGTGCTTCTCTTTCTTCCTAAAGATACATTGGCCATTGGCCTACAGCAGGCACTGATAGAAAACTGGTGGAACATATCAGTTTTGGTATGGCAGCCACTAATTTCAGTTGGTATAAAATTTGTCAATGTTTTAATTCTAATTTTCCTTACAATACTTCGTCTCTTGTATTTTCATACATTTTGCACCAAATTGAAGGAAAAGGAGTACAGAAATTGTGTACAAGTGATTGTTTGAATAAAGGTGTTGTGTTTTTTGTGATTTTCTAAAGATTGGGGTCTCACACCCCAGATTACCTGACATCTTATGGGAGTTCTAGGGTTACCTTACAAGGTTAAGTAGTTCCGGATGTCCTGTCGACTGACATTCCATTCACGGAGTTAACTTATTTCTGATGCCTTACTTGCCATTCCATTCCCTACTTCCTGGCACTCCTGCTTTGGTAGTTAACTCCATTTTGATGCCTTACTGTCCAGTCTTGTTATAGAAGGTTAAGCCCGTTCTCATAGCCTATCTTACAGTTCCAGTTTTGGCAAATTAAATCCTGTGATCCCATAACTTACATTTCCTCTTCTTGCAGGTGTCACAGTGACATCCGCACCAGCGGGTCCCACATGGCATCAGCCTGTACCGTACTCAAGCCGTCGTGTGAGCAGGGGCAACGGCAGTGTGATCCTGAGTGGCAGCAGCAGCCGACCTGTGGAGCCCATCAAGCCTCTGCTGGACCTGAGTGCCGGTTCAGTGGGGGGAACGGGGCTTCCTACGCCACTCCATCCCGTGTTTGACCAAGCCGCTCCTCGCAATGTATCTAGCCTCGCCAACAGCGCTGCCTATCTTCATTGCCTCGTCCACAACCTTGGCGATAAGAGTGTATGTAATGCCCACATTATTAAGGGAATTCTTAGTTAACGAATGTAATAATGATCACATTATTCCATCCCTCCAATTCGAAAAGTCTCCACCGACCTAAATAAAATTGCCACAGTGTAACGAGGATAGAACGTAATAGACATTCTCTGCTGACATTCCCCACCAACACACCCTAACAGTCTAACAATCACTGTTGTGCACTTTAACACATCATAATTCACACACACTGTAATACTAACACACCATGTAATACATACTAATAAATATTTGACTCACCTCTAACGCCTCCTAATATGACGTGACCTATGGCAGTGCGACATACATATCCAAGCTATGGGCCGCTATATCTATAATCCACCAAACACTATACGCCAGGTCACACAATAACACACACTAAAACAACATATAACGTTCCATAACACGCCTGTAACACACCACTAGGTATCGTGAATCAAAGTACATGATCTAGCCTACACATCTTAACTGGGGTTGCTTCACTTACACCACACCACTGCATACTCTATCGCGCATACAACGCACCTTAACACGCATCTAACACCCTTTGCTATCATGGATCAGAAAGTGTGATCTGCACATAACAGCTGCAGGCTCCCACACCTACACCACCACACCATTACACACCCCTACACACCATATAACACATCCTAGCATACTACATACCACATCCTAACACACCATATAATACACCCCAGGTATCATGCATCAGACAGCGTGGCCTATACGTCCTAACTGCAGATCGCTGCACATACACCAGCGACCAGAGGTTCGGAAAGATAAACTCTCCAGTGAACGCACCATATGGCAAGTGTTTAATACATCCCCATAGGGGACTCACGGATGAAAAAGCGTGAGCTACACATCCTAACTGTAAGCCACTACATCTGCAGTACACCATTACCCATCCCAGCACAACATAACACACAGTATCACACCTCTAACATTTCCAGGCATCAAGGATCTAACAGCATAATCTACACATTCTAACCCAGGGTCGATACACTTCATCACTCGCCTGAGCTTCGAGGTGATGTACTGGTCATAGCACACACCATACAGTACTCTTTAACACAGCTGACCTCCTAGCACTCTTTAACACACCTTAACATACTCCTGACACGTCCTCATGCAGGTGTCGTGGATCAGACAGCGTGACTTACACATCCTGACGGTGGGCCGGTACACCTACACCACCGACCAGAGGTTCGAGGTGATACACTCGGCCGATTCTCAGGACTGGATACTCAAGATTGGGTACGCTCAAGTACGGGACTCTGGCGTGTACGAGTGTCAAGTGTCCACTAAACCCGTGCGATCGTACCAGGTCTACCTCAATGTTTTTGGTGAGTTAACCTCTGCTACCTTTTCATATTATACATCTTACGAGTAATCCTTGTTATAATGCATCCATTGCACCAAGTTGGTTCGCCCTCATCACGACTGTTTCAACGTTCCTTTTCTTTAATTATTTCGTATCAAGTCCACCTCAATATGTCTGTCAAACACTCGGTACCTTCAATCCTAGTCCCATCATATAGTGCGTTGGAACAGGTCTACCACATCGTCTTGGGTGTATTTACAGGTACCTGCTTTCTTTGTTTTATGTATTATTTGCCCTCTTGGGTCTGATTCTTCCACATCTTTCACGTTACCAACCTGGTCCTTATTCGGTGAGAACAGTTAAATATTTTCCCACTGCCTTTGTCATATGATGCATAATATGACTGCGGCACCAAATCACGTCTGCCTCAATGTTTCTGTGAGTATACCGGCTATCACCAAACTAGTGCTAAATAATTTCTCTGATATATCTGTCGTTTGATACAGCTTAATATTAATATTTATTCTACGTTCCCATCAAGGTAATCAGTTCCTATGTACCAGATGAATCACTGAAATGTTTAACTGTCATTTTTTTTTTTTAGTAATTCATTTGTCTTAATTAATAATGCTTACTTCATCAAATAATTCTGCTCATATTATATCTTCCTCTGTACAGTGTGGTCGGTGAGTCAGTAAAATATTACTTGCTATCTCAGTCTCATGTGAACTCTTACTAGTGCTTCTGGTCCTATTATTCATGCATCACCTAAGCTGTTTACTCGTAATAGGATTACCTCAACATTTTTGGTAAGTCTACAGAAAGAAGTGTAGCATAAGCAAGTTATTTCATATTCTTTGTCCGAATACATGCACTCCATCATGCCAATCACGTATCATAGGTTTGTTTCATCGTGGGTATAGATGGGAAATGGATCAGAAGCGCTTACGTTTTTCGTCCTCCAGTATTCTCTAATTTATTCCAGTAAACGACTGACTTCTTTTTTTTTTCAGCTGAGAGCGAATGTAAGAGCCTGAGAATGCTTATATTATCACAATCAACCAATTCTTCATCTGGAAAACTCTAGTATTCTATTCTGACTAACGCCAGATAGTTTTATTTAATTTAGAGGGGTCACAGAAGGCTGAGAATGCTAGTTTTCCGTACACAGAGACCATCTTCAAAGGGACTGCCCTTTTGAACCCAGTTCCCTCTCAGTCTCCAGAGTTTTGTGAACGACAGTATCCAGTGTACCAGCATCATCATGAAAGAAAGAGTAATGGAACATGGTGGCGGAGAGTTAAGGGTTAGATATTGCTGACGAGAATGCAACATATTTAGGCAGTACTCAAGTTGTTGCAATTTCCTACGTGTCTTGAAACTCTCAAAATATATGTGAAAACGATAACCGCATTGTAGCAACGTACCTATATATATGTACACGGAAGCGAAAATGACAGGCGGTACTCAGCTGAACATCCTTGGCTAACATTTTGTGCCTATGTTTGCGGAAATTTTAAATAAAAGGTGGTTCACTACTATAAGGCCCAGAAAAAAAAAAAAATCAGTGTTTTAATAATTAATGAACCAATTTAAGTGAAGTTTGTTGAAATAATCAACAGTTAAACCAAGTTTTGAAGCGGTCTCCTTCAGTGTTCAAACACAAAGGAACCTGGTGTTTAAACTTGCGAATTTTTGGTGCAGCTTATCCAGTAAGATGGCTGCATTCTCCCTAATGATGTCTGCTTTTCCATGGATGTGACCCACTGACAAAAGAAAAAATTCCTGGGTAAAAAATAAATAAATAAATAAATAAATAAATAAACAAACAAACACATAAGCATACAGTAAGTTTCCGAGTACCGCAAGATCACTGGATCCATGCAGCTAATTAATTCACCTCCACTCAACGAAGCGCTGGTGACAGAACTGCATTTTTCATTTCCACCACATGCCTCCTTAACTTCAGATGTCGGGGAGTTTCCCAAATGCATTATCATTTAAATCCATCCATTAACAATAGATGTACTGGAGCTATTCTGTGCCTCAGAGGAGTGAATCACCTTGGACCATTGCTTTGCTTAAACTTACTTTATATCCAATTTTAACTAACACCATACGTCTATAATTATTCAGCCCAGAAAACTTGTTACGACCTTTGCTTTAGAACATGTCAACGATTTTATTCGCCAATGGAGCTTCCCAGAGATTCAGAGGTAGAGTAACCTTAATACAGTTAGACACGAACTTTGAACCGCATTCGTTAATTCCAGACTATTTATTCAAACAAGAAATTCCGCCACAGGCAAAGGGTATGCCTCATGACTAGGGGAGGAATTCCTTAACTAACAGCAGACTCTAAAATAATAACATTAAAAATAATAACAATAATATAAATAATAATAATAGTACATATACTACTACTACTACTACTACTACGAATGTTTAAAATTACAAGTATTAATAATAGCGTTCAAAATTTAAAGAAATCATGCAGGAAGGGTTACAACTTGTACAGTCGCGTCAATGAGTCCTGATACACATGTAGTCGTGTTGTATACTGTTGTGTCCACTGCTGATAGGATATTGAACTATTTCGCTTGCTACCCGGCCAGATTATGTTCAATATATCAGGCAGTAAGCGTAAACGTTCCATATTCCAAAAGCAGTGAGCACTACAACAGACAACACGCCCACGTGTGTATCGGGACTCATGATCGTGACTGTACCTAACCTCTTTTACTACGAGACATCTAATGTACCATAGCAATAGCCGTGTGTGTGTGTGTGTGTGTGTGTGTGTGTGTGTGTGTGTGTGTGTGTGTGTGTGTGTGTGTGTGTGTGTGTGTGTGTGTGTGTGTTTTGGGCAGCCAAAACTACACATTCAAATCGCACCAAAATTGGCACAAAAATCGCAAAAAAAAAAAAAAAAAAAATCGCTGATGTGAAAAAACTTGGTCCCATCACGATTGAAAAACTTTTACAGTATTTAATGAGCGATCAAAGTTTGACCCAAAAACGCCGCTCCCGGCACCCGGTCAGTTGCCTTGGCCGAGTGGTTAATATCTCGGACTTGCGTGCGAACAACTTGGGTGGGCCAACTGACACGATCAATTGGTTAGCCGCAAATAACACGATCAATTGGTTAGCTGCGAAAAATCCAAGTGACAATGTTAGAGTAGAACAGCACATAAACGGACCATCATGGGCCCTTCAATGTCGCATTGGCGGACGATAGTGACAGCGTTTGACTAGAACAGCACATAAACGTGACTTAGATTACCTGAAATGATCGCAACGCGTGCACGAAGCGCGAAGAAACAAGTGAGAAGCACGAGAAAGCGAGTGAGCAGTGCGAGAGCCCTCCGCAGGAGCAAGTGCGAGAGGGCCCGAAGGGCCCACGAGCACTTGTCTACTCTAAGATCAACAGACTAAGAAAGGTAATCATGCCCAATGGACTCTTTTGTGTCCACTGAATGCACCTATTCCCTATCAGTCTATATCAGGATCGTACCTGACAGCTCTTCGGATTTCATATTTGTTCAATTCGTGTTACCTCAAGACGATTTAATTCGTCACCCTTCGAAACAAAGGTGTTAATTAAAAATACAGTAAGTCTAAACCATCCTTGTTAAAAACTTTCTCAAGCCGAATAAAATCTTCTTATGGTAACAAAAATATAAAATTCAGCACTGTAACAAAGCGGTTAATATTAATTTACATTAGTGTGCATTATATTATATGATGATGACGCTGATGATGATGATGATGATGATGATGTTTTTGCAATCGAAGTCGACATTAAAAAAAAAAAAAAAAGTAAATGTCACAAAATTGAATATAACGTATTAACTATGCCACTACGGAAGATGAGTTACAAAGCCTATCGTCCACAATGCGTCCTAAAGCAGAATCTCGCCGCCTCGTCACCGTAATGTGAGGAAATAACTCACACGACCGTAAACATCGGTCTCAATAGGGTAAGGTCACAGCTACAACGCTTCACTGTTGGGTCAGATTTGGTCCACGTTATGCTGATCCTCGGATTTAGTGCTGCGTTCATGAATCTCCCAAAAGAGGAGATAATTATGCTACACAGACCTAGTCTAACCGTGAAGTGATTTAACTGAGATTTAAGACCTTTCATGCCCATAATTATTTCACTGTCTCTTATTCCTTCACATTAGGGAGCAAATTTCTGGTTGGCCTCGGAGATTTCGTAACACCACATCCTCAGTGATGCATTTTGCACATCGCTCCTTAAACATTCTCTTATACAGTACTCATATATACTGTGTCTATTTTAAACATATATACTTAAGATGGAAACAAACCAGAGAAGAACGGCCATAGACAAGGTCTGCGCATATATGTTCAAAAATAGCCTTCCAAAAATATAGTCTTTACTCCACTATCTATATGAATATCTGGGAATATAGTTTATGTGTGATATCGTTTA
Source organism: Coenobita brevimanus (assembly GCF_032717465.1). Taxonomy (NCBI): domain Eukaryota; kingdom Metazoa; phylum Arthropoda; class Malacostraca; order Decapoda; family Coenobitidae; genus Coenobita; species Coenobita brevimanus. Next base: position 48,317,594 of record NC_137033.1, on the reverse strand, counting down.
TTCTGGTTTAGTGAATTCTCTCCTGGCTTAGGTGGTGGTGAGCATCATCCACTCACTGAATGTAATGCTACTTACATCTTCCTAAGGTCACTCTACCGTCCATTGAGCAACAAGTCTAATGGTTTCCTGTAATTCAAGAAATCATTTACACAAGGTGGTAACAATATAACCAAATATCGGGTTGATGTGGAGCCTACTATGGTGCCCCTATTAACTGGATGAAGAGACGCAACCGTGGCGCCCATCCGGTAGCCAAATCTCCCACTCTTCTCCGCGCCTCGCGGTGGAGAGGTACTGTCCACTGCAAGGGAAATCGATTAACTGCAAGGGGTGACCCTATAAGGGCGGTTAGTTGCCTGCGGTTGATGATTTTGCTCGACCAGACTGACCAGGTTACTACTAGTACTGTACAAGAACAACAACAACTATTACTGCTACTACTATTCCGGTTTTAAGTGATATCCTTAATTAACATATAACCAATTTACTAATACGTGAGATATAAAAATGTTTGTGCAATATATTATATTTAGGCAGACCAATAAATAATAACTTTTTCGAAATAACGACAATGCACAAGTAGCCTCCGGCCACACAATTTTGCCAGAAAAAAAGTACGATAATTTTTCAGAAATTGTCAAAAAAAAAATATATATATACCGCATAAATCTTCATCTCTATCTATCTATGTCTATCTGTTTATGAATTTATCCCACAGCCAGCCCCATGGCCAGCATCGTTGGAGGCCCTGACATGCACGTGGACAAGGGCTCGACCATCAACCTTACCTGCATCGTCTCTCACAGCCCTGACCCTCCTGACTACGTGTTCTGGTACCACAACGGTGAGGTGAGCGATGATCGGATGTACGGATGGATAGATGGTCACATGGACTGATAAATAGGTACTGTAGATAGATAAACAGACAAATTTGAGAGGTAGATAGACAGTAGGACACAGAATTAGAGCATTAAGTAAATTTCATAGATGGAGTGCAGAAGGTGTAGGGGTATGTGTGTGTATATGTGAGTGTGTGTGCGTGTGTGTGTGTGTGTGTGTGAGAGAGAGAGAGAGAGAGAGAGAGTTTTGTATGGAAGCACGCAATAATTTTTGCATGATGTGAAGTTAGTATATTTTATCAAAATTGCTCATAAGATTTCAAAGGTTGATAATATGTGTTGTCTTGTGACTGTCAATCCCTTCAGTCCTTTGACGAACGTTTCACTGCATTCTTGCTATCTCCAGACAATTGTATTCAGCTTTGAATAGACTTTTGGAACCGCAGAGACTACATGTAGACTTTTATTTCTCTGTAATTACAAGATGTATACTGAAAAGCATAATTAATCATCTAGAGCTAGCTAGATAGCGTTAAGGTCGAGCTCCGTCCAGGTAAGTACCCAATCCTCACCTAAGACTCGACTGAGATGATCGAGATATTAAGTATCTCGCCCGGACGGAGTCCGGCAAGGTATTGTTTTTGGTCGAGTTTTTTTGTTTGTTCCTTTGTTTCTTTGCTAGCAACATAGCGGAAAACGGCAGAATGAAAGTATATGAAATTTTCAGGGTATGTGGGCACTTGTTCCACAAGGAAGTGATTAAATTTTGGAGGTAATCAAGTGACCCTGAAAGGTCAAATCAAGGACAATGATTTTCAGAGGGCAATAACTTGAAACCGGCTGAAGATAGATATATTTACTACTATCAACATACAGAAACTCCCATACGGGCTTTCATTTGGCACCAAGACGTTTGACCTTGAGTGTCCTCTAATAGTCAAACTAAAGGTCACAGATATTCATGGGGCTATAAATCGAAACTGGTTGTAGATAGATATTTACTATTATGAACATAAAGGAAGTCCCATATGAGCTTATAATTGGTACTATGACCTTTGACCTTAAATTACCTTAAAAGGTCAAATGCGAGATCACGAATTATCAGAGGGTTATGACTTCAAAAAGGTTGAAAATAAAGTAACTGTTGTCGGACGACGTTTGTTGTGCTTGGCACCACTTGTTTGTTTTGAATGTACTTGTGATGTGATGCGATTAACCCATCAGTGGCCAGAGTTCCTGTGAAAGGGATTTTGTTGGACGGGTACTAAGCGTACCGCCCTCCGCCTATCGGCTCATAGTCGTGAAACTCATAGGTCCCTACGCCGGGGTTCCCTTCTTTATTAAATTTGAAAATGCCCAGTTCTGTCCATGATATTGGACGCTGGCCACCAATGGGTTAAAGAAGCTGATAGATTTGCCAGTGTTTAACCCATTAGTGGACAGAGTTCCTGTTAGAGGGATTTTGCTGGATGGGAACTAAGCGTACCGCCCTCCGCCTATCGGCTCATAGTCGCAAAGCTCATAGGTCCCTACCCCGGGGTTCCCTTCTTTGTTAAATTTTGAAAATGCCCAGTTCTGTCCATTATATTGGACGCTGGCCACCAATGGGTTAAATAACAGTTGCCTTCTCTTTTATGTTGCTTGTGAAGAGGAATTAGTATCCCAAACGCTAGTGTGAAACGTGGATGATTATGAGGACCATTTCGCTTTGCACTTTCTTTGACATTTCTTCTGAATTCTACCCCCACCTTGTCCTCTGGGGAGAATAATGGTAATGATGATAATGATGACGACGACGACGATGATGATAATGATGACGATGGCTCCCTGTAATTCTATGTACTAATGTTTCTCTCGTACTGTGATTTATTTACACCGTGCACTCTTCCAGGTGGTGAAATACGACTCCCCGAGGGGCGGCATTACAGTGGTGACGGAGAGGGCCAAGACCACCAGGGGATACCTACTTATACAGGTGAGATGGGGGGCACGTAGGTCGACTGTTACGTGATGGGCGACTGAGTGAGGGAGACAGATAAATTGGTGAACAGGTAGACAGGATGTTTTGTGTGAGTCGGTAAGCAGGCAGACGGGTATGTATGTTAGAAGGTGAGTGAATGAAGGTAAGTAAAGTTAGTTAAACAGACACTAACATACTGTAAGTAGGCAGGTAGGTGATTGTGTGGGGGAGTGAGGAAAGGAGGCAGGTTGGTGGTTAGAAAAACTGGTTGGCTGATCGGTAGGTACACAGATAAGTAAGGGATTGACGGAAGGATGCAGGTAGATGGATGGGTAGGTAGTTAAGTGAGCGAGGAGGTGAAGAAAGGAGGCACAAAGGCAGGTAGGGAGGGAGGAAGATGTATAATAAGTGCGTAATGGGGCGGACTCTCGCAAGTAGGTGGGTAGTTAGGTAGTAGCGAGTTAAGGTGACAGGTAGGTAAGTGTAGTAGGTATGTAACTGAACTAGGGAGTGAAGAAAGAGGCATGTAGGTAGGCAGACAAGTGAGTGAATGCGTGGAGGAATGATGAAGAATAAGTGAATGGCGGTGTGAAGAAAGGAGGCATGCAGGGAGAAAGGTGGGTAGATAGGTGAGAGAGTGAAGGAAGCAGGCAATCATTTTACAAGGGTAGAGAGATTTTTTGAGTACAAGAGCACACTTAGTAATGAAGAGGTTAACGAAAGCTGTATACAGTATATCTAATCCTTCGTGTCAAAAAAAAATCTCTCGATTTGTTTAAAATCATCTGGAGGTAGCGCCATAGTAGTGCCAAGAAAAAAAAAAAAAAAAAAAAAAAAAAAAAAAACTGTAGTAGTGCCAGGGTTAATTGGTTGACACCTTGTTTTGATATATATATATATATATATATATATATATATATATATATATATATATATATATATATATATATATATATATATATATATATATATATATATACTGCTGACTTATGCATGCCTAATAATTACCGTACATATTTTTACATCAATATTTTCCAAGAGTTTCTGGTAGATGCAATCTATTGTATAGGTTTTCATTGCCATCTAATGTATTAATAATCCTTAGAACTCTAATGTCATCTGGGAAATTTTTTATGCAACAATAACTCTTCAGTTTAGATAACAGTTTATTGTATGAATACTGACTCTGTTGTTTTCCTACTAACGATAATGAAGTGTACTTTAATAAAAGCCCTTCTCTCCTGTGTGGTCAGACTTCAATAATTCAATTCCAAGAAAAATTAAGTCGAGCATATTTCTGAAATTAAGACCAAATATGTTTCACACTAAATCAATATCGTCAAACACATGGAGTGGCGTGGCCAGTGATGTGTGAGCCAGGAGTATACCACAACAAAGCCTTGGTAATCAATCTTGAGCAACTTTTTGTTCATTTAGAAGTATGAAAAGAGGATTACTCTTGGAAACTTCCACGTATTGAGCACCATTTCTGTTTTTTACTGTAAAATGGAAGAGTCTAATCAACGAAGAAAGCTTGCCTTCTTTACAGTCTTTCATTATCAAGCATAGACTTAATGTACGCCAGGTGACTTGTGTGGCTGAAGCTATCTGCTACCATTAGCATATCTCTCATATAAACAGATGCTTCACTACGAATGTTCTCTCTGATGTTACAAAATGTAATTCAATTTCTGGAGGATCAATTGCTTGTATATGTGTGGTGTGAGAGAGGGACGCCTTCTTGCAGAGATACCGATATCCCTCCTTTATATAAAAAAAAAAAAATGCAATATGGCCAACATTTGTTGTAACAGGCTCCATTTTATTTTCGACATTCGCGTAATGGAAAACCTTTCAGCTTCTTTAGCGTTTGTGTACTAACTACATCGACTTTATGCTCTCTTCTTGCCGTTTTATATTGCATGCGTACTAGCTTTCTGTAACCATAATAATGAGCTTAAATAACATCATATGTTTACTAATATTTTCTAATTTACACATGCATATCGCATGTGTACTACTTTTTTGTAATCAACATAACGAACTTAAATAACATCATTGTGTTTATAAAAATTTCCTAATTTACTGAAGGCCCCGATGTGCAAAAATGTCCCAACTTACTTTAATATCCAAACATCTAAAGTGGTCACAATTTACACAGATTTCTGTTTACAGATGTCCTTCTGGTAAAAATGTCTCAGTATATGTGCTGAAGTGCATAATTTACAGATACAGATCTGTGCTAACACAGATTCCAGTTTATAAAGAAGTTCCTATTGGCACAGAAACCCTAATACAAAATGATGTACTTACAAACATCATTGTCAGGACAACTATAGTATTGCATTCCAGTGAACGTCAGTTAGGAGTGAGCCATAGGAGTCTGAGAGTGTTAATACTATCACCATTAACCCTTTCATGGTCAGGATTATTCTAGTGTTCCATTTCACCTCTTCTAAACAATTGTATTCATAAAAAAAGTGAGTCATAAGAACCTGAGTGTGTGAAAGACGTACTAACTTTTTGCCTTAACAGGATGCCCAGCCCTCGGACACGGGCAATTACTCCTGTGTGCCTTCCAACACAGCGTTCACCTCACTCACCGTCCACGTCCTGAACGGTGAGCCGGTAGAGGGATAGGAAGGTAGAAGGTAAGGAAGAACAGAAGAAGGAATAACGGGACGAGAGAGAGAAAAGTGGTAAAGAAAGAATCGACAGAGGAAGACTGACAGAGACACAGGGATAAAAAGAAGCGAGTAAGGCGGGCAGGTGGAGTGTGCACGGGTAAAAGTGGACAAAAGAAAATGGAATGGATTTAATAACTCTCTCTCTCTCTCTCTCTCTCTCTCTCTCTCTCTCACACACACACACACACACACACACACACACACACACACACACACACACACTTAACTACACTGCTTCTCTCCCTGTTTACCCTCCTCTCCTCTTTCTACCCACCTACATAATATGTAGGTGGGAAGAAAGGGGAGATAAATTGATCGATCGATAGACGGACATTATATATATATATATATATATAAATATATATATATATATATATATATATATATATATATTCAAACTGTCTACCTGCCTATCTATCTGTCAATCTATCGATCGAGCGATCTATCTCCATAACTATCTTTATAAAATAATGATTATGATATGGCCACAGAAAGTGCTTCAGCATCATGCATTCTGCCGGTCATTGTTAGTTTGAGGACTGAAGAAAGACAGTCATGACAGGAAAAGGGAGAACAGAGAAAAAAGGGAGGTGGCGGGGAACGATGAGAGGTCGAAATCTGAGAAAGAGTATGACAGAGAGGAAGAAAAGAGGGAGGGTATGCAGAGAAGGAGAAGGAAGGGAAAGAAATGTAAGAAGGAGGAAGTAGAATGTAAGGGAGAAAAAAAAAAGGGAAAAGGAGAGAGAGAGAGAGAGAGAGAGAGAGAGAGAGAGAGAGAGAGAGAGAGAGAGAATCAGAAATCACAAAAATAATTTGTCCGTTTTAATGGGGTCCATATCATATCAGTTTACGAACAAACCATTTTTTTTATCTTCATTGACATCCGTATTTCCCGTGCCTCTTATCAGTGTACATCTTATCATTTCCAGCACGCGTTGCCGTTATTATGCCGACCGCGAGGCTAAATGCTTAAGAGATAAGTGAATTGTGGCTTATTTTACAGGGTATGCTCGTGAGTTTCTTTTTCTTGTGTTTTTTATTCCTTTTGTGGATTCTGTCCGTTCTGTGTACAAGTGTGAGTAGATGACTGTGATACCGATACTAACAAAGATAGAAAACTAATGATAATGACTATGATGTCGATGTCGATAATGATATAGTAGTGAAGATAATGTACATAATGATGAGTGTTTATAATTATCATTATGATATTGACATTAATAATAATGATGACGACTGTGTGATAACGAGGTTAATAATAATGATAACTGTAACCGTGAATCCATCTCGGTTTCCAGTGTAATTCAACCACCAGTCTTTTTTTTGTTTTTTTAGGTGGATTTCTTTCAAATTCTAGCTTACATCATGCATCATATTCACTCTGGTAAATCCCTCACCAGTTCTAACCTACATTAACCACCAATAATTATTCCCAGGTGAGACTCCAGCGGCGATGCAGACCAGCAGTGGAGCCTCAGTGTTTACACTGCGTGGCTCTCTCATCACCTCCCTTCCTCGCTGCCTCCACCACCATCACCACCGCCTGCTCACGCTGCTGCTACTGCTCCTCTGGAGGCCGCCCGTTCTTTCTCCCCTGGGCATGGGTTGGGGTGGGGGTGGTCTGTGAGGGCGCTGGGGGGAAACTGGTGGTTGTCTATGCTGTGTCCGGAGTTCGATACCTGTGTGGACAAAAAATAAAGACTTAATAAAGATCACTTTAGTTATTCTAAGATATATTATACCCCTCATGCACTCATAAGAATTCAAACACATTACTTCACAGGGCTACTCCCTCATAGTCTCGCTGATCTCAACCCAATAAGCTCGTAAGGAACCTCTTACTCATGATTTCAAGCCTCTTCTCTCATGATTTTGTAACAGTCCATTCCCATAATTTCATAAGCTACACCCTCCACGAACTCAGAACATCCTTCCTACATATTCTTCTAAAATTTATCCTTCCTAATTTCACGAGACCACACACACACACACACACACACACACACACACACACACACACACACACACACACACACACACACACACACGTCTAACCCTGATAAGCAAGTCACGAGGCCCCAGTCATATAAACTCATGAGACTCCTTCCACATGAACTTATAAAACTTCTCCCTCATAAATAAGACTCCTTTCACATATGTTCATAAGAAGTCTCCCACGTGAACTCATGACACTCTTTCCATAAAAACCCTTGATTCCAGCCACATAAACTTATAAGAGTCCACCCACATAAACTTACAACAAAACACCCAGATTTTCATAAGACTCCACCCACATACTAAGACTCCACCCACATACCCATAAGACTACACCCACCTACTCATACGGCTTCACCCATATAAACTCATAGATCTCCACCCATATAAATTCAGAAGACTCCCCTACATAAATCAGTAAGATTCCACCCACATAAATTCATTAGGTCCCACCCACATACTCAAGACTCTACCCACATAAATTCATAAGACTGCACCAGCATAAATTAATAAGACTCTACCGACATAAATTTATATATAATACTCCTCCCACATTAAAAAAGTTCGTCTCACATGCATATATCTCTCCTCCACATACACTCATAAAACTCTACCCACATAAAGTCATATGATTCCACCCATATAAACTCATAAAACTCCACCCACAGGATCTCATATTAATCCGCCCACATAAACTCATAAAATCTCACCCACATAAATTTATTAGACTTCATTCACATAAACTCATAAAACTCCACGCACATAAACTCGTAATATTCCATCCACATAAACTCGCAAGACCCACCCATATAAGCACATATGACTTCAAACACAAAAAACTCCACCCACACAGTCGTAAGCCTCCATACACATAAACCCATAAGACTCCTCCCACATATAGAAAACTCCTCCTATACAAACACCCATACATAAGACTCCTTCCACCTAAACTCTTACACCCGACCCACCTAAATTCATGGGACTCCACCTGCATAAACTTATAAGACCCCTGTCTCAAAAGCGCATAAAACCCACACTCAGACTTTCAGTACCAATACTTGTAAACTTGTAAGGCACCTTCCTCATTTAGTAAATTCTGGGGATATAGCTTTCATCAAATCCTGACACTTCACACCCATATTAACCTCTAAAAACGCCTCCCTCATACCGTAAATTCATAAGATATAATATTAATTATGAAATTACGACACCTCCCACTCATGTATACACATAGTACAAAGACAACTCTTTGGTAAATTCACAGGATAATCAGTGAATATATCATTAACTCACGAGACCGTACACTCATGTATAAATATAAAGACACCCCCCTAATATTTTTGCAAAATATCACACTCATAATTTCCACGCCTACCATGATGGCATCACACAAGATTGTAAGAACGAGTGTTAAGGTGTGTGGGCAAGGACATCTACGTATTCACATGGGAAAAGGGTACTGGAGGAATGTCCTCGTCACGCGACTGAGAACATGTTTACATACAGTATGAAGGAATAATATATTAATTATATCTGGAGGATATACTTATATAGTTACATTGCTACAGTGGTCATGTTCTTGCGTGTATTGAGAATCTGTATACTTATATTTATTTCAGTGATAAATATATATATTTTATACAGGAGATTTTAAAAAACAACCTACTTTTGAGGTTTCTACTTAGCATAAAGTGTTATTTAACTCATCCAGATTGTCTTTGTGGATGGTGCATTAATACTGTACGCACACAGTTAGTCATGGTTGTGTTATAGTTAATCGAAGCTTTGATAAGGTTTTATGCTTCGAGGTGCAGGAAAATTTCAAATACAGGTTGCAGGTATTAGAAGTAAAGTTTAATAAAGTGTCAGGAGGATAAGTAATTCACTCATCACACTGTTTGCTACTTCTTTACCGAATATCATGGTTCCTCGTATAATAAGTACAACTTGTGTGCACGGCAGTGAAACAGGTTGCCGGTTCTTGCAACAGATGATCGTAAGATTTTCAAGTTTGAAAACCAAACGGGTCATGTTCAGATCATTACAGTATGCGTAGTGATGGTGACAGCAGTGGTGATGGTGGTGCTGACGATGGCACAATGAATTTCTTCATACTTAACGAGGATCCCTAACTCTTTGCAGCTGATTTGACGGCGAAGTGTAATTAGCCTAGGGGGTTGATTTGGCTAGCAATCAAGGAAGACTAATTCAATCTCATAACTGAAGCTAATTGAATTTCATGTGACCACGACTTAATAATGGAGTTGTGGGAGTGGCCCAGTTCCGTCGGATGAACTTACACCGAATATAGTGATCCAACAGCATGGATCTGCAGTAGTATCCGCGACTCATTCACTCTTTAAATCCTCAAAAACAGACTACTAGTGCTGTTCGATCATGGAAAGGTCAGTGGCAGGGCTCCCACTTTTTAGGGAAATTTCACTAGATTAAGAAATTCGAATGATTTTAGTGACAAATCTAGGGAAATGGAAAAATTTAGGGAAATCTTGGGTATGAGAAAAAAGTCAAAATATCTGGAATCCATGACACCACTGCCATCAAAAAGGGTGATCAAGTACAGAGGTCAAACTCTTTCAGTGCCTGTAGCTTCATTTCTGCTCAGTAAAATCGTCTAGGGTTACTCAGATAATATAACAAGTGTCATATTGTCATTAGCATTGTCAAAACGTTAATCTACCTGTAAAACTGTTCTGTGATGGATGATGCTTATTGGAAATAAGGCCACAGTATTTTTTTTTTTTTTTTACCAAAGCATAATACCAAACATTTCAGTGGAATTCTAAATAATGTGTAATTATAAAGTTCTTATATATTTATCACTTCTTTCTTTTCAATTTAGACATAGAAATGCCGAATCTAGTGACCAAAATACTGTAGGCAAATATTTTTTTCTATATTCTGTTTATATATTTCTACAAAATGTATATGATTTTGATTTTTTTTTTTTTTTTTTTTTGGTGTGTGTGTGTGTCCGACTCTGGTCATAGGCTTCACAGCCTGCTCCCAAGGCCCAGTAGTCATCCTACATACCATACACCTGTACATGTCACCTTTTTTTTCCCTATTTTTTTTTTCTCCCTGAGAACTCGTCTTCATTAACAGAATAACATGCTTATTAAAAGTACGCATTCATGGTTCCACTTCATTGTAAGTTATTATCTTTGGTTTTACTTTTTTTCTATGACAAGTAGATATCGGTTTTATGTATCTTTGTGGATGAATGAAAGTTATGCTATTTTATTTTGGTGTATTGTAACAGTGATTGAAAGACATATTCTTCTGCAAACCCATCTAAGATGGGAAGTTTCCTCATAACAATGCAGTATGGCCTACTGTATGATTCTTGCCAACTGCATATCAAGAGAGAGCATACAGCACATATTTTCATATACAATACTGATAGAAAGTTATGGTCATAGAAAGGGAATGCTATGGATGATCTAATGAAGATAAAAACTAATATTTTTTAGCAAACTTAAATGTATTTCCAGTATTACTAGTCGGTCTCATTATTAAAAAAATTTCATATACAATTTCTATGCATTATTGATAAATAGTAATTGGGATAGGCCTAGTAATTAAGAAGTGCCCCTGAAGACAAAGTTAGTGGTAGTAAGAAGTTTTGGGGAAATTGTGACCAATCTAAGGGAAATTCTCCTACACATCTATCTGGGGGAAATCCACCAGATTGCGCAAAGTGGGATCCCACTCAGTGGTTACCATCGATAACAACAAACAGGGTCCAATGACAATCAGATGAAAAAAAAATATGTGACGCTAGCAGGAAAAATTATTATAGTAGTCCCGACCATGAGATAGGCAGTGGTTCCATTATTAATTCTCAGGCCCTTATAACTCACCCTCAGCTGAAGAAAACTGTCTGGCGTTAGCTGGAATTCAGTGCTAATGTTGTTCCTATCATGACGGGCAATGTTCGTTTTATTAACACTCTCAGGCTTCTATGCTCACTCCCAGCTGAAAAAATCGTAGGGAATAGAATACTACAGCAGTCCGACAATAAGAATTAATAGTATCAGTATCAAATAACTCAGGGTTATACAGTTGATCCGACCGTGTGTGGGTAACTGCCTGCAATCCACTGACGCCATATTATACTAGAATTTTTTTTTTTTCCAGCTGATGATCCACTTTAGTGGATGTGGCACCTGCGCACTCCTGCCACGTGATTGGTTGGTTTCAACTTCATACCTGAAATATCATATTTACAAAAAATAATTGTACCTTATACTCCAATTTTTCATAAATGCTGTTTTGCATTGCCATTGTACTATACAAACAGACATGAAACGAGTATGTACCTGTGCTTCACCCAAACGGACAATGAATCTAAGGAAGTTGAATTTGAAATATTTGTAATAGGTACAGTGTTGTTGCATCTCTAATAAATAAATAAACATATATACTTACGGGTATATATACTTAAGGATAATATGCGCGAAGGTATCGAAGCAATGGAGTAGGTGTGATCCATAATAAAGTCTGACATCTTGCGAGACGCCTGGCCGTCTCTCGTGTTCATCCCCTCCTCTGTAGCGA
>NC_137033.1:48276306-48305435 GCF_032717465.1 Coenobita brevimanus | reverse complement strand
TTTTAGATTTGGATAGACCTTCCGAACTGGAGGAGTCAGATGTCGCCATTTAGTATATTCAGTAAAGTCATTCTTCAGTTGGGCAAAGTCGTCCATTGGTAGCAAGATTATATTAGAATAACGCGTTGTGGCAATGGAGAGGTTGAGGGGTAAGGGAAGAAGTTTGGCAAAGGGAAGAGCCAATATTTATGATCTGAGTGAGGAAAGGATATTTCAGAGGCTGTAGGAGCAGGTATTGTAACTGTGTGTGTGTGTGTGTGTGTGTGTGTGTGTGTGTGTGTGTGTGTGTGTGTGTGTGTGTGTGTGTGTGTGTGTGTGTGTGTGTGTGTGTGTGTGTGTGTGTGTGTGTGTGTGTGTGTGTGTGTGTGTGTGTGTGTGTGTGTGTGTGTGTGTGTGTGTGTGTGTGTGTGTGTGTGTGTGTGTGTGTGTGTGTGTGTGTGTGTGTGTGTGTGTGTGTGTGTGTGTGTGTGTCAGCATTCAAGTGACTGTGTTTAAGTAAACTTTAGGTGTGCACAGTTTAATGATTGGTTTCAAAATGTAGCTTGTAATTTATCATGAAAGGGACTTGTCTCGGTATGTTTAACTTGCTGAAGGTGACATAAGTAATTATTTCCAAATTAACAACCTTTTTAACCAGATGACATTATTACATCATGCTAATTTCTCCCATTAAGCCCACAAACATATTTTAATTTAAATAATATCTTCAGCAGGAGCATGTCATTTTTAGATATTTAATTGTTATTACATGAAGAGTGTTTATCAGGCTCCGGAAATGATCCCGGTAATGAAAGGAATTAGTTAAGGTCATGGAGAACCCTTCCGGTTCGAGATATTTAACCCAAGCCTTATACAGTACAATCATATGGAGAAAGGAAGAAAAAAATAAGAGTACATCATAGTGAAGGGACTGAAAAGAGTTCAACTCCCGTACAAAATCGTCTAGTGTTGGCCTTAAAAAATGGCCACGGCAGCTTGATACGGGATATGCATGGAATTACATAATCCCGTAGACTGACTAGAATATAATGGAAATATGACTGTCCGGTATTAGCCGGAACAGAATATCAAAGTACAGCAGTGGCATCAAAGGTAGTGTTTCACTATTTCTCTCTCTCTCTCTCTCTCTCTCTCTCTTTCTTAAAAATAGCCTTCATTTACCCATTCATTATTAATGATATCTCAATGGCTGAACAAAACTGTCATGAGGCTGCAGGAGAAAATGAGAAAGACCTTTCCTTAGTTTTATTCTTTTTTGTCGTTAGGTTTTTCCCACTTTAGTAAAATCGTTCGGAGCTACCCTGAATAAATAACCAGCTCCGTACATATTGGTGACCTTAACTCTTTGACTACCAGGGCATCTATCATTAGAATAAATCCGCCTTCTGGTAGTATGAATTAATTATCTAAAATCGTCAACAGTAGTGATTTTTTTTTATGCTAGTCATTCTACTAAAAAAACTAAATCGTTTGTTGTGAGGCTGATTTTAATACCACTCTGAAACCATATCATCGATGAGGTTACTTAATACGCTGCTTGGCTCCTTGAATGCTACGATTTTTCTCAGCAGAACAAAATCGCCAGAAAAGAACCAAAATATAACAGTAAACCGATTCCTTCCTAAGAAATGCGCGAATGGTGTGTGGAAAATGCGACTGTGGGAAATATTTACTCCTTTTTTTGGGTATTATATTCAACGAAACAATAGAGGATTATTTATTTTTACACTCGAGTGATTGGAAACTGATGTGGTTGGGAGAGAGAATTACACTCTGCCCCTTTTCATTCCTTTTCTTTCTTTTGAACACAAGGGCCTTACTATCAGGGTCTAGCTCCTGGTGATTTTATTATTGACTGTATTTCAAGTAAAGCTTTCTCTCCTATTGGACCAGCTTGGAATTTTGTTTAGGCTAACACAGGACGATGTGAGTCAGTCGAGAACAATCCTAGCAGTTAACGAGATGATTTAAATCGAGGCAGATAATCCATGGGACAAAAGTAAGTACACCGCTCATCTCTCTCTCTCTCTCTCTCTCTCTCTCTCTCTCTCTCTCTCTCTCTCTCTCTCGTAAACCTCTGGTGCTGGTACAAAAAAACAAATCACCTCTTCATTATTAAATCCTTTGAGGATCTTTACGTTGGCAATTAGTGTAATTCAAAAAATTATTTTTAGGAGAGCGAGCGAGCGAGAGAGAGAGAGAGAGAGAGAGAGAGAGAGAGAGAGAGAGAGAGAGAGAGAGAGAGAGAGAGAGAGGAGAAGATACGAGACAAGGAAAGAAGAGAAAAGAAGAGAACAGGGGAAAGAAGAGAAGAGAAGGGAAGGGGAGAGGTGAGGAGAAAAGAGAAGAGAAGAGAAGCGACGAGATGTGAAGAAAGCAAGAGAAAGTATGAAGTGAAGAAGAAAAAAGAAAGATAGAGAAGAGAATGCAAAGAGATAAACCATTAATAGAGACAGAACAGAAAAGAGGAGGGGAAGAGGGGAGAAAGCACAAATAAGCCAGGCTTACCCAGCAATTTAAATGTAATTGACTTTTAACTTTTTTGTTTGGGGATGTATGCGAGAAAGTAAGTGAAAGTGAGCAGAGGAGAGGAAAAAAGAAAAAAAAGAAATCTCGGCAAGACATTTTAAAAAGCTGGAGAAAAAAAATTATTTATATATATATATATATATATATATATATATATATATATATATATATATATATATATACTGAATATCTATAACTATATCTATCTATCTATCTATCTATCTATCTATCTATATATATATATATATATATATATATATATATATATACATACATATACACTACTGTGTATATAAATTGTATTGTATACATACAGAGAGAGAGAGAGAGAGAGAATTAAGTGACCATAGAGAAAATGGATCTGAGACAATGTGTCTGCGTGTTTGTTTTTGTGTGCTTGTGTTGAAGAGAGATGGAGAGAAAACGAAAACAGATGAAGAGGGTGATGGGCGTAGAAGGTGATGATCGAAGAAAGGGTGAAAAGTTTGAGTGTTAACCGAAAGTTTCCTCTTCTTCACCCGCGGACAGACTCATTCCTTCACTCATTATCACTCATTGACTTGCTCATTCACTCATTCTCTCACTGTTTCACTCACCCATTTACTTAATCATTCTCTCTCTCTCTCTCTCTCTCTCTCTCTCTCTCTCTCTCTCTCTCTCTCCCCTTGTCTGTTTATCTATCGGCGTTTATATCTCACACACACACACACACACACACACACACACACACACACACACACACACACACACACACACACAGAAAGACGAGACGAGACGAGAGAGAAAAGAAACGAAGAGAAGAGAGGAGAAGAGAAGAGACGAGAAGAGGTGAGGAGAGAAGAGAGAAGAGAAGAGAAGAGGAGAGGAGAGAAGTGAGGAGAAGAAAGCAGAAAAAATTATGAAATGAAGAAGAAAATACAGACAGAGAAGAAAATACAGACAGAGAAGAAAATACAGACAGAGATGAAAATACAGACAGAGAAGAAAATACAGACAGAGATGAAAATACAGACAGAGAAGAAAGGAGAAAGAGATAAACCTCGTGTGTAGTGGATTGGAATTAACTTACCCATATCTGAATATCGCAGTGAAAAGGCTTATCTCTTTTACTACTATGACATGACTTATATTTTATTCCTGCTCTATCGAGGCTAATTTTCATAGATTGAGGCAGATATTTCGAACTCGAGGAGTCAAGTGTCGCTTTCACTACTGTATACGAGGATATTCTTATGTTGGGGAAAATGGTCTACTGGTTACAGGAATATACTGTAATAATGGGTTGTGGGAATGAAGAGGTTAAACGGGAAGGGAAGGAGCTGGAGAAAGGAAAGAACCAGTATTAATGTTTTGAGAGAGGGGAGGAGCTGGTATTATAACTGTGTGTGTGTGTGTGTGTGTGTGTGTGTGTGTGTAAAATGGAGGTGTTCAAAGTTTAATGACTAGTATCAATGTGTAACTTGTAATTTATCATCAGAGGATCATGTCCGAATGTGCCTGACCGGCCGCTGGTGACACAAGTAGTGTTTTCTAGATTCACTTAATCCTTTCAACTCGGTGACATTTGTCATGTTCATTTCATCCTTTAAGCCCAAGGACATGTTTTGCTTTAAATAGTACTTTTAGCTCAAGCATATCATTTTTAGAAATACCTGCATAATAGTTTTTATATGATGACTGTTTATCAGGTTCTAGAAATGATCCCGGTAATGAATGGATGAAAAATTAAAGAGTACATCGAAGTGAAGGAGTTCCTCTTTGGCTGACAGGATTTCGACCCACCCTACAAAATCGTCTGTTGTTTGATTAAAAAAAAATATCGCCACAGCAACTTGATACGATTCATGCATGGAATTACATCATCCCTTAGGCTGACTGGAATATAATGGGAATATGACTGTCCGGTATTAGCTTGAATAAAAGACCAAAGTCCAGCAATAGCATCAAAGTCAATATTTCACTATTTCTCTCTCTCTCTCTCTCTCTCTCTCTCTCTCTCTCTCTCTCCATTACTTTAAACAATAATCAGCTTAGAAGAGGTTCCTCGAGATGCAGAGTTTAAACAGAGCCTTCAGTGACCTCTTCATCGTCAGTGCCTTGTCCTTTGTTGAATAAAACTCAGGAGGCAGCAAGAGAAATTCATGAAAGACCTCACCGCATCATTTTTTGGGGGGAGGGGGGATTTTTTTTTTCCCAGTTCATGTGTTGGAAGTTACCATGAAAAAATAATTAGTTCCGTACTTGGACTGCCAGGGAATATCCCATCTGAATAAATCCGCTTTGTATTGGTATGATAAAATATCTTAAATTGTCCAACACTGAATTTCATGTTTTTTTTTTTTTTTTAATAACTAGACCTATTAAATAGCAAAATCGTCTGTTGTAGGGCTGATCTTAATAACCACCGTGCATTCATATTATTAATAAGGTTAATTAATACACTGTTCGGCGTTTTGATTGTTACGATAATACTCAGAACAAAATCGTCAGAAAATAGCCAAAATAAAATAGCAAGGAGTGTCCTCCCTAAGAAATGGGAGAATGGTGTTTGGGAAGTGATGTAGCTGTGAGAGATAATTACGCCTTTTTTTTTTTTTTAATACACATGGATATATTACTCAGGCAAACATTATCAGATTTTTTTTTTACACTCGAGTGTGTGGAAAATAATGTGGCTGCGAGAGATAAGTACACACTGCCCATTTTCACTCCTTTTTCTTCTTTTTCAAACACATGGATATTATTATCACTCTGGCTGCAGGTGATTTTATTACTTACTGTATTTCAAGTAACGCTTTCACTGCTATTGGTACAGCTAGGAATTCCATTTAAGCTAACACAAGACGATGTTAGTCAGTCGAGAACAATCCTAGTAGTCAATGGGATGATGCAAGTCGAGGTAGATAGATAATCCATGGGACAGAAGTAAGTACCCCCCCCCCCCACCGTCCCATCTCTCTCTCTCTCTCTCTCTGGTAGACCTCCGGTGCTGGTATGAACAAAAATCATCTCTTCTTATTATATCCTGAATCTGGAAAATGCAATGGAAAGGTTTACCTGTTTCGTTACTATGACACGCTTTGTATTTATTCCTGTTCTTTGGAGATTAGCTTTCTTAGATTTAGGTAGACTTTTCGAACTGGAGGAGTCAGATGTCGCCCTTTAGTATATAAAGTTATTCCTAAATTGGGCAAAATCCTCCACTTGTTGCAAGAATATATTATAATAATATGTTGTGGCAAAGGAGAGGTTGAAGGGTAAGATAAAAAGCTGGAGAAACGGACGGGCAAGTATTAATGATTTGAGAGAAAGGAGAATATATCAGAGACTGGAGGAGCAGATATTATAACTGTGTGTGTGTGTGTGTGTGTGAATACCAACATGCAAGTGACTGTGTGTAAGTAAAATTGAGGTGTACACAGTTTAATGACTGGTATCAATATGTAGCTTGTAATCTATCACGAAAGGAACATGTCTGAATGTGACTGACCGGCCGATGGTGACACGTATTATTTCTAGATTTACTTAACCCTTTTAACACGATGACCCGATTACATCATCGCTTTGAATGACTGGATTATAAAGGAAATATGTTCGTCCAACGTAAGTCTGAATAATATATCAGAGTCCACCAAGAGCATCGAATTTAAAATTTCAATGAGTCGAACTTATTGTCTCTGTCTCTGGCTGTCTCTCTTTTAAACAATAAGCAACTTTGAAGAGATTTCTTCGAAATGGAGAGCTTAAATAAAGCTACCAGTTACACATTATCACAGCCCTCTCTCCCTCTCTGGTTGTAAAAAAAACACAGGGGGCAGCAGGCATGGATTATAAGGTAAAAAATCGATTTTATTTTGTGTGTGTGTGATTAGGCTTTCCTCAGTTCAATATAACTGTTGGGAGTTACCCCGAATAAATAATTAGTTCCGTACGTCTAGTAGACATTTACTCTGTGACTACCAGGGAATATACCACTTGAATAAATCCGCTTTGTGTTAGTATGAACAAAATACCTAAATTCGTCCACAGCAGTCAATTTCATCTTTTTATCACTAGCCTTTCTTTATTAATAAAATCGTCATTTGTAAGGCTAATTTTAATACCACTGTGCATCCATATCATCGATGAGGTTGATAATTACACCGCTTCGCGCATTGAATGTTACAATTTTTCTCAGCAGAACGTAATCGCCAGAAAAGAGCCAAAAATAAAATAGCAAACAATATCCTCGCTACCGAATGGGTGAATGGTGTTTAGAAAATTATGTGGCTGAGAGGTAATTGCGTCTTTTGCTTTGTTTGTTTAGCTTTTTATACATATAGATGTTATATTCACGAAAACATTAGATTTTTTTTTTCATTCGAGTGTTTGGAAATTAATGTGGGTGGGAGAGATTATTACAGTACACTCTGCCCATTTTCATTCTTCTTCTTTCTTTTTTAAACACACAGATATTATCACTGTCTAGAAGCAGGTGATTTCGTTACTTACTGTATTTTAACTAACGCTTTTTCTGCTATTGGTACAGCTAAGAATTCTGTCTAAGCTAACACAGGACGATGTTAGTCAGTCGAGAACAATCCTGGTAGTTAACGGGATGATGTAAGCAGAAGTAGATAATCCATGGGACAGAAGTAAGTCCCCCCTCATCCATCCATCCATCCATCTGTCTGTCTGTCTGTCTGTCTGTCTCTCTCTCTCTCTCTCTCTCTCTCTCTCTCGTAAACCTCAGTGCTACAATGAAAAAAAATCACTTCTCCATTATTAAATCCTTTGAGGATCTTTACGTTGGCAATTAGTGTAATTCACAGACTAATTTTTAGCAGAGAGAGAGAGAGAGAGAGAGAGAGAGAGAGAGAGAGAATGGGAAAGGTGATGAAAATAAAAGAGGAAAGAAAAGGGAGAGAAAAGGGAACAGAGAAGAGGAGGAGACAGAGAAAAAGGATGAGGGATAAGAAAAGAAAGAGGAGAGAGAAGAAAGGAATGAAATGAAGGAGGGAGAGAACAGGAGAAGAGGAATGGAAAAAGATTAGGCAAGGAAGAGTAAAAGTAACTGATAAAGACAAGGGGAAGAAAGAAATGTAGGGAGGGAGAGAGCGAGGAAGAGAGATAGGAAAAGGGAAGAGAGGAAGAGGGATGGACGGGAGGGAGAAAATGGAAAGGAGGAGATAAAAGAGAGAGGAGGAGGACCAATATAGAGAAGAATAGCAAGAGGGAAAGAGAAAATGAAAGAAGTTGTAGATGGGAAAAACAAAGGAATGTGGAATTGTGGTAGGGAGATACTGTACAAGAAAAGGAAGAAAAAAGAGATATAGGTGTGGGCGCCTACCATCCATTCACTCGATGCAGAGCTGCCTTCAGGTAACTTTACACTGAATGAAAGTTCCTTGTGACCCTGGAAACCGTTTACTACGCTGGGTGGTAATCACAAAACCAAACAGACGTCTGGGTATTTTAGGCGGTTAAGGAAGCTCCCTAACAAATCTTCCTCATATATAGATATATTTTTTGGATACAGTTGGCTAATATCGTTTTGTTTGTTTTATATGCAAAATATGTTGACATTAGAATTATTTAAAGTGATACAGAAGAGGACGGGAAGGTATATTAAACAAAATAAATAACTTACGAAGAAATGTTAGGGAGATTCTTTAAGAGGCGAGGATACGGTCCCTGGTGGTCTTCAGCTGGATGGGTCCCTTGAGGGTTTGCATCCAAGGGCAGCTGGGGTTTACTGCTCACATAATGCCACTCAGGGGACCACAAGGCTGGTTACCATCACCTTAAACGTTGGGACAGAGTAGTCTAGCCCACAGTCCTTGCCTTGGTTAACAGACAGATAAATATAATAGATAGATGGATAGACAGACAGACAAAATGTGGAGAGAGAGAGAGAGAGAGAGAGAGAGAGAGAGAGAGAGAGAGAGAGAGACAGACAGACAGACAGACAGACAGACAGACAGACAGACGGACAGACACACAGATGAAAATGGAAAAGAGACATACAAGTGATGCAACTGAGGATACCGTATGAATGACGAGATAAGAAGAAGGGACGATAAGAAGTTGATTAATTGACAGAGAGAAACAGAAAGATGCAATTAGTGATGAAAAAGATTTTAGAAAGGCGACGAAAGGGAAGATAACGCTAGAGAAACGTGGTAGTGAAAAGAGGAAGAACTGGGTGGTGAAAGAGAGAAAAAGAGCCGTCATTGGAGAGAGAGAGAGAGAGAGAGAGAGAGAGAGAGAGAGAGAGAGAGAGAGAGATTGTGATCATAATGAAACTGGATCTGAGACGATATGTCTGCGTGTTTGTTTTTGTGTGCTTGTGTTGAAGAGAGATGGAGAGAAAACGAAAACAGGGTGAAGAGGGTGAAGGACGTGGAAGATGGTGATCGGAGGAAGGTTGAAAAGTGTGCGTGTTAATATATAGTTTCCTCTTCCTCACCCCCGGACAGACTCATTCCTTCGTTCATTCTCACTCATTCATTCACTCTCTCTCTCTCTCTCTCTCTCTCTCTCTCTCTCTCTCTCTCTCTCCGTGTTTACATATCTGCGTCACACACACACACACACACACACACACACACACACACACACACACACACGTGCGCGAGGGCGCGCGCTGATTATATTCATCTTACGTGGGGACCTGTTGAGTAATAATGTTAATTTTTTCACTAAGTTTTACGTCTTTTTTTTTTTTACTCCTGCTACCTCCAGAGGGCTCTATTAATTTTAGGAGAGGCTTTTCGAGTTTTATGGGTGAGGTGTAGGTTTTTAATGACTGTGTCATCCTAAGGTATATAAACTCAAAAGCAAGTAGAAAGAGTCCTTACAATTTTACACCATCGTATTGAAAGGGTTAAGGGAGAATTTTTATCCCATTACTTCATGAGGAAATTCTTTCATTAAACGTAATGCCTGGAATTAGCTAGAAGAAATATAAAAGCTCTGCATCGGACTGAAGCGCTGCATTGGACTGAAAGTGTTAATATTACCACTGTGTAGATGGCCAGATGGTGATTCAATGCGTAGAGGAATTAATGGAGGTGCATAAGATGCATAAAAGAAAGATAAAAAGGATAAAAAAAGAAAAGTGACGGAAGCGATAAGAGAAGGCATGAAAAAGGCATAACAAGTCAGAGGATCCCTTTACCTGGTGCACTCATCCCTGCATTACTGTAAAAGGACAGAGGGAAATATTTACTGGAGAGGTGCAAATCCCGTGAGTCTGACCGTGGCTAAACTCTGGTCCAGGTGAAGGTTTACTACTGTTCTAATTGCCCTGTTCCTAGGGAAAAATAAATCTATATCTATATCTACATCAATATATCTATATCTTCATATCTGTCTATATGTCTATATCTAAATCTTAAGACGTGGCTGGACTGAACGTCTACCAATTAGCAAAACTTCATATTTCTATGTTAAACTCTTCGGTCGTGCACAACGGCTTTGGTCGGGACATCGATGAGTGCCCACATCTCGAGGGTGGCCCTTGGGCCATATTCCTAGGTAAACATCTATGGCGTTTTCCTCCCGTGGTGTCCCTCCCGGGGTTCCACCTGCCCTATATAGTGACCAGAGCGAACGTTTACCAATATGCGAAATAATGTATTCCTAGTTTAAATATTATATTCATGCATAATGGCTTTGGCCTGCACCCCCGGGGCCGCAACCCCGCCCCTCCTTTCGTGAGGGAAAGAAGGCTCTCAGAGGTCCCACCTGGTCTGATACATGGCTGAAGTAGTGGTTTACCACTGTGCAAAATTACTTGCTCCTGGATATGAAATTATAACAGTAAATACCAGATTCGCTGTAGATCCCCGGACCCCCCACCCCCCCTTCCTGGAAGGCAGCCCTTGGGATTACGCTCACAACGTGGCTGGGATGAACATCAACCAATATGCAAAATTTCATTCTCCCAGGTTAAAATCTATGACCGTTCGTAACGAATTTTCCCCGGGAGCTCCGCCTCTTCCCCTCTCCCTCCCTTCCCCTCCGTGGGAGACGGCCTAGGGCAGGGGTTCTCAACCTGGGGTACGCGTACCCCCAGGGGTACGTGAGAGGAATTTTGGGGGTACGTGACAGGTTTCTCAAAATACTTCGGTTTTGAATAACTTCAAACCTGTTTGTAGAAAGTGGCCTACATGTGCTAGGCTAGATGTGTCCTCCACTAGAACCAGGACACTAAGTGACAACGTTAACAAGGAAACTCTTGGAGTTATGTCATTTGAGAGAAAGCTCTCTTGGACTACACTTGCCACACAACCTTGCAAACCCATAATACAGTAGTCACCCTTGCTCGTTTTCTATCGATCACGTAATTCCTCACGCGTACCGAGCAGGTACCAAAGTGAGACGCACTGTTCGCCTCTCTCTGTCACCCACTCACCACTCTTCCCTCACTACCCTCACCCTCAGGTTTCCAGTGTATTTGTAGTCTGATTTTTTTTCCTCGTTTAAGTTGTCATGGATTTTGCTTGTGGCTACGAAGTCATGTGCCTGCACTGCAGCCATAATAACTGGTAATGGTTTCCTTCTACATACTGCTGTGAGCAGGGATTCTCAGCACTGTGCTTGATTAAAAACAAGTTACGTTCACGTCTTGCAGTCAAAGACGACATAAGAGTGGCTCTCTCAAAGACTGTGCCGAGGATTGACTTGTTGGCAGCAAAGAAACAGGCCCAACCATCTCACTGAATTAGTATATACTTGTATTTTAATGCAGTCACACACACTGACTTCCCTATGAGTAAGTAACTAGTTACTAATAACTAGTTGCGAGGCTTAACAATCAGCATTAGTTCGCAGTCAGTGGAACACAAAGCCTTAATTCTATTTTGTTACTTTTTTCATGCTAGTGATGCTAGTCACGTACACAGTAATTTCCCCAAGAGTAACTAGTTATAATCTGTATATAGCACCACTACCTCACAGTCACAGTTACTGGAAAAATGTGTCTGATTTAGTACTGTTTTATTATTATTTTTATGCTATTCACACACACTGACTTACCTATCACTGTTACTAGTTACAAGTTGCAACTAGCTGCAAGCAGCACTAGTTCACTGTCACAATGATCGAAAACTGTCTGTTATAGTTCTGTTTTAGTACATGTATTGCATGCTAGCAGCCAGTCACATATTGTTTCCCTATGACAGTAACTAGTTCCTATCAACACTACCTCATAGTGACATACTGACATTAATTGAAAAGTTTGTCTGCTCCACATATATAACACAATTTAAACTTAATAAACTAAGTCAATAAACCATGCATTTCTTTTTACCCTTCCTGATGCTGCATTGTGGGTAAGGGGTACGTGACCAATACTAAAAGACTTCAAGGGGTACATAAGATTAAAAAGGTTGAGAACCCCTGGCCTAGGGGATCCGACTACATTCATAACATGGCCCGAGTAAAGCTCTACCACTACAAATATTCGTGTTCATGGGGGAAAAATTGGTCGTGGCTAACGGCTTGAGCTAGAGCTAGGAATAACCCCCCCCCCCTCCCGTGGGTGGTGGCCATCGAAGGTCCTATTCTGCCTGAAACTTTTTCCTGGTGGAGGTCTATTATTGTGTAAAATTTCCCTCCTATAAGCCCTGGACTCGACTTTCGAAAAGGTACAGAAAAACAGTGAATAAGTAAATAAGTAAGTTATTAGGCGAGTGAGTAAGTGCCAGTTAGGGAGGATCATTATTATGTGGCCACCCTTGAGGAGGCCGCAAAAACAGAAAGAAAATACTGAGGTAAAGCGGAGGGAAGCTGCAATGCCAGAATCATTAGTTGTCTGCAAAAGTTGAAAGAAATTGAACCTCTCCTGACAATAAGAAAACTCTTATTTAATACAAAGAGAAAGGTGTCTGCTGTCTGTATGAGACGTTTGATGCTGACTGACCGTGGAAGGTAGTCAGTAATGGATGAGTATGTTTACAATTTAGAACGAAACAAGATGATGATGGTAAAGTGGATGAATATTGCTTCCTTGAGGGACAGGTTGTATAGTATATCACTGAAGAAACGTTGTGATATACACTGTACTTTGTTAATCTGTAATAACGTAAAGCGAAAAGAAGGACTGAGATAGTCTGAACATGTAGAAAAAATGGAAAAGGTTTACTTGGTAAGGAGAATAATCTTGGATATTTGTGCTGAAGGCAGTGTACCAAAAGGTAAACATACGAGAACATGGAAAAAGGGCCTTGGACTGAACAGCCTCGAGAGCAATCATCATTTGCCAGCATGGCCAAAGGCTTTAAAATTATAAATTTAATTGCAGGCCATTAATTCACCACAAAGAAATATAAAAATATAGTCCCTTGGCTGAAGTGTGGTAAAATCAAAGGCACATGCACTGAGCCCCAGGGATCCAACCTACGCCACAAGCATTGACGCTCTTCCCAGTACATGATAGTTTCCACAAATTGAAGACGGCGTAACGGGGTTCATTTGTGGTCCTCGTGGGGTTTGAATGTGCGTTCTGGTGATGCTGATGGCTCCATGGTTTGGGTGATGCTCGTAGAAACTGGTTACGAGTAGAATACATTTTTCTTAATCCGGGCATGACAGGAACCCCGGTTTTGTTTTGTACCTAATACTGGACAATTTTATCCAGCAAGAGTGAGTCACAGATGACTGAGAATGCTACTACTGTCTTCATTAACCCTCTCATGGTCAATATTGCACCCGTAATCTATCCTTGTTAATACTTTTGCCGTCTGACCCGCCTGCAGCCAGAGGATCCCTCCTTGCTTTCCCCTCTCCCGCGCTCCCTCGCCAGCTGAAAATACGGGTGCTCGAGTTTTTCTTTTCTGATCATTTTTTTACCCGAAATATTAGGATCAGCAGATTTGTTTTTATACCGTTTGAAAGCTGCGTCCTTTTAGAAAAAGATGAAAGAATAAAGAAAGTATCAATGCATAAAAAAATTTTTTATGACGAGTATAGTTGAAACCCCCCGCTCTCCATCCCCAGCTGAAAATCCGCTCTCTGGATTTTTTTCTGTTCTAATCATTTTTCACCCAGGAATATTTGGATTAGCGGATTTGTTTTTATACTGTTAGGAAGCTGAGACTTTGTAAAATAAGAGGGACGTGGATCCGCCTCCCAAAAGTGGGTTGGACACTTTCAGGCTGGACGCGGATCCACATCCAAAGACCACGAAAGAGTTAACGTCAGATGAGTATTTTTTCAAGTACGAGTGCTTAATAGGAGCGCAGACCGCAGCACCGCACCATGATGAACTGTGTTAATGTTGTTCAGTGTGAGTAAATTATAGCGGCATCAGTAATGACTTCAAATCTGAGTGGCCTTGATGCACTGAACAGTTTTATAGGTCTCTTTATTGTCGGGCGTCACATCCGGTGAGTGGTGTTTTCGACAAAATGATCTCCATGTGCTTTTGTTCCTAATCAGCAACCACCACCTTTACACACACACACACACACACACACACACACACACACACACACACACACACACACACAAAACTTCCCTTGCTTACTCTCGCACCACATCTCTCCACCCACTTCTGTCCCTACTCAGTAACGACCGCTCTTCCCGTGACACACATGACCCCTCCTTATACTCGTACACTCCCACACCTTATCTTTCCATGTATTGCTGTAGCTGTGTTTACAAATCTGTCAGTTTTTTTTACGAGTATCCGGAATAAAAGGCTAACCATGTTCAGTGCCTGAGACAGTTTTATTCCAGTATCCTCATAATTTCATTGACGACAACAAAAATACAATCCTGTGTGTGTGTCCATTATCTGAGAAGGTGTAAACATCCACAAACAGTACTGATACCCTTGACCAAGTTTGTTAAGTGCCAAATAAAGGAGTTAATAGCAATAATAATAATAATAATAATAATAATAATAATAATAATAATAATAATATGTATTATGATGACTCGATTTCTGTATGTTTGTTAGTTACCGTAACACAGCAAAAAAGGGCGCATGTAGAGCAAGTTTTGTTAGAGCAAGATACCGTTTAAATGCTCAAACTTGAAAAATAAAACAATTTCTAGTCCAATCGGAACATCGGTTCCATAGTTACGACTCATTTCTTGACATCGAGCGGAGACCGCCGAAGGCGGCCTTTAAGCGAGTAATGATAATAATAACAACAACAACAACAAGGACCCACCAACAAATACATATGTCCAACATGCTCAAAACCTATCACGTCGAGCCGACAGACAGAGGGTTCAGTTCAGTGCAACTCCTGCAAGAACAGGACCCATTACACCTGCACAACACTTGCATCCAGGAAACATTACACAAACACCTGGACCTGCTCCTCATGCTCCTTTCCCCCACCCATCAACCCACCTTCCAATCTTACTCCTATTTCCTTCACACCTCCACAGCCAAACACTGACCCTTCCCACACCATCCAGTCCCCCAACTCCTCCCATTCCAACCCATCCTAATCCACCTCAACCCTTACCTCCATCACAACCTCCTCCTACCCCTTCCCCTCCACCCATACCACCTCCCTCCCGTGCTGCAGCAGCCGACACACATCGCACACACAACATAAACATCCTTCAGTTAAACATAGGTGGCATAAACACCAAAATACATGAACTCACACAATTCATCAAACAACAGAACATACACATTGTCATCTTACAAGAAACAAAACTACACAGAGCACAGAAAACACCGACATTTCATAACTTCACCACCATTCGACAAGACCGGGCCGATGGCGGTGGCGGTGGACTCATCACCCTGATACACAAATCCATCAACTTCGCAGATACCAGTGCACACACAAAGTCACTCCTCCCCCCACATGACACCACAACAGAAATACAATCAATTAAAATACGCACTGGTAACAAATCACACATAACAATCGCTAACACATACATTCCCCCCCAGTCGTCCCCCACAGTACCACACAATTACTCTCCACAGATACACCACATCACTAACATACCCAACATCATCCTGGGTGGTGATTTCAACGCCAAGTCGTCGGCCTGGCATGTCAACAACCCTGACACAGACAGAGGGCTGGTACTACAATCCCAGACAGATCATCTTTTCATACTAAACAGTCTAGACCAACATACCCAAATCCCACACCAAGCCCTCTTCCTCCAGTCATCTCCAGACATCACCTTCTGCTCCCCAAACCTCGCCCCCACTACATCATGGAGAGTGGTCAAAACCCTTGGTTCTGATCACCTCCCAATCATCATCACTACCAAAACCAGAATCACCCCAGCTGGCCACAAGCACACATACACTAATTATAAGAGAGCCAACTGGGAGGCCTTTGTAACTGAAACAGAACAACATTTCGAAATACTAAACAGTACACCCATCACAAACATCAACACCGCTGTGCACACTTTCAATACAATCATACAAAACGCAGACAAAAGACACATCCCTAGAGGCAACAGAAAGAGACACAACCCCAACTTCACACCAGAAATTCAAGTCCTCATCAGACAACGGGACACACTGCGACACTCCCCAACACCCCATACACAAAACACCATACAACAAATACAAGAACTCAACACTCAGATAAACAGTATAATATCAGAACAGCAAACACTAAACTGGAAAAATTACCTCCAAACACTTGACCACAAAACAAACATCAGCAAACTTTACAAAACACTAAACAGCATCACACTTTCCAACAGCAACACCACACAATCACACGCTGCCATCACAACAACAGACACCATACCCTCAAACAAACAACAAGCAAACATTCTCATCAATCACTTTTCACAAGTCAGCCATCTAACCCCCCATCCGGAAGACCGACATATCATCAGACGTAAGAGACAGTTCCCCAAAGACCCAGACTACGCAACTTTCACGTACAACCAGACGAAGCACATCATTAACAACCTCAAGCACTCATCTGCCTGTGGAGCAGACAACATAAGCAACATTCACCTCAAACACCTAGGACCAAAAGGCATACAAGCACTTACCAACATATCAAACTACAGCTACTCACACAACATAATACCCAACATCTGGAAGCATGGCAATATCATCTCTATCTCTAAACCCAACAAAGACCCCACGTTACCCTCCTCACATCGCCCCATCACACTCCTCTGCACCCCCTCTAAAGTCACCGAACGACTGATACTACAACTAGTCACACCTCACATTCCCCTAGCCCAGTCACAACATGGCTTTATGCCACTACACTCCACAAATACCCTTCTTACAGATCTTACACAGAGAGTTTTCGATGGCATGAATTCAGCTAAGCCACCACACAGAACACTCCTAGTCACACTAGACATTAGCAAAGCTACTCGTATTGATGCCATCCCGCGCCACAACCTCACAAACATAATACTCAACACAAACATGCACAATAACACAAAAAGATGGCTGGCAAACTACTTAACAGGCAGATGTGCACACGTAACATTTGCCGGTCAATTTTCTAACATCAGAAATTTCACAAACGACGTCCCCCAAGGATCTGTTTTGTCCCCTACACTCTTTAATCTATACATGCACGACGTACCCGCGCCCCACACACCACAGATACACATAGCTTCCTATGCAGATGGTATAACACTTACATGTACACACCAAAACACAAACACAGCTGCACACATCATTCAACCTTATCTCAACACACTACACGAATGGTTCACCACAAACAGGCTCAAAATAGCCCCAGCCAAATCTACAGTGATTCTTCTCACAAACTGGACAGCAGAACACAGTAACATCCCACACCTCACTATAAACTACACTCCCCTACTGCACACACACACACACACACACACACAAAATCCTTGGTGTAACATACAATACATCAATGTCATCTAAAAAACACATCACAAACATTAAAAATAAAATAACACCAAGACTCAGTGCTTTGAGGTCACTTGCCCATACAACATTCGGACACAACAAAGAAACCACCACCACAGTATACAAACAATGCATACGTTCAGTGATGAATTATGCAACCCATGCCCGGGCTTCTAACCTGACCAAAACACTCTACAACACTCTACAGACCATACAGAACAAAGCCCTAAAAATAATCACAGGCTGCACAGCTAATACACCCACGGACCACCTACATCAAGAAACCAAAGTCCTCACAGTCAAGGATCACCTAGATATGAGAGGCACCCAGTTTCTTGCTGCAGCCGCCACAAACCCACAACATCCACTACAGTACATGGCAGCACATCCACCCACACCAAGGAACATCAAAACAACACCCAGCACACGATACCATACACAAAAACTGTCATCTCTCCCCCCTCGCCCACCTCAGACCAGCTTCCAGAAGCATATCCACACTCAGATCACTCGCCGCTCCATTCTGTCACTTAAAGACAACACACAGGTGCATGCACGGCCTCCTGACATCCACCCTTCTGAATCCTATCTTCCTCGTGAGGACAGGGTCCACCTGGCCGGGCTGAGATGTGGGCACCATCCAGCCCTCTTAAGCTACCAGAAGAGGCTGGATGACTCCGTCACTGATGCCTGTCCAGGATGCAACACAGCACCCCATACTATTAAGCACATTATGGAAGACTGCATTGCACACAATCATCTACGCCAACAGCACAACATACACTCTTTGAGAGCTCTGTGGGAAAGCCCGGTCTCGGCCATGGCCTTCCTAAGGGACTCGGGGCTGTTCGGCCAGACTGCCTAAGGAACAACTGCTACTACTACTACAATAATAATAATAATAATAATAATAATAATAATAATAATAATAATAAGAAAAATATTACGATTATAGATGCTAACAGTTGTCTAGTAATAAATAAAAAATAAACTGTACACAGAATTAACATCTACATTTCAAATATTTGTTTTCACCATATTGCCACTCCTATATTTCTACTACGTGGGGAACTGAACGTGAATAACAAAGTTTGCCGGTAACTACAATACAGGAAAAGAGGTCACACTGTACCAAATGAATCATCATCTTATCTCTGATGGCGTCCATTTTACTTTATTCTTGATATATATAGACGATTTTACTCCCCTTTAAAGAGCTCTTGAACGGAGGTGTTGAATTACATCTTTCATTAATCTAATCACCACGAAAGACTTTCTTAAAGACAGGAAAAAACAAACGAATAATTAATAAACAAGATACATAAATAAATAAAGACGATCTCAGGCTGCAGGAATCAAAATAAGTTCTACCACAGCATAACTGCTTCTTGTTGGCAATCCTGCCCACCTGTAATACTATTCTCCATGGCATTACCACTGTTATTGTCGAGTTGTTGTATAGCGTATTGTTGGAGAGAGAGAGAGAGAGAGAGAGAGAGAGAGAGAGAGAGAGAGAGAGAGAGAGAGAGAGAGTTGAAAATGTAGTGTACCGTTATATTTTTTCCTAAAGTAGTTCATTTTCCCAAAGGTTCTGTCCTCCATTAAATCAGTATACAAAACCAACACTAACACTTGTACTTACCGCGGGTCCTTTTCGTTGTCTTCACGTCTCACCTCACCATCGTTCCACACGCGTCTACCTTGCCATTCCGTCGTCCTTTACCAAATTTCATCTAGTCCCTACACCATGAACCTCATCCTTCCCACCTACCTTAGGAAGGATTAAGTTATGGTTATAATTTGAGCATATTATGACATTGCAGGCTCGGTTCACTACTTACATAGCATTATTTATTTTATTATCCATTTCTGTGTTTTACATCTTTATCACCTTCATCTGTGTGTGTGTGTGTGTGTGTGTGTGTGTGTGTGTGTGTGTGTGTGTGTGTGTGTGTGTGTGTGTGTGTGTGTGTGTGTGTGTGTGTGTGTGTGTGTGTGTGTGTGTGTGTGTGTGTGTGTGTGTGTGTGTGTGTGTGTGTGTGTGTGTGTGTGTGTGTGTGTGTGTGTGTGTGTGTGTGTGTGTGTGTGTGTGTGTGTGTGTGTGTGTGTGTGTGTGTGTGTGTGTGTGTGTGTGTGTGTGTGTGTGTGTGTGTGTGTGTGTGTGTGTGTGTGTGTGTGTGTGTGTGTGTGTGTGTGTGTGTGTGTGTGTGTGTGTGTGTGTGTGTGTGTGTGTGTGTGTGTGTGTGTGTGTGTGTGTGTGTGTGACTCTGGGATAGGCTTCACAGCCTGCTCGCAAGGATCAGCAGTCCTCCTACATACCATACACCTCCACATGTCTCCACTTCTGCACTAACACCCACCGTCCATACTCAATACATGCAAGGGCTGTCTCATACAGGACTTGCTTACTGGTCCTAGCGGGGGTATTTTATGACATGCTGGCGGGTTTTCAGGTAGATCAGTAAAGCCTGCTTTATGAAATTCAAATCCTTAAACTGTTCCCTGCCCCCAAAGGGATTCGAACTTAGATCCATTAGGAGAGACAGAGAGAGAGAGTAGTCTAATGTCTTCTGAGAGAATAAACTGACCACTTTCATTCTTTTACGTTGTCCCATGTACTCGCGAAGGTGTTTGTAAAGTGTATGAAGGTGAACGTTGTAGATCGGCTGGTATGGACGTGGCAGTTACAAAATGTTCTCCAATAATAATAATAATAATAATAATAATAACAATAATATTAATAGTAATAATAATCTATTTATCTATTGCCAGACACCTTAATCCCGTAATGGGTGGCCACAAACAAATCGCCTCCATGTCGCCCTGACCCTACTTACTGCTCCCAGCTTCAGCACCTACTCTATGGCGCTGCCCAGCTCACACGCACCTCTCTTATATACCTCTTCAGTCCATCCCTCCATCTCATTCTTGGCCTCCCCCTCCCTCTCCCCCTCTCCATCTCACTCGCCTACACTCTTCTCGTCAGTCTCTCGCTCTGCATCCTCTCCATATGGCCAAACCACCTCAGTGTATTTCTCCTAACGCTTTCCATCACATCCACATCCACACCACAACGCTCCTTCACTTCCTCATTTGTCAGTCTATCTCTCCACGTAACTCCACACGCTCCTCTCTAATAACTCATTTCCACTGCTCGCACTATTGACTTGTGTCCTTTCATCAAAGTCCAAGCTTTGCTTCCATACGTTAGAGCTGGTATCACAGTACTGTCATGCAGCGACCTTTATTTCCAAGCTCACTTCCTTGTTCTTTATCAATTCTTTCAATGACCCAGCAACCTTTCTTCCCTGTTGTATCCTTTCAAGCACATCATCCTCTAAACTTCCATCCTTACTCAACTCACTACCCAAGTACTTAAACGTACTCACATCTCCCATTCCTCCTCATCCAGCTGCAGCCTCGCTGAACATTCAGTAGCTTCATTTCTCTCGAGGACCATAACTTTACGCTTCCCAGTCACCTTTAGATTCCGTTTCTTACATACTCTCTCATTTAATGCTCAGAAAACTAAATACATTAATTTCTCCAACAGAAAGAATCCCTCAGACTCTCACATAATTATAAATGATGTCAATATTCCCATATCCACTACAATTGATATCATAGGTGTTACTCTAAACCTCAACCTAAGCTGGACAGCTTATGTTAAATCCCTTGCTAGAAATACTTCTAAAAAATTGGGACTTATGTACAGAGTTCGTGAGTTCTTCACTGACGAGCAGATTGCCACAATATACAAAAGTCATGTGCGTTCTCAGATCGAATACTGTTCACCACTGTGGAGTGGATGTGGAGCGGTTGCATTGAGGCAGTTGGACAAAAT
Source organism: Coenobita brevimanus (assembly GCF_032717465.1). Classification (NCBI taxonomy): domain Eukaryota; kingdom Metazoa; phylum Arthropoda; class Malacostraca; order Decapoda; family Coenobitidae; genus Coenobita; species Coenobita brevimanus. The sequence goes on along the minus strand of NC_137033.1, from coordinate 48,284,226 downwards.
TCAAAATAAAGCCATTAGATTAATCAATAATCCTGCCATTACGCAAGACCTTCCTCCATTATCAGTAAGTAGAGATGTTGCTTCTTTAGCATTATTTTATAGATATTTTTACCGTAAGTGTTCAGACGAACTGGGTTCAATTGTTCTTCCCCTTCACATTTTCTGCCGAAATACTCGGGCAGCTGGGAGCTCCCATGAATTCACTCTCTCTCCCCCGCAATGCAGAACCTCTGCTTATCAAAATTCATTTATACTCAGAACTACTACTCTCTGGAATTCGCTTCCTGGGAGTTGTTTCCCACAAACATTTGATCCACTTCATTTCAAGTCCAGTTGTTATGGGTATTTTATGAATGGAGGATGCCTTTAGGCACATGGACTTATTATTTTCCCCTTTTTTTTTCCTTCCTCCATTCATTATCTATTAAAAAAAAAAATTCATTCACCATGCCTTGCAGTTCCCCCTCGTCTTCACTAAACAATACAGTATCATCTGTAAACAACAGCACAGGGAGTTTCCAGACATTGCCCTCCCTCATTAGGGTCACTTCAACATCCACTGCCCTACCTTGTACCTCCTTTACAACCCCATCCATAGACAAATTGAACATCCCTGGGTACATAATAATAATAGTAATTTCAACAAACGTGGCTCTCATACCTGCCCTCTTTCAATACAAGAAATGGTTTCACTAACATTTATAGTGTAGAAATATTGATTCTTTTTTTTTTTTTTTTTGCGGGGGGGGGGGCAGACAGATTTTTTTTTTTTTTTTTTCAGCTTAGGATTTATCCTTTATTGTGAAAAGGTTAGAAACAGAATCCAGTAACTAAAGATCAACTGCAATAATTTCAGTGACTAATAGAGACAAAGAGAACAGAAAGAAAAAAAACTGTTATGTGTATGCATATAGAAAAGACACAGTTCACAGAATGGACAGGCGTGAAAGAGAGAGAGGACCTGTAATTAAGAAAGTGTGAGAGTGTGAGGCAGAACTGGAGAAACAGCGCCATGTATTTATGTGTGGCGGTAAATGAGGCTGTTGCCCGCTTTAATGTCAGGATGTTGTTGATGGTGGTGATAATGGTGGCAGTGGTGGTGGTGGTGGTGGTAATGTTGGTGACTTTGGTAACGGTGTGATGGTGGTGGTAGTGGTGATGCTGGTGACTGTGGTAGCGTTGTTGATGGTGATGGTGATCAGGTATTAGTGGCAGTGGGGAGTTGTGGTAGCGATGATGAGAGTGGTTGTGGTCGTGGTGGTGGTGGTGGTGGTAGTGTCTGTGATGGTGGTAGTGGAGGTGACAGTAGCAGTGCTTGTGGAGGCGATAGTGGAGGGTGATGAATGTATTTGAGGGTATGGTAACAGTAATGGCAATAATAATAATGATGATAGTACTGTGATGGATTGTACTGTAGTTTTGCAGCTCATCATCATCGACACCATCACAGTTATTATTTAATAATTATATTAATACTGGTGATAATATTAGTGAAGGTGCTGATGGTTGTGATGGTGGTGGGAATCAAGAGAGTCATTATAAGACTTTTCATTACGGCAGTAACAGAAAAACAGTAGCATGTCCACGAGGCGAGAGACAAACATCCGCATGTTAAAAATTTCTTTTCACTCCAGCAACCTTGACATTCAACCAATGATTATCATCTTCGAAGGTGGCCTACATAAGGTATGTAGCTACATAAAACTTGTTTCTAAGCTACGTAGTTAAGGATATAAAATATTAGAGCCTGACCCGACGGACATACATTAAGACAGACAGGCGTATTGAATGTGACCAAAAACATTACCAGTTCAGAAGGAGTATAAGCCTTGTGATAAACTGGGACAGAACACAATAAACCACCGTAAATAGATCCTGTTAAATGCAAGGCTGGTTTAAAGCACAAGGACGACCCAGTAATGTTTGCGATAAACCAACCATATGGATCACAAAAGTTGGGTGTTTACAGTGGCTGGATGGGAGTTGCTTCGTTTCTGTTTTGCTTCTTGGACATTTACTGGTGATAAAATAGGCTATGTGATGATAGTAGTAGTGATAGCAGTAGTAGTGGTAGCTGCAGCAGCAGCAACAACAGCAACAACAACAACAACAACAACAACAACAACAACAACAACAACAACAACAACAACAACAACAGCAGCAGCAGCAGCAGCAGAAGCAGCAGCAATAGTAGAAGTGGTGGTAGTAGTAGTAGTAGTAGTAGTAGTAGTAGTAGTTGTTGTTGTTGTTGTTGTTGTTGTTGTTGTTATTGATGGTGGTGGTGGTGTTGCTCCAGGTTTGTCTGAAATGTGAACTCAGTAGCCTACTGGCTGCTCCTTCTACATTGTACCATCCTCCTTTTGGGGGATAGGAAAGAAACTGAGGGACGCTTGTTTGGGCTGGTAGTAGAACCACACAGTTTTATCGGTGCCGCCACCACGCGCAGGAGTCCGTCTCTAGCACCGTTTTATTGATGAAATTGGGGTGGTACGGCAAGTGGATACGGTGGTGATGATCGCATGCTCATTTTTGCTTCAGCTTGAACTAAAATTACCTTTTCTTCATCTTGAATGCTGAGACGTAGCAGAAGATTATCAGTAGAATACGATACTAGGAGTGCTGTGGAAAAGGAGAGCCGTAACTCTTTCTGCCAGTGAACCATCGGGAAATTAGTTGCAAAAAGACGGAAATCTCGGTCAGGTTAAGGTTAAATAAATATATAATATTAGTTATTACGATGGTGGTAACAGTGGTACCAAGCTGGTTTCAAGTTGGTGATGGTAGTATTTCTGAAGATGGTGGTCGTGGTTGTTATTGTGAAAGGGGTTGTGGTAGATCTTGTAAAGGTTATGGTGGAACGATGATCATAATAGCCCTGGTGATAGTGGTGATGGTGGTATGTGCAATGAAAGTGATAACAAAAGTAGCTGAACTTAAGAGGGATGATGCTGGAGGTAGGTGTGGTTATAGTGATGATGGTGGTAATGGTATCGTAATGACAGGGACTGGTCCATGAAAGGGACGCCTTCATGCGGTGACACCACTATGGCCAGGCGGCTCTGCTACCCATTGAAACAAACGTCAATCAACTCCGGCCCTATCCCTCAAAAGGAGGATGGAATACGGGAGACGAACAATCTCAACCTGCAGTTCACCGAGTTCACGTTTCAGACGAACTCGAGGTTACAGCAGCAGCAGCAGCAGCAGGAGTGACAAGGATTATGATGGTTTCTGTGATGATGGTGATGACAGTGGTAGTTGCAGCGATGGGGATATTGGTGGGTGTACTGACAAGAATCACGGTAGATGTTGTGGTGATCAAAGTAATGCTGGTGAGGTTGGAATATGGTGGTGGAAATGGTGATAATATGTATGGTAGTGATGGTGGTGGTGGTAGCTGTGTGGCGTTGATGTAAGTTGTGACTATGGTTGTGGTGGTAACAAATGCAGTGATGTGGTGGCAGCTGTGGTAGCGGGGGTATCAATGTTGTGGTGGTAACCCTTGCGGTGACAGCTTTGGTGGTGGTGGTGGTGCTGGTGCAAGCTGTGGATGTGGTAATAGTGGTTGTGGTCGTCGTGGTGATGCAAGGTGTGGTGGTGGTGGTGGCAGTGAAAGCTGTGGATGTGGTAATAATGGTGGTGGTGGTGGTGAAAGCTGTAGTGGTGGGGTTTACAGCTGTAACGGTATCGGTGGTGAAAGCTGTGGTTGTGGTGGGTGGGTTTGTGAAACCTGTGTTGGTGGTGGTAGTAGCGGTCGTGACAGCTGGGGTGGAGGTGGTTGTGGTGGTGGCTGGGTTTGTGAAAGCTGTGTTGGTGGTGGTGGTGGTGGTGGTGGCTGGGTTTGTATAAGCTGTGTTAGTGGTGGTGGTAGCGGTCGTGACAGCTGGGGTTGAGGTGGTGGTGGTGGCGGTGGTGGCTGGGTTTGTAAAAGCTGTGTTGGTGGTGATGGTACTGGTCGTGACAGCTGGGGTGGAGGTGGTGGTGGTGGCTGGGTTTGTAAAAGCTGTGTTGGTGGTGGTGGTGGTGGCGGGGTTTGTAAAAGCTGTGTTGGTGGTGGTGGTGGCTGGGTTTGTATAAGCTGTGTTAGTGGTGGTGGTAGCGGTCGTGACAGCTGGGGTTGAGGTGGTGGTGGTGGCGGTGGTGGCTGGGTTTGTAAAAGCTGTGTTGGTGGTGATGGTAGTGGTCGTGACAGCTGGGGTGGTGGTGGTGGTGGTGGTGGTGGCTGGGTTTGTAAAAGCTGTGTTGGTGGTGGTGGTGGTGGCGGGGTTTGTAAAAGCTGTGTTGGTGGTGGTGGTGGTAGTAGCGGTAATGACAGCTAGGGTGGTGGTGGTAGTGGTGGTGGTGGTGGTAGTGGTCGTGACAGCTAAAATGGAGGAAGTGGTGGTGGGTGGAAACTGTGGTGGTGATTTTGGTGGTGACAGCTGTTGTGGTGGTGCTGGTGGTGGTGGTGATGCCACGTGGGGTGACAGCTGTAATGGTGGTGGTGGTGTGGTGACAGCTGTAATGGTGGTGGTGGTGGTGTGGTGACAGCTGTAATGGTGGTGGTGGTGTGGTGACAGCTGCAATGGTGGTTATGGTGTGGTGACAGCTGTAATGGTGGTGGTGGTGGTGTGGTGACAGCTGTAATGGTGGTAGTGGTGGTGGTGTGGTGACAGCTGTAATGGTGGTGGTGGTGGTGTGGTGACAGCTGTAATGGTGGTGGTGGTGGTGGTGTGGTGACAGCTGTAATGGTGGTGGTGGTGTGGTGACAGCTGTAATGGTGGTGGTGGTGTGGTGACAGCTGTAATGGTGGTGGTGGTGTGGTGACAGCTGTAATGGTGGTGGTGGTGTGGTGACAGCTGTAATGGTGGTGGTGGTGTGGTGACAGCTGTAATGGTGGTGGTGGTGTGGTGACAGCTGTAATGGTGGTGGTGGTGTGGTGACAGCTGTAATGGTGGTGGTGGTGTGGTGACAGCTGTAATGGTGGTGGTGGTGGTGTTTTGACAGCTGTAATGGTGGTGGTGGTGTGGTGACAGCTGTAATGGTGGTGGTGGTGTGGTGACAGCTGTAATGGTGCTGGTGGTGTGGTGACAGCTGTAATGGTGGTGGTGGTGGTGTGGTGACAGCTGTAATGGTGGTGGTGGTGGTGTGGTGACAGCTGTAATGGTGGTGGTGGTGGTGTGGTGACAGCTGTAATGGTGGTGGTGGTGGTGTAGTGACAGCTGTAATGGTGGTGGTGGTGGTGTGGTGACAGCTGTAATGGTGGTGGTGGTGGTGTGGTGACAGCTGTAATGGTGGTGGTGGTGGTGTGGTGACAGCTGTAATGGTGGTGGTGGTGGTGTGGTGACAGCTGTAATGGTGGTGGTGGTGTGGTGACAGCTGTAATGGTGGTGGTGTGGTGACAGCTGTAATGGTGGTGGTGGTGGTGTGGTGACAGCTGCAATGGTGGTGGTGGTGGTGTGGTGACAGCTGTAATGGTGGTGGTGGTGTGGTGACAGCTGTAATGGTGGTGGTGGTGTGGTGACAGCTGTAATGGTGGTGGTGGTGTGGTGACAGCTGTAATGGTGGTGGTGGTGTGATGACAGCTGTAATGGTGGTGGTGGTGTGGTGACAGCTGTAATGGTGCTGGTGGTGTGGTGACAGCTGTAATGGTGCTGGTGGTGTGGTGACAGCTGTAATGGTGGTGGTGGTTGCATCTGTGGTAATGTGGTGGTAATGACTGTGTGGTGGTGATGACAACTTTGGCAGAAGGGGAAGGGTCGCTAACAATGCCATTAATGAGAGAGAGAGAGAGAGAGAGAGAGAGAGAGAGTCAGTTCCATCATCCTTATCACTTGGCAATGATCTGGGAATTAGACATCATGCATTTCCGACCACATCATCTCATGGGAATGACAAAAATGTGTATACTCTATGTACTGTAAATCTAGTTAACTCTCTCTCACTCTCTCTCATAAATGCGCGCACACACACACACACACACACACACACACACACAGACATTCGCAAATTTATTCATACTACATACTTGCATAAGTACACAGAGACGGACAGACAAAGCAAACATAAGCACACACACACAAATGCACACACACAAACAGCACAAGATACGCAAACTATTCTCTCTCTCTCTCTCTCTCCGTGTCCGCTGATTGCCATTGGCCAGCATGAAAAGACGGGGAGATAATAATGATGAGCGAAGAGGGAGGAGAGGACGGGGATATGAATGAGGGGGCATGGTGGACGATCATGTGAGAGAGAGAGAGAGAGAGAGAGAGAGAGAGAGAGAGAGAGAGAGAAAATAGGTGGTAATGACATGATGAATGACAAATGCCTTTCCAGGATGAATACTACAGGTAATGTTCTTAGTACAGTGGATGTTTATGTTTCTTTTATATTATACAGTTGTATATGTTAGCAGGTTTTTAATAGTTTTTGTGTTATTGTCGATAGTAAAAAAATCATTTTCCTTTTAGCCCTGGCATATGCAGAAATTATATCCCTTACTTTGATTTATTTTCTTGCTAATTTTCGTTTCCATCACAGTAATGACATTAACCTCAAGTTCATGCTACTCACTGACATCTGAACATCATCGTTTGACGTAAGTTGGATTGAAATGTAAGATAATGGGGTTAATGGTACTACTATTAACAGGGTCCAATGCTCACCCAACTGCATAGCATCGTCTGGAGTTAGGCGAAATGAAATATTTGAGAATGGGAGAATACGAGAGGATTCAATTTTTAAAGAAAGATGAAAGCATGGGGTGGCGCTTACAGAATATATTACGGAGATACCACAGAGCTCCCTATCTAATTAAATAAATTTTCTGTTGGATTTTTAACTACCTCATTTTCTTCAGCTTCTCCCTTTACGAAGAAAGAGGTAGAAGTAAAGGGTGGGGGAGCGTATGAGGAAAGACAAGGCAAGATGGGTCGTTGCTGAGTAGGGAGAGGTGCTTCGAAGTCCTTTTGGCTCCTCCTTATCAAGAAGTCTTCTTCTGAGACGCATAAATGTCTATTAGTATCGAAAGTCAGTACTAACAAGAACAAAATGGAGAAAACAGGTAGTTATGAGTATGAAGGAGGTTTATGAGTCTTGGGAAGAGGAGAGGGTCGTTGCTAATTAGGAACATTATTAATATGAAGTTTGACAAGCAGCTGATGTTTATCTTGCCTATTATATTATTTTTCTTAGCTTTAGCATTGTATTTTATATAGTTCCCCATGAGAGGCTACTTAAATTTTCTGCATAAGGCACTGAGGACAATATTGTCTAAAAATAGATATAATCAGTGCTAATGGGAAGGAAGGAGACGATAAGTATGAATGGCATAAACTCAGACTGAAGATTATTAATGCGTGATGTGCCTCATGGTTCAGTTTATCCTTATTTATCATAAACAATGAACTAAATTTATCCATAAGTGTTGGTGTTATTAAAATAACTAATAATGCAAAAGTAGGTAAAATAATAAAAGCAGTAGGGTTATAACAGCCTTCTGATTAACCTGAACAGGTAATCCAAATAACCATAAAAGTGATAAATGACATGTAATCTAGAAAACAACACAGTAACTAACTACTGCAGGCAACAACATCAACATGATGAAACGCACGACAAAAATGCTAAAATCGATAGAGATGATGGATCCAGGAGTCACGCAAGGATCTAAAACCGAGATAAAGTGCATGAACCTCCTCCACATCAGTACTAGAACGTTAATGGGCTGTAATGACACCACACTTAGATTATGCAGCAGGTTTGGTAGAGAATGACTAAATTCCATAGAAAGTGTTCAGAAAAGAATGACGAAAGTTATTCACAACATTAGGAGCCTTCCTTTTGAAGACAAATTAATAAAGTTAAATTACTCTCGCCTGAATGGCAAAAACTCGGGGGAGAGCAATGCAAGTATTTAAATGGCTTAAGGGAATG
>NC_137033.1:48246306-48273806 GCF_032717465.1 Coenobita brevimanus | reverse complement strand
ATATATATATATATATATATATATATATATATATATATATATATGTATATATATATGTATATATATATATATATATATATATATATATATATATATATATATATATATATATATATATATATATATATATATATATATATATATATGGGCAACGGAGTAGCCCAGTTATATCAATGCAACCTCAGGAAGGCGTCCCTCTCCAACACCTTTTTACCTCCGCCAAGGTTATGTTTTGGCCTGTGTTGGTTTGTTGCTTGCCGGAAACGAAAAATTCGGCAAGAGTGTTGGTCAGTTCCGTATGATTGTCCGTCTGTCTGTCTGCCTGTCTGTCTGTCTGTCTGTTTTTCTGCTCTCTACAGGTCACAGTTTTGCGGCAAGTGTTGTGGAAAAAAAAAAAAAAAATCCGTGGGCAGGTATCCATAAATCCTGGAAGCTTATTGTTTTTCAAATCGGTCAAAGGACCTGGGCTGGGTGGGGGGTTGAAACCGTTCAATGGCCGTGGGTCTGGAAATCGTCGAGACCCAGTGGCCGGCCCACGCAACATTTTTTTTTTCTTACCAAACCGAAGAGAAACGTCTGACGCACCTGGCAACGCAATATTTAGCATCCTTAACCCATCCTGTGGTTCACAATGAAGTGTGACAAATTTCACCAAATGACTGCCTCCACGCCGGTAACAACAAAGCAAACACAATCGGATCCATTCAGCAAGTGCTCTACTGTCCACACGCCGGTGAAAAATAAACAGACACACTCGGATCCATCCGGCAAGGGTTCTGCCTATGGCAGTTTCATCTGTCTGTCTGTCTGTTTGTCTGCTCTCTAGAGGTCACAATTTTGTTCTAATCGTTCTGAGAAAAAATCAGAAAGTAGATATCCATAAACTCTGGAAACCTATGGTTTTTCATCAAAATCGGTCAAAGGCCCTTGGCTGGGTGGGGGGCTGAAACCCCTCAATGGTCGTGGGGCCGGAAATCGTCGGGACCCAGTGGCCGGCCCAGGCACCATTTTTTTCAGATTTTCAAAATCGATTTTTTTTATTACCAACTTGCATAGAAACGTTTGGCTCACCTGGCAGTGCAATTTTTAGCTTCCTAAATCGATCCTGTGTTTCGCAATGATGCGCGAAAAATTTCGTCAAATGGCTACCTACACGCTGGTGTAAACTAAGCAGACAATCGGGCAAGCGCTCTGCCTATGACAGTTATATTTGTCTGATAGCCTGTTAAAAAGATTACTAAAAAAGTTATGAACAGATTTTGCTTTTTTTTTTTTTTTTTAGGGGTAGGATATGGCTCAAGGAACAATCCATTATAATTTGGTGGTGATCCGGATCCTCATCCGGATCCAGGAATTTTTTAAAGGGTTGTTACCATTGCGGGATACTGTAGTGGCAATTTCAACACTTTTGCCTCTGACTCGATAAATAATGTTTGCAAAAGCCTTGGCGGAGGTTTGCATTCTCTGAGTGCTCCTGCATTATGATTGCAATAACCAGCATACTATAATTTTCAATTTAAGACAGACTTTTAGCAGTAGGGATCAGTGTTGTCTGTAACTCCATTGTTCAAAAAGCCTTTACAATGCTTAATGAAATCGTCTGGCGATAGCAATATTAAAATATAAAATAGAACATGGTAGTGAAGGGGTTAATGAGGCCGGCTCTCACATGATGCAGGGCCAGGCCATTGATAAGAAGATTGTTTTTCACTGTCTCATTATTTTAATCAGGAGGAAAGGAGGTGACAAATTACGATAGGTATCAGGTGACGGGATGAGCGAGAGAGAGAGAGAGAGAGAGAGAGAGAGAGAGAGAGAGAGAGAGAGAGAGAGAGGAAGGGAGTAGGGGAGAGGAATAGGGAAGAGGGAGAGGGAAGAATAGGGGAGGGGAAGAGAAGAAGTGAAGGAAGGGATAGGATGGATGGGAGGGAAAGGATATGAGAGGAAAGTGGGTGAAGGAAGGAAATGGTAGTAAATGAAAAGAAGAAAAAGAAAGGAAAGGATGGAAAGGAGAAAAGGAAGAGAAGGGAATGAGAAAATGAATAGAAAATAAAAGATGGAACTAAAAGAAAAAGGGAAATAGGAGAGAAAAGGAAAGGAAACAAATGAAAAGAAAGGGAAATGAAATGAAAAGCAGGAAGGAAGAGGATGGGAAAGAAAATATAAGATAAAGGACGGGAAAGGAAGGGAATGAAGGAAAAGAATGGAAGGAAAACGAAAGAAAAAAGAAGAGGAGGGCAGGAATAGAAAGGAAAAGGAAGAAAGGAGAAAAAAGATGAGACTGTAAGATAAAACGAAAAAATGTAAATAGAGTAGATGTGATGGAAAAGAAAAGAAAAAGGTAGTGGAAAGGGAAAGGAAGAGAAGGAAAGGGAAGGGGAAGAAGGCTAATTGAGAAAAGGTAGCATAACAGCTATCTCAATTAACCTTTTTATCACGACAGGTGTGTTCTGATGCACAAAAAAGAGTCTACCGATAACAGTCTTTGTAAAGTAGTCCTTTATTGCCCCATCAGGAGCGTATGGGCCCGGGGCTAGGCCTTACAGTCCGTAAATTATATGAAATTGTAACTCTGCTCTTTTGACATTAATCAGACTTCATGCTGTCACCCCTCCATCCTGAACACTGAGTCGTATCTATAGACAAACACTAGAATACGATGCCTGTCATGTTGAGGTGGTATGGAAAGGATAAAGAGCCGCAAAACCCTCTTTTTCTGCCACTGAGCTACGTGGAAAAAGCCGCGAAAGACCAAAACTCTGGGCCAAGTTAGGGCGAATAGGGAACAGTTGCTCTTCTGTATGCGGTGTTATGTGAACAATATACCTCTGTGATGCAAACCCGTATGAAAGTCATCCGGGTAGAGTGCCTTAACGCACAAGTTCACCAGGTAGCATAGAAGGCGCCATGGCACTGAAGGGGATAACGAGGGATATCTCCTCAACTGAAAGAAACTGGGTGGCGGCAGCAAGAACAAAATACAATATACACCATGGTACTGAAGGCGTAAAACATTATGCAGGTTTAACTTAGATAATATTTCACCCGTGTTATTAACCTGTTGAAATCAGTGTCACATTTTAGTTTTTCATGCTCTGTCCAGATGATGTTCAGCTTACATTTTTTTTCCTTGTTTTTGAGCCGAAGTGTTTAGAAACAATCTTCATTAATCACTTCACTACCAGAACACTACTAAGAATATTACAATTTTTTAGTAGTGGTGGGGATAAAAATATGCAAAGATGTCACCATATTAAGGAGGTTACGTGTGTTATCTGGGCTGAAGGAAAGGTTAAATGGTATGTGTGAAGAGAAACGCAAGAGGGAGAAAAAGAGATGTGAGAGGGCGAGGAAAAATGTGAGGGAAAGGAGAGGATGGAAGTAGGAGAAGAAGAGATGTAAGAAGGACAGGATGAGATGTAAGGAAGAGGAGAATATGCAAGAGAAAGACGAAGATGTGTAAGAAGTAGGGAAAGAGACGTACTGTAAGGGGGAGAGGAGATATAAGAGGAATGGGAAGAGATGTTAGAGGGAGAGGAGGAGATATGAGAGGAACGGAAAGAGATGTAAGAGGGAGAGGATGTAATACAAGAGGAAGATATCTAAGAGGGAGAGGACGAGAAGTAAGAGGGAGAGGAAGAGAAGCATGAAGGAAAGGAAGAGATGTAAATAGGAGACGAAGCTATGTAAAAAGGAAAGGAAGAGATGTAAGAGGTGGACAAAGATATGTAAGTGGTAGACAAAGATATGTAAGGGGAAGGGGCATAGATGAAAAAAAGGAAGATATGTAAGACTGGGAGGAAGAGATGTCAGGAAGGAAAGCTATAGAAAAATGACAGATGGAAAAGAAGCAACAAGGGGTTAGATAAATGAGGACGGGTACGGCGAGAGTAAAGTGGGAAAAAAGAGGAAGAAGACGAGTTACACAAAGGTTGGGGAGACACTTGAAAAAGAAAATGTTCATGGAAGTGGGACGTAGGAGGGGAAGAATGAAAGGAAGAGCGGAACACTGGCAATAATTATTGGAACAAAAATGACGGCGAATAAGAAAGGAAAAGGAGTTACAAGGAGAGAAAGGGATACACCATAATGCTGAAAAAATTCTTCGAATTAAACACCTAAACTGTGCTATTTAAAAGACTATTAAAGCCACAGCTGATTTACACACATCCTTGGAAAGTGTATGAGAGAGTAATAGGCGTTACTTAAACAGTTTTTCCTAAAGTTCGCCACGATTTTGTTTTCAAAAGTCGAAAAGCTACAAACTGAGCACCAAAACAGTGTCATTTCGGAGGCTGCTAAAATTTCAGCCGACGTACGCACATCCTTGGAAAGCAGTGTGTGTTATCGAAGTGGCTTCTCCCAAAATTCGCCAACAACTTCTACAAAGTTCGAAAAACGGTTAAACTTCGCCTAAAAATTGTGTCAAGATCATGCTTTATCTGCGCGTTTATCTTCCACGTTAGCTCCGGACCTACCTGTCATATTTTGGTATGAGGGTCTAAAGCCCAAAAACTGATGGTACGAACATTCTGAAATGAGAGGGTTCAGTCCAAAGAAGGCATTCGTATCAAGAAGGTGGCCTGGCACATCTCTTTCAGTCGTTCTAAGTTATCAGCATAGATTTGAATCGGATGGAATCACTAATGACACTGTCCTGCTTGTAGAACAGGTCCACACAACATAACATGCATAATGGAGCACTGCACAATACACTTACATTAAGACGCAGACTAACCTTTGGAACAACCCCATTGGGATGTATCTTATCTGCAGTTGAAGGGTCACTTTGTCAGATGGACCGGGGTTAAGCAACAACAGCAGCAATTGCTTTTTTTCGGCTAAAATAACAACACTAGCAAACTTGCTGTCTTAAACACATTCCATACGTTTGCGTGGACGCCTATAACTGTTCGGCTGTGGAAAGATCATTGATTTCAAAAAATAAAAAAAAAGGTACCTTTTTAAAATTTCTGATACGACTTGACAATAATAGTTTACCTAGGAAAGACTCAAAATGCTGAATTCTCGTTGTTGTAATGGATTTCGTAAAATCTCTTGCTCAGCAACTTATTATGTCCATTATACTACTATAATTATCCTATTGGATGTTACTGACGCAACCTATGTCATTAATGAAAAAATATCAAACAAGAAGCGGTGCCAAGGCACAGCAAACCCGTCCCCGGCAGTCATTCAGTGCTGACGTATAAATATAGCAGGATATCTAATATAAAATGCATATCAAATATAAGGTAAATCGGGTGAAAATTGACGATTTTATGCCCATTTGAAATTTTAAGCCGACCCATCTGACACTGACCCCCCTATCACTAACTGAGAGGTAACCTCCCTGATACAGAGGCATGTTATAGGATGCAGATTTGAGCGATGCACCTTTAGGTTTTGGTTTCATGTCGATACGACAAATTTGAAATGAGTTATGGAGAAAAAACGATTTTTACCGCCTCGTTGTTTTTACATTTTGGGGGCCTGCAGTCTGGGCCTTGGCTCAATTTGGCCCAAAATTGAATTAGGTGATCACAAGGTCATAGCCCATCATCCCTGCAAATTTGTCAAAATCTCACCAGTAGTTTTCGCGTAAAATTAACAGACAGACAGACAGACAGACAAACCGAGTGAAAATAATACCCGTCCCAGGAACAAGAAGATAATCTCTCTCACGGTAGGGACAACTGGAGTTCTTTTATTCCACCTCACGACAGACGGTTGCATTAAGCTAAGAGTAAGTCATAGGCTGCTGTCACCAATTACCATTCCATGTCCAACATAACTCAATATTTATTCAGCTGTGAGTGAGTCACACGGGCATGAGGATGGTAACCGTTCGCACGCATGCTATCAATACAGGCAATGGTGACTGCGGAAGGGGAATCAGTGGAGTGAAGGTTTAGTTGGTAAGCATATTGTCTCGTTCAGTCCTGGAATGTATTTTACCACATTATTCTTGATGTTTACAGATGATGATCTTTAGTTTAGTGCAGACTCTTCAAACTATATGGGTTGACTAAAGTCTTCATTATCTCTTACTCTGCTTACAAACACTTTATGAATAAACATAATTTCTTGGCACTAACAAGATTAAGCTGTAAAATACATCATGGAACTGAAGGATTTAATAAAAAACAGTAACTACAGAAACAGACTTGTATGCCACGAATTCTACGTCCACTAAACATTACACGAGATCAGAAGTCGGTCGAAGCTCCCACTTTTTAATAATTTTGCCACGAGCCGCCACATCCGGCATATATAACATTAAAGTTGCTTTTCGGAAGTGTCTTTGGTGTGTGTTTACAGCTGACAGTGTGACGAAAGGGAACTGATGTCACAGCGACTCTATTGAGGCATTCACTGACTGAATACCTGAGTACAGACGTACACATGTGTGCATACATACACGCATATCCACACACACACACACACACACACACACACACACACACACAAGGAAGAGAATAGCCAGCATCCACGTGTATGGCTTTAATCTGGCGAAACAACATGGTCAGTGAGATGGGTCCGTGAGCAAACAGCTGGAGTTACGTTGTCAGGGATGACCGAGTTGCTCACATGCACTTACCACCTCCAGTCTGTCTGAAATTCACCCAGATTTGCAGGAATATTATCTAAAATCATATTTTAAAAACTGGATGAATGAATTTTATATTGAGGTTAGCCTGTAGTTAAAGATCAAAATGTATTTATAATTGAACATTCAGTAAAAATATCGAGAATACAAATAACATACTGTGCCAATATTACCCCCCCCCCCACACACACACAGGGTGGTTCATTCATAGCGCTCCTCTTCTGCTTCACCGGACGAATTCTCTGGTGTTGTAGATTCAGTTTTGTCAGTGCCATTAACGTCTACTCCGCCTCATTCATTCATTGCATTCACCCACGGTTAAACCCACATCCTCACCAGCAGACTGAGTCATTTCCATAAAATATATGACATTATACTGTACTTCATTACTATTACCCTTACCATTAGTACTACTGATGTTGAAAAATAGTCATTCATTACTACTATTGATATATTTGGAATTAAAGTATAACATCCTGTCTTTTTTGCAGGTAAGCCGCATCCTTCTCTGTCGGTACTACAAAAGTTGTAAGTATACTGTAATGCATGAACAGACTATGTTTATTATAGTGATGTTTTTATCTGTTGTTAATATTTTTGAAAAAAAAAAAAAAAGTTCAGTTCGGGTGTAATATTATCATGCTCTCGTAGAAAAATATAAAATCAGCAGTAAAGTAATCATTACCGGTATTGTGTGGAGGAGGGGGAAGACTGGTGTAAAAGAATAAAATATGTAAGGAACTGTGGATAATTGATCGAGAAAATTACAGACAAAATTGGTTTATTAAAGTCAACACCAAAAGTGATCCAGACTCTCGCATAGGACGAGGAATTTTTAAATAGCTGGCGTGTTTCAACAGCTGTGTTTTATCAGTCTCGGGACTGGGGTGAGAAGGACAATAATCAAATGGATGAATTATGTCCACATGAGGAGGGTGCGAGTCGATTTGTACCTTCTGAATAAACATCTTGCCCATATGCACGTATAATCCTTACATCTGAACGACCCACGGCACTGAAATAAGACACATGAGTGGTATCATTTTCGCAGGATCACATCCTCCTCGTTTTTCCTTGCTTTGTTATCCTTATTTTAGGTTCATGAGGCAGACACCTTGGCTATAACCTTCCCTATTTTGGTGCTTTCGACTCTCCTCTGTATTTCATTTCTACCCTCTTTGTCCTCCCATACCATGTTTACTATGAAGAGTTAATCATTCCTGTTGTCTGTCTGTCATCAAACTCCTCCTGTACCTGCCATGACAACAGAAATCGAGAACCCGATTGTCAGAAAACGAAGAAGAACGTTTCGATTACACTTCATTTTCACGATAGAATTTTTGAAATAGAAGCAGCTGACACAGCCTTCATTTACTCTTCATTACAGAACACTACCCCAACACTGAATGAAATAGTCCGGTATAAGCAACAGTAAAATGAAAACTACTTACTCGGGATCAAGGGATGAACGCCTATCGAGAACGCGAGGGTCATTGAGGCAAGCAGTCTATTTAGCCAAGTTACATTCTTCCTTCACAGTATGATCTGCAGCAGTTGGCTGACATTCAGGTCCCCAGTTGCGCTGCCGAGTTAACAGGGACAAGGGAAAACAAGCTTTATCCAAGGGTCTGGCCGGTCCGACAATAGAACTCGGGTTCTTCAAGCTGCGTTCTGAATGTAATAACCAATGCACCACCGCCCCCTCATATGACCCCATAAATATATCCACAAAGAATTTCAATCACAAGTTAACCCCTTCAACCAGAGGACGTTTTTTGTATAACTTGCTTTCCCAGACGATTTTTTTTTTTCTGCTTAATAAGACTCTTCGAACTGCAGGGATTAAATATAGCCTTGACAACCCTTTCACTACAAGGAGGTTACCTTCAGCTGAAGAATATCACCTATTAGCACCAAAGTAAAACTGAGAAAATACTTTATCATCCTAAGTGAAGTATTCAGTTTTTGTAGGAAGGTGTGCAGTCACATAAATTAAGAAAATTTGGCTTTACATGATAAACTATGAGGGTCACAAGTAGACGTCAATTTTCCGAGATATGGTGCAATTTTTACTGGAATATTCTGGCTACTACCCGGCAATTATATGCACAGTTGGCCAAAGCTCTTGGTGACAAGTTATGAGGGATATAATACCTAACCCACCCATTTCGAAATGCATGTTATTTCCCTAGAGCTGAATCCAGTCCTCTAGGGACATAAAGAATAAAATATAAAAGACGTTAAACGTGGATAGAATAATATCATTTCAAATGTTTTTTTTTTTTTTCCGTTTGCAACATTTTCGTAGACGTCCTTTTATTAGGTCGTATGTATAAAACTCTTACACAGGATACTCGTTTAGAAACCACCGAAATCATATCACAGCCAACATATGACGGAAAATTATATTCTTTAAATCAGGTAACTTCATATATACGAATTTCTATTTACCATAGAATGACTAAGCCCGTGCTAGTTCGTTAAATCAAAGTCTACGTAAAGAAAATTACAAAAAAAAAAAAAAATTATGTAAACGATAGAATAAAAAAAAACACCTTTCAGCACAATATTTTAATCCATCCATCCATCCATCATCCAATCCTACATTGCCCCATGAGGGGCGTAGGAGCCCGGGGCTAGGCAGTTGGTCTTGACCAGCCTCACTCATCCCTGAGTGGCATTACATGAGCAATCAACCCCAACCATCCCTTCGATACAAACCTTCACCGGCTCAATCCGATTGGAGCGCAATAATTACCCACTAAACCACCAGGTGCGAAAATTGGGTTATATGGTTACCACCCAGCGTAGTAAATGGTTTCCTGGTGTACAGGAAACCATTTGGCTTGTCACTTAGTGTAAAGTCACCCGTAGGCAGAAGGACAAGAAAAGAATGAAGGAAAGAAAGACAGAAGAGGATGGAAAGAAGGAAGGATGGAAGAGAGGAAAGGGCAGACACCCGAGAGCAGCACTACATCGAGTGAGTGGATGGTGAGCGCCCCCACCTACCACAAAACAATAATTTAACCACCGTAATAATATGTATTGCAGATAATCAGTAGAAACTGGTATACATAGACAAACAGACGGATAAAAAGATTTTGGCGTTATGCTGAATTCGAGTTGACTAGCTGTTAGGATGGAACGGGAAAGTCATTAAATAAAATACACAGTGTCAAAGGGAAGAACCGCTATCTTCATTTTTATAACGTCTCTGCGTGAAACCCAGGCAGGGACAAGACTGGGAGGAGTGGATTTAACCCCCTGGTTTTATTTTACAGTAACTGGATATCTGTGGATGACCGATGAGAAATGTCAGAAATATTGTGATTCTACTAAATCTCTTTGTTTAGTGAAAAGGAATAGCTTAGCCTTCAAAATGACAATTCCCTGATACCCACTCGAAATAAAAATATCCTTCATCAAACTCATGTTTGAGAAGTAAATATCACTGGTAGCCGACATGAAGAGCTGTGTAATTCTTTCCGTTATGGTATCACTTTCCCCTCCTCACAGATAAGTAATACTGTTACTGCACCAAAGTAATGTACTTAACCATTCCCGACGAATATAATTAGAATGGACACACACAACCGCCGGCGTCGCCACAGCCGTTCCTGCAATGGCTTCGTGCGTTGTGTACACTACGTCGGGCGACGAAGGCACCCAGTACTTGATAGCTCATTCCAGTTCTGATCTCAGTGTACCGAGGCTCTGACTCCATCCACCACCTGGCCATTTTACCCACTACAGTTAACAACCGTATAGTGTATACATCAAAACGATAAAATTAGTCCGATGAACTCAAAAGAAAAAAAGAAAAGAAAAAGAAAAAAGAAAAGAACGGAAAAAAAGAAAGAATCCTCTCATCTCTTCAGGCAATGTGTCGGACTTTCAGGTGATTCTGTAGTCAGAAGTATGTCAGAGGTTTACTTGTAACCCAGAAAAACTTATACTTCGTTGGGTGGTAACCACATTCCCGGTGGTCTATTGGGTTTAGGTGCTCCAAACGACTACAGTCAGTAGTGTTTAAATCCGAGGAATAGTTACCAGCCGCGATGGCGAATCTGGTGTTGTTTTCAATTTGTCTGTCTGTCTGTGTGTGTATCTGTTAGCACGATAACTTCGCAACCGCTCAAGATATCATCACAATATTTTAAAGGTGTGTAGTAGGGATACAAATCTCATACGAGTTCGAAATTGGTGAAAGTAGGCCAAGGTCTATGTATCTGTTAGCAAGATAACTTCGCAACCGCTCAACATAACACAAAATTTTACAGGGGTGTAGTAGGGATGAAAATCACTTATGAGTTGGAAATTAGTGAAAGTAGGTCAAGGTCAAGGTCATATTTCGAGCCGCGCTAGATATGCATCAGCTCGCGGCCAGTGTGATTCCCCTTTTGGGGGGGCCTCTATTTTTTTTTGTTTTTTCTCCCCAACTCAAAGTGCCACTTAGGAGCAGCCAACTGACTGATCATTATTGTTACCTCCGCCAAGGAGGTCATGATTTTGCCGGTATTGGCTTGTTTGTCCGTTTGTCTCATAGCAGGATTAAAAACGTTATGAACGGACTTTGTTCGAGGGATAGGGTCGGGGCCAAGACACAATCCATTAGATTTTGGTGGTGATCAGGATCATCATCCGGGTCAAGGAAATTTTGTTTGTTTCTCAACACGATATCTCGAAACGTTCTCAATGAATTTCAATGAAACTGTGTGGAAGGGTGGGCCATGGGTCAAGAAAAAATGATAAAATTTTGGTGTGAATCCAGATCTGAGTGCTTTCTAGTTATGTCACGAGTCATTAGCCTAGCTTCGGATCCCTGCACTCCTGATGGGGCACCAATGAAAATCAGAACAAAATAAAACATTCCCACCAGCCTGTGTTGTCCCAAACTTACTGCATAACGAAATAGAGAGAGAGAGAGAGAGAGAGAGAGAGAGAGAGAGAGAGAGAGAGAGAGAGAGAGAGAATATGTGCAAAAAATAAGACACCATGGAAAATGTATGAGAGCAGGAGGAGGAGGAGAAAGAACTGCATTGTAAGTAATAATTATGTGGGAAGGAAACCGATGCAAAGGAGAGGAAAAACAAGGAGTTAAGAGGAAGTTTACTACAGAGAACAGGAAAGGCAGGGAGAGAAATGTAGGAAGCAAGAGCAGCAGAGGGAAAAGGAGGAAGTGGCAGAAGAAAAGGAAAATGGAGATACAGAAAGAGCAAGAAGAGAAAAGGCAATAGAGAAAAGGAAGGAGAGATAGTGGAGGAGAAATGGAGGGAAAGGGAAAAGCAGAGGAAGAATGTGGTGTAAAAAAAGGACAAGGAGAGAGAGAGAGAGAGAGAGAGAGAGAGAGAGAGACCAGTAAATGCAATGTGGCCATTAACAAAGGACACATTAGGGTAGGCAATAATGAGGGGCGGGGATATTTCTTTTGTTAGAAGTCTCTTTGTATGTCTGTCTGACATTATACATACATTATATATCTATAATTATATATATGTATATCTATATCTACATGTATATATATCTATATCAATCAATCAGTCTATCTATCTATCTAGATATCTAGATATCCATCTATCTATCCATCTACCCTATCTATCTATCCATCTATCTATTGAGAGAGAGAGAGAGAGAGAGAGAGAGAGAGAGAGAGAGAGAGAGAGAGAGAGAGAGAGAGAGAGTGTCTCGGCACATAAGCACTAACTTCAGGATATAAATCTAGGGCTTAATTTTAGTACAAAATGCTTAGTCAACATATGTCCACTTCTCAGCCGTTATGTGTTGCTGTTACTGATAATCTAATAGGGGGAAAAAAGAAAATGGTCTGCCTCATAATTCACCCATAAGGCTCTCAGTAATTGTAGCTCCATACCAGTAGAGAAGTATAACTTTGCTGACATAGTTATTCCTGAAAATCAGCCCAGGATTAATATTCTGAAGCTAGTGCGTCAAGTATCGGGACATCATATTCCATAAACAGTGTCCCGGGAGGAAAGGGCATAACGCTGGGAATTAGAGATAAGGGAATTGTAAGCCAAAAATGTTATATCAACGTGAGTCTTAATTTCATCCATTACAAAGCTACAATCACTGATCACCTTACGGGTGCATTGTGAAGATCATTTTCGTGCCTAAGGTCATCAGTATTTGAAGCTCCGTAAAGGATGAGATTTTAGCAGCGTTCCCACTTGTCTGGCCTGGACCCCTAGCCAGGTAGTAGGTATGTAACTAAGGTGGGAGGGAGGAGGTAGGTAGGTAGGTAGGTAAGAAGAGAGAGAGAGAGAGAGAGAGAGAGAGAGAGAGAAACATATACGCCAATTGGGAGGAAAAGGGGGGGGGGGATGAATAAGGAGGGAATGGAGAGGAAGGCATAGTGGAGGGAGAAGGAAGAAATGGAAAGCAGAGAGAAAAATGGATATAGGAGGAAAGAGCGAGTCAGTGAGGAGGAACAGAAGTGAAGTAAGAAAATGGAGGAGATGAGAGGAAAGAGGGAAAGGAGGGAGAAATGAAAGGCACAGACAGAAAGGGGAAAAAGGTATTGAATAAGACAAGGCGGGAAGGAGGAGAGAGGAGGAGGAGGAGGAGGAGAGAGGAGGAGGAGGGGAGAAAGGAGGAGGGGAGGAAGGAGGAGGGGAGGAAGGAGGGGGAAAGGTGGTCGGGAGAGATTATATGAAGGGAACGGAGAGGATAAGGAAAGGGCAGTAAGAGAAATTGTGGAGAGATGGAGAGAAACGAGAAGAAAATAAGACATGATAGAGGAGGAAAGAAGTAAGATAAAGGACAAGGGAGAAAAATGAGGAAAGGGAGGGTGAGATAGAATGGAGAGAACGAAATAAAGGGGAGAGAGAGAGAGAGAGAGAGAGAGAGAGAGAGAGAGAGAGAGAGAGAGTGGTAAACAAGGCTGGAGGAAAGAGGGAGGGAATGAGATAAAGAAATATGACCAAGAGGGACGAGGAAGACAGAGGGTGAGGAAGGAAAAGAGGAAAGGGGGAGAGAAGATAAGAATGATGAAAGAGATGAAAAGGAGAAGTGAGTGAGGAGGAAAGAGAGAAAAACTAAAACAGGAGAACGTGAGAAGAGATGGTGAGGAGGGGAGTAAGAAAATGTAAGGAGAAATAAAAAAAAAAAATAAAGGTCTTGGAGAAGAGGAATGAAGAAGGAGGGGAGAGAAGGAAAAATATTAAGGACTGTACAAAAGAGGAGCAGGAAAAAAGGAGGGAGGATAATAGAAATGACTGCAGGGTGCTGAAAATGAGTATTATATGAGAAGTTTAACAACTGTCGATACTGATACTGTAGAGCACTTTGGTTTGCAGTCCCCAGATGCTTTATCAATGACAAATTAATTGTCCGCTGAAACAGTCAGTAAGTATTCTGAGAGTGAAATCGGAGCTCATGAGCTGAAGAGGTCTGCCTGTATTTGAAAGTGTCACTTGGCTGAATGATTAATTCTTGAACTCAGGGTTAGATATGTCAGCTGACTGGAGACCTGATATTTGTATGAGTCGTATATATATATTGACTAATATTTGCGTTCGGGTGAGGCTGTTTTAGTTTGACCGGATTATATCAGTATGCACCAATACATATAGAGTATGCAACCTGAATAGGTTATATCTTTGTCTAGTAGGTGCAGTGATGATGCCAATTAGTCGACAAAAACTGAAATCTTCGGTAGCCAAGATACAAAGGTTTTTGCTTTCGATGCAGTGGAGCTGCTGTCGCTGCTTCGGTTCTTGGGTAACAGCAGTGTCTAGGGAGGACTTTTTCGTTTGATCCTATTATTGCTTTAGTGTCCTGGAACCGACTTCCAAGCCTGACTGCATCTGAGAGGGTTCAGGAGACACAGAAATGGAATAATGTGAACTGTCTACTTATTTGTAGCCTGACAAACAGTTGAAGCACAGTGAGCGGTTATGCAGGTAGTTCGATGAAGTACTTGTGCCCGGAGGATTGCTAGAGAGGATTTCATTTGATGGACGGGTTTTCTGTACTCTGGTACACAAATGCAACTGTGTAATTCATTGTATGCACAGTGTACTGGACTACCACACCCTAGTGGACTTCTACTACACATAACTGCACAATGCTCAGGAGAGTTGCTTACTGCTGATTCATCTGAAAAACCATCCTTGTGTACAGCGTACATACACTGATACTATATCGGAAAGAGTCTGTTGCTCCATTAGATAAAATAGGGCTTTTGCAGCAGGTCTGAACCACAGTGAGTTCCGCTACTACATCTGGGCTCCTCTACTCTCGGCTCCTTCATTTTCCGGGTCTTAACTGTCACTGGAGGATGATACACCTTTGGAGGGGGAGCTCCAATCATCCGAGGAGTTACTGAAGGTCTGAGAGCTGCTGGAGGAGTCATAATCTTGTGATCTTTTGTTGTTGTGGGAAGATAATCACTGAGCTTGTGTAACCAAGAAAACACTTGCCCACTCATGACTAGGTTCGTAAATTAAAGTACTGTAGGGGCAGATCCACAGATTATCTTTATTAAATCCTGAATTTGTTGTCGATTCTGAGGTTGAGCAACTTTGTTTTAATCAGTACAATGTATGTGGTAGGGAAAAGGCTAGAGAGAAGCTGAATAAATGAGTGAATGCATGATAGATGGATAGATAGAAGGATTGATTGTGTGTGTGTGTGTGTGTGTGTGTGTGTGTGTGTGTGTGTGTGTAATTATTAAACACTTACCCAGCTTACAAGGTAAACAGACCGAACCAACTACACACCTCTACCCAAGCTGGTATGAATTATTATTTTTATTTTTATTCTTACTATTCTTTCTCTTCGTGTTCGTCTTTTTTTTTTATTATTATTGTTCGCAGAGGTTAATCTATACCCGATTCTCTCTCTCTCTCTCTCTCTCTCTCTCTCTCTCTCTCTCTCTCTCTCTCCTGGTATTCTCTTTTCTCATTTTCCTGTCTGCCAGGTTACAGGTTATTTTTTGTGTCTTCCATCGTTCATGATTCTTCTCATTTTTCATTCATGGCTCCTTTTTTTACTATCTCCCTCACTTCCAGCTTTGATAGTCTCCTCCTATACCGTTCTCCTTTTTCTATCTACGTTCATGTCTGCCTCCTTCCTCTCTTTCACTTTTCTTTTGTCGCTATGTACCCTTTCCGACTGTCTCTTCTTGCTTTATTTCCTGTTTTTCCTTTACCTGGTTTCGTTCATCTCAACCCATGTCTGTTTTCTTGCTCGTTATCTTCCATTCATTACACTATTTGTTTTCATTTCCTCCCTGACTGTCGTTTTCCCTTTCCTCCATCGCTGTTAATTTCTCTGTTTCATGCTGCCTTTTACCCTCTCCACTCTCGCTCGCTTCCGCTCCTGCCTCCCTGCTTACCTCACACTCCCTTCCCTCTTGTCCGACGGCCCCTCCCACTCCCTTCCCTCCTCTTTGCCTGCCTGGCTGACTCTTTCCTCTCTTTCTAGCCTGCCTACCTCACTACCTTCTCTCCGGCCCACTTGCCTGCCTCCCTCCCCTCCTTTCTACCTGTCTGTTTCACTCTCTCCCCTCCTGCCTGTCTACCCAGCCCCTCCCTCCTTCTTACCTGCCTGCCTCACTCGATCCCCTTTTGCCCACATGCCTACTTCACTCCTTCCCTTCATTTTTACCTGTCTGTCACCCTCCCTCCCCTCCCCTCCTGTCTGCCTGTCTACCTTAATCCCTCCCCCTCCTACCTGCCTGCCTCATTCCCCTTTCTTCCTGCTTTCCTACTTGAGTCCCACCATTCCTACCTGCCAGCCAATCTACCTCACCCACTCCCCCATCACTGCCTAACTCCCTCCCTTTCTCCCTCATTCCCCGCCGTCCTGTATCCACTCTCTCTCCCTTCCTTTCTTCTTTCCTCCCATCCCTCTCTGCTTGCCTCGCTCCCTCCCATTCTGCCTCATTCCCTTCCTCCTATTCCTGTCTACTGTCTGCTTGCCTCCCACACCTCCTCTCTCACCTCCGTTCCACCTACATGCTTCCCTTTCCTGTCTGCCTGTCTCCCTTCCTCCTCCTGCTCCTCCTCCCTTCCCTCCTGTACCACTCCCTCCTTCCCAACTTGTCTCCTCATTCCTGCCTTCCTGCCTCCTCACGTGCTTGCCATCCATCCCACGGGACGGCCCTGGAGTTCAAACTCATAATTTTGAATTCCTCACTCGCTTTGTATTCCGCCCTACAGATACTTCTCCCCCACACATATTTTACCGATTCATATTTTAACTTTTTAAATGTTTTCCGGAGGGACAGGAGGGGGAGAAATTGGCTTTTGAGTTTAAAGTTACGTCTTCTTCAAAATGACAGTCAACATTTTTATATTTTCGTGGGTCTTATCAAAACGTTATCATGAGGAATATGTTTGTTTGGGGGTCTGGAATACAGTTATTTTTTCTCAGTATGATAGTCGAGAACTTATTATACTCTCTTCCTCATATACAAAATGGAAGCATATATTATACTCTCTTCCTCATATACAAAATGGAAGCATATAAATTGAACGTTTCCTGGAAAGAAGAACTTTACATATTTTTCGTTAAGACTTTACATTTCTTTCTAAATATGCGAGAGGATGCAGTGATCTTAATTAATACTTCCTTGTAATTTAATTCACTTAGAAGTTTTTATCTTTATCTGTGTCAAATATGATGGAAAATGTTGAGACGAATTGCTGTGTTGTTGATGAAGCCTGTGAATGATAGTGAATGGTTCAGTATCAATACTAGAGTGTTACAAGCGTGTTTGATACACCCTCAGATTTTATGTATGTGGAAACTGATTGAATTATATTCCTTATATGCCCCCAAAAAATCTGATAGCCCAATTTTTTTTTTTTTTTCAAAGAGAACTGACCGAAGGGAAAATCAAAATCAATAAACGTTCATTTCAAGGGACACTGCATTTAAAAGACTGTAGGTGATAAGCAGTAAGGAAGACTGACTGAGGAATGCAGTTCCAGAGTTGACCAAGTTAAACCAGAGTGAAAGAAACGAGTAAATCGTGGTGAAGGCTAGCGAAACATGGAATATATGAGATCTAATACGTGCATATCATGCCGAGCTGTTTACTGTGTTTGCGAACTTTGCAAATGGTTCTGAGTTCTGCGAAGGTTTGAAGGGCTTTATGTATAAGTGGATACAGATAAGAATGAAAGAAAACCATTCGAGAGCCGAATGCTAATCGCCCGCCTGAATATGCTGTTTTCCAAGTCCAAGATTTCTGCCATATCTTGATGCCTTTATTGTTTCACATTGATAACTCAAGCCGTTCATGAGATGTGCTAAAGGCAGGTGATAAAAACGAGCTGACCTATGGCAGTCATTTTTAGTGACCTTGACCTTGACCCCGAGGGCCCATTTTCGAACTCGTCTAATATTTTGGCCACATCTTGATACCCTGAAGGTTTCATGTTGATAGCTCAAGCTGTTCATGAGATATAATGGGAACACACACACACACACGAGAGAGAGAGAGAGAGAGAGAGAGAGAGAGAGAGAGAGAGAGAGAGAGAGAGAGGCGGGCACAGACATTATCGCTCTGCCTTGCAGGCGGCCGATAACAAACAGGTGCTTTTGAATGAACAGATAACTTCCAGTGTGAAGTGATGTCGGAGATATAAAAAGCTGATGTGGTGGAATTTTACTGTCAAACAATGATATGGCATAAGTATATATATATATATATATATATATATATATATATATATATATATATATATATATATATATAAAACTCTAGAGAACACTGGAAAGGTGACTTCAGTAACATATTTGAGGTACACAGATGGGAAAGGATAAATTATTTTGTAGTCAGTGAAGTATGGGGATTAGGAAACTTAATGAATGAAAGCAAAACATTCGGGAGCCGAATACTTATCGCCCGCCAGAACATGCTGTTGGCCAAGTCCAAGAATTAGGCCATATCTCGATACCCTGAAGGTTTCATTTCGATAGCTCAAGCCGTTCATGAGAAATGTGTTAAAGGCTAGCGATAAGAACTAGTTGACATTTGGCAGCCAGTTTGCCAAACTTGACCTTGACCTCGAGTGCCCATGTTCAAGCTCGGCCAAGATTTTGGCCACATCTCTATACCCTGAAGGTTTCATGTTGATAGCTCCAGCCGTTCATGAGATATAATGGGAAAACACACACCCACACCCACCCACCCACCCACCCACCCACACACACACACACACACACACACACACACACGACGGCAAAAATATTATCGCTCCGCCTACTGAAGTCGGCCGATAATAAGTGTTCAAAATAGTATGTACTAAGATAGTACTGTTACAAAGAGAACATGATAATAACTTTCACTGATCCTCCTGGAACACAAGCCTCCATCTTTTATATTCTTAATGTCCTCGAACAGCTTGTACAGCACCTCACCCATATCCCTGAATGCCTTGGAGCGAGTTTCAACACACTTGACCTCTTCCTTACAACTGATCCTTCTGCTTATGCTGTTAAGCTTTTCTGGCCGCTGGGCCCCTCCCATCACAATGGTATCACCTTATCCTGTCCTATTGCTGCAGTAAGGTCTGTGGGTGTGACACTTTAGAACTGCTGATTGTGGGGCTCTCAGGCAGTACTTCTTTGATTTTCCCTGGAATGATTATTGCTTCCATGGCCAAAAGCCATTTCAGTGTGCCTCGCGCATTACAGACGTTATTCTTTCGGGAATCGAGACATACATTACTTTCTCTTATCGGCTGTGGCACTTTGGAGCTGCTGACTGGGGGGTTCTCATGCAGTACTTCTTTGATTTTCCCTGGAATTATTATTGCGTCCATGACCAAAAGCCATCTGTGTACCTCGCCATTACGGATGTTTATCTCTCGGGGATGGAAGCACATATTCCTTTCTCTTATGATGTGATTAATGCAAAAAAAATAAATAAATAAAACTCGGTTTAATCACGCTTGCTCTAATGCTTTCCACAACAGAGAGAAGGCCAACAATAGGTACTGGAACCAACTAACACCTGAATTTCATCTCTTTTATGTCTTCCTAGAACTGTGCTAAGTCTTGTCTTTGCTCTGCTAAGAATAATTATCATTCGTACTAAATGCTCTGAACTCTATGACTCAGATTCTTCCCGCCCCTTCTGGCACCTTGCCAAAAACCTTTATAACAACTTTACTTCATCCTTCCCTCTTTTTCGCTCTGAAGGATCTGTAGTTGTTTCTTCTACTGAAAAAGCAGAACTCTTAGCCCAGATTTTCTCAACCAGGCCCACATTAGACGATTGCGGTGCTGTTTCTTCATCATTTCCCTTCTCTGACTTCATCATGACTTACATTAAAAAATCTTCAGTTGACATACTTTCTTCCACCACTGGCCTCAGTACTAACAAAGCATATGGGCCTCATAGGGTCCCTCCTGTTGTCCTCAAAAACTGTGCTCCTGCATTTACATCCTGCTTAGGTAAACTTTTTTCCCCTTTGTCTGTCGACTTGCACCCTTCCTTCTTGCTGGAAGTTTGCTCTTATTCAGCCTGTTCCAAAGAAGGGTGACCATTCTTTCACACCCTATATTTCTACTTATTATAATCTATTCTTAACAAAAATATTTAAGGCACTTTCCTTTCATAACCTTTCCGATCGCCAATATGGGTTCTGCTAGGGATGCTCCATTGGCGATCTTCTCACCTTCCTTTCAGACTCCTGGTCATCCGTCGTTCGGGACTTTGGCGAAAGTTTTGACATTGCACCTGATATCTCAAAGACTTTTGATCAAGCCTGGTGTAAATCTGATTTCCAAGCTTCCTTATGGTTTCTGTCCTTGTATCTGAGCCTTCATATCTAGCTTCCATTCTGGTCGTTCTATAGCTGCTGTCGTAGATAGCCACCGTACTTATCTTAGAGCTGCATGGAGGTCCTCAGGGCTTTGCCCTATCACCAACACTTTTCCTTATATTATCAATGATCTAATTATACACAGAACTCCGTCCACTCATAAGCTTATGACTCCACCCTTCACCTTGCTATTTACTTCTTGCGCCATCCATCTCAGCAGTTACTGCAGCAAACAAGGCATGAGGCAATGACACACCCAATGTCTGTCTTGGCTCATATCTCTGATTGGGGTAAAAGTAATCTTGTTTTTCCTAATGCATCAAAAATTCAGTTCTAACATCTTTTGACCCGTCAAAGTCTTATGCAGGAGTATCGTCTAGTTTTTAACAATGTCTAACTCTATCCTGTATCATCACAACATATTTTGGGTTTTGTTCTTTCGCGATTTGTCTTGGAAAGATCATATCACCTCTACTGTAAAATCTACTTACTCATACTCTTCCTCTTACTCCATGGGAGTCTGCAGGCAGTCAAACAATGAATCATTAGTTTTGGGACTACAGTACACATCAAACACATATACAATCAAATAACTCAGTTCACAGTCAGGCACACACATCATGACCAACATATTCAGAATAATTTTCCTTCACATACGCATATCCAGAACACACATACACACCTAAGCATCCAGGTATAATGGCAGCAGACAGTCAACATTTACAGTAGTTCTATATCGTACAAAACCCGAGAAGTGTAGAGCACCCGGAATTAATCCCTGTGGTGCCCCACATGTTATCGGCACTGATAATAATTAAGTGAAATCTGTTTTGGCTTAATACTGTCTATTCCTGAGGTATTTTTGTTTTACCATGCCTGTCAACAGCACGTTTGGCTTGCAACATAATTATGATGGCACCCAAATTCATGAATGAGTTTCCCATGAATGACCTACTCTGAAAATAATTTAAAAACACTAACACAAACAATAGAAAACATAGATAATAGCCCCAAATGCAAATAACTAACAACATAAAGATGAACATAAACATGACCAGTGTTGGGGAATTGTGGACTCAGCGGTATAAGTCCAGCTGTGTGGAAATGTAAGCCATGAGTTCATTACACGATTGATTAGCGACACAAAGCCTTATAATTTCCACTGTGACAGAGACGCTTTTGTCTGTGTTGCACGAACTGTTCTAATTAGTGTCTGCTTCATTGTGAAGCATAAGTCCACGGATGAATAAGTTCCAATTATATCCTAAAGCTTGGATTGCCATGGCTCTTTACAATGCTGAATAAATTTCTCTGGAAGCATAAAGACATATATGAAGATTCTAATACTCTGGTGAATTATTTGTATTACTAAGACGATTCCGTACAATTTAGAAACGACCTTGAATAGCGATGGGATTAGTGAAAAATTTATCTAACCCATCTAATTTGAAAAGTATCTTATTCTGAGCTTAATATTATCGTCTGAAGACAGCAAGAATATAATAAGTACAAAACTACTTCATGCGGGAGATTCAGAGCCCTTCGGTGTGGTATGGGAGGATGATTTTGTGTGGTGTTAGAGAGTGGTTTGGTGTGGTGGTAGAGGGTGGTTTGGTGTGGTGGTAGAGGGTGGTATGGTGTGGTGGTAGAGGGTGGTATGGTGTGGTGTTTGAAGGCGGTATGATATGGTGTGTTGCGTTGTGTGGTGTGGTGTGTCTTGCCTATTAGGGGCCACTTCTAAACTGAATAGTAGCGTGTGGTATTAGCAAGAGTAAAAACGACGTCCTCGGACATAAGAGGTTCAGTTGAATAAAATCGTTTGGCTCGAGTAACAATAAAAAAAAAAAAAAAAAAAAAAGAAAAGGAAAGGAAAGAAAAAAAAAAGTCATGCTAGGTCCGGTTCCAATGAGGAATCTCCCCTGAGCTGAATTATCATGTTTGGTGGCTGTGGCACAGGAGTAAAGCCCTAATCTTATTTTCGTGTGTAATGAGTTTCTAACCTTATGCTTTATTGGTTTTCACCTGAGACCAATGAAATAATACTGCGGTATCAAAGATGAAATATATTTGACGTCATCGTACTCTTGTTGTCGATGTAACCTCAGCTTCATCTGATGTGGTACCATACTCCATTTTTTTTATTGAGGCGAAGATGCACCTGACGGGTTGATGATGATTGGCTGAATGCAACATGTCCAAAAAATATTTACTAACCCAAATTTCCCCCTCAGATATTTGTTGTCAGTTAATAAAGCTAGATTATGAAGTAATGTTGCATTCAGTCAATAATCACCAATCAGTCAAGTGCATCTTCGCCTCGATTAAAAAAAACTGAGTTATAGTGAAGTGCTGGATGAAGCTATTCTTGTCCCGCAGTCCACTAGCTTCATTCTTGGGGACAGAGAAGGAATTATGGAATATTTTTATAACTGGACAACACAGACATCCATTTATATCGGTGCAGCCACATGAAGGCGTCCCTTTGATCGTACTAAATAGGTTAACAAATCTACCTGAGCAACTCAGCCAAACTGTATTGTCCCATGCAAGTTGTATAATCATCATCGTCATTACACTACTTCCGACTAATGAAATGGGAAAGCAACAGGAAAAAAATAAAAAAAAGGGATTAAAAGCAGAACTCTCACCACAGTATCCAGTGACATCAGCCACACCATCATTCACAATACTATGCGTGCCTTTGAAGTAGTGCCTCAGTAACAGTAAATATATAAAATAATCTTTCTAGGGACACGTTTTAGCCATTTCGCTGTTGTGGAAAGCTGACACCATACAAATTCGTTCACACGAAGGAAATTCTAGTAGTCTGAATGTTAAAAATGATGCCGGGTCTCAGTGTGAATGTTACAAATGATGCCGAGTCTCTTTGTTGTGGACGTTCTTCGGTATTTGTATTCAGGACCGGGATACACAAACGCACTTACAATCAATTCGTTGTCGCAACTCAGTTTTGATTTGCAGGCAGGACAAGGAGGCTGTCGAATCTTCCTCTGTGTCCCGTTCTGACTTCATAAATGCATCTGAGAAGATTACAGAAGGTTATAACTTTTCTCCAGGACTCTCAGAGAAAGGTGTGAAAAATCTTTCCTTGTGTAATTCTTACTATAAAAACATATCTAAGTTACGACGGGGAATCGATCGTAAATATGTTTGAGATGTTTTTCACTAATCATCAAACAACTGGGGTGATTTGGGAAGGAATTACAGAGCATTTGTTCTAACCAAACGTAACCCCCTTCAGCTCAGTTGATGGTCAGGAGTGTTGAGACTAGAAGGTCGATTTGACAAGTAACCAAGGAGACTTTGACATCTCACAACTAAGGTTTTTCTTTTAACGGCGACTTAATACTGAAGCTGTGAGTAGTGCAGCACTACCAGGTAAAGATAAGCCAACGATACTTTGGTCAGTGCTCTCGTCGGTTATGAAAGCTCCCTAGCACCTCTTCATTAGCGATTTATTTTTGGATATGGCTCTTTAATATTCTTTTGAATGTTATTTATGCTGAGTATGTTGGTATCTGAAGGATTTAAATGACACAGAAGAGGACAGTAAAGTGTTATTAGGTAAACAAATCGCTCTGCAAAAGGTGTTAGGGAGCTAGGTTAACCGATGAGAATACCTGCCTTTCTCTTGTTCGTCTGTGTTATGTAAAATGTGTAACAGTACCAGGGCCAGTATTCTTGTCAGGCAAGGAAGCTCCCTAATACCTTTTCTTACGGGATTACACTTGCTTATTACACCTTACTCCCCTCCCCTGTGTTAAATAAATCCATCCAATATCGTTACTCCCCTCTCCTGTGTTAAATAAATCCATCCAGTATCGTTACTCCCTCCCCTGTGTTAAATAAATCCATCCAATATCGTTACTCCCCTCTCCTGTGTTAAATAAATCCATCCAATATCGTTACTCCCTCCCCTGTGTTAAATAAATCCATCCAATATCGTCACACTCTACATAAATAACGTACAAAAAGATACTAACCAGGAATATCCAAAAATAAATCGTTACTGAAGAGGTGCTAGGACGCCTCCTTAGGCGACGATAATACTGGCCAAAAGAACACACGACGATAGTGTACTGAATGGGCTAAGTTTATTCCCCCTTAAGCCCTTCATTCCATGGACGAAATTCTTAATTCTTGTTTTCTTCAGATTATTTTACTTAGGTTAGGGGAGACCTATCGTGCAGTAGGTTTAAGTAAAGCCTTCATTATAACCTTTCAGGAAAAGGAAGGTTCTCCTAAATTTAAATTAAACGTCTACAAGCAGAAAGAATTACATGAAAAAGGACGTCATGGGACTGAAATAGTTAACTCTCAGAACCAGACGACATTTCCTTCATTTCCTTATTGCTATTACCATACACTGTATTCGGTTCAGGAGTCACTGTTCAGACTCGAAATATCAAGTATGGCGTTCAGCATATCCTTTTATTACTGTACTTGTTTTACTCTAACTTGGCCCAGATTTTCGTCCTTTTGTAGTTTATTTCATGTAGCTCAGTGGCAGGTGTAGACATTGCTACGGTTCTGCATTCTTTCCAGAGCACTTCCTCCTGAATAGCACCATATTCTGTTGTAAATCTGGTGTTAAAATTTAGCATTTAAGAAAAGAAGAAGGCGTCTTTAGGCCAAGTTAGAGTAAACGGAGTATAGTCGAGGGTACCGATTGAGGGGAAAGTCGCCAAAAATGATTTCATATTACAAAGAAAAAAAAAAGGGGGGGCCAGCGGCATTAAAATTTCATAATGTCGACATGATTGTGAAGGGAATAAAATCCCAACAGAGTTCATGGCCCAGGAAAGTATGTGGAATCGAAAATTAGTTTTCATTCATATACAGTATATATATATATATATATATATATATATATATATATATATATATATATATATATATATATATATCGTCATCACCCGTTCAAGTATCCACTGCAGGACCGGCCTATCCCGACCCAAGTCAGGACAATACAGCCAATGTATCTCCACCAAGTAGCTTAGGCTGCCTGGTAGAGATTGTGTGTAGGGTGAAAAGTGCTTGTAAGTGTAATTGTAGTGTTGGAGTGGCTTTGGATGTGTGTGTAGTCTGTGAACCAAGTGTAATCGGTCCGCGCAAGTCGACTGGGTGCAAGCATACTTTATAGGAAGCGACTCTGGTTCAACCACAGCATCCCTTGTGTCCGCCAATGCAGTACGTGGTCGGGTGAACACTCCCAGTGTTTATTACCCTGGCGGGGCGCGAACCCTGGTTCACCCGTGTACGAGACGCCCACTCTATCACTGCACCACAGAGGCTCCATATATATATATATATATATATATATATATATATATATATATATATATTTATATATATATATATATATATTTTGTTTGTGTGTGTGTGTGTGTGTGTGTGTGTGTGTGTGTGTGTGTGTGTGTGAGAGAGGAAAAAGGAAGCAAAGGCTAGGAGCCCACAAGATTGTTCCCTCCAAGAAAAAAAATAAAAACAAGATTACAGAGCGAAATTCACGATCCGTTCATTTCGAGATGCCTGGACACATTGTGTTTGAAAGACTGGAGGTCATAAGCAGTAGGAAATACAGACAGAGGAAGACATTTCCGGGTGTCAGTGTGTGTGTGTGTGTGTGTGTGTGTGTGTGTGTGTGTGTGTGTGTGTGTGTGTGTGTGTGTGTGTGTGTGTGTGTGTGTGTGTGTGTGTGTAATACACACCTATCTGTTTCCAATGTCAAAATACACTCATCACCTTCACCATACGACAGTCACCTCCAAGTGATTACACCCGCGCGCTAAAGCATGCTGGGCTAACGTGTTTGGTTCGATTGTCTGCCTGTCTGTCTGTCTGTTAGGAAGACAATAGAAAAACTACTGAATAAATTGGCACCAACTTTGGAATCATTACTGAGGACCTTCGCTGGAGCAAGTGATAACTTTTTGGCAGAAAAAGTTACAGGTCAAAGGTCAAGGGCATGGTCAACTGAAGTTTCATTCGATTTTGTCCAAACTTGGTGTAATAGTTAAGGGACAAGAAAGGGTAAAGAGAATCAATTTTGCAAACAATCTGTGAAAGGTGGAGGCCACAGTGCAAGGTGAAATGTTTCGCCTTTTAACTCAGTTTTTATTCAGTTTAGAGGGAAGGATGTAAGGTTGGCTGAGGATGTAATAATCATATCTACAATGGGTCATAGGTCAAGGTCACTTGATAAGATGTACTTAAACGCCTTTGATTTAATTAATACCAAGTTTGGCTGAAGGGTTAAGGATCAAGCAAGAACGAAGTAACTCGTTAATTAATACCAAGCTTGGCTGATGGGTTAAGGATCAGGTAAGAATGAAGTAACTCGTTAATTAATACCAAGCTTGGCTGATGAGTTAAGGATCAGGTAAGAATGAAGTAAGTCGTTAATTAATACCAAGCTTGGCTGATGGGTTAAGGATCAGGTAAGAATGAAGTAACTCGTTAATTAATACCAAGCTTGGCTGATGGGTTAAGGATCAGGTAAGAATGAGGTAACTCGTTAATTAATACCAAGCTTGGCTAATGGGTTAAGGATCAGGTAAGAATGAAGTAACTCGACTTCGAGGCCAACCAGTCAAAGGTGAAGGGCACAAGGTAGGATCAAAGGTTGGGTCACAGGATCAGTGGCTTAGTACACTGCCCATCAGCTTCGAACCGTGGTGACGAATCACGCTACAAACAGCACAACAGAAGCGGAAATGCTGCTTCAATTAATCACGTGTACTCGAATATTTTCCATCAGTTGTTCATATCCATACTCCAAAAACCTCTGGTGCTCTCTGGTTGTGTAGTCAGGCCTTCAGACTGAACGGCGTGGATACTGAACTGCATGTGTGATTCTTTTTGTTATTTGTCTGAAAATGCTCTTGATAAAAGATACGACAGAAAGTGTAAAACACACACACACACACACACACACACACACACACACACACACACACACACACACACACACACACATACACGAATGTATGTATGTATATATTTATACAGAGAGAGAGAGAGAGAGAGAGAGAGAGAGAGAGAGAGAGAGAGAGAGAGAGAGAGAG
>NC_137033.1:48078806-48236306 GCF_032717465.1 Coenobita brevimanus | reverse complement strand
GCTCGATAAAGATGCACAGAGATACAGTAGTATGTCTGAAACTTGGATACAAGTGTTTTTTTAATACAGCTTTGTAAATGTTTTATGGTCCTATTCCTGTCCATGACGGCTATCTATTTTTTCTCTGTCTCTGTTTTTGAGTACAGCTCCTTCTCCTGTTCATGTCCTAACCATCCCTATCTAACAGCTCCTACACTATCATTTTCTGGATCAGTCATATCCAGCATTGCTTGTCTGTAGCTGATCCTTCCTTTGGTCACTTAACCATACCTATCGACTCGCCATTACACATTCACACCTTCAGGATTTAAGGTAATATTAAATCCTATGAATTTTGTGAGACTTCCCCACATAATCCTCCTTCACTATCCCTACCTATCCAGACCCCCTGTGCTCTCTCCACCCTCTTTAATCTTGCCTATAGCTGTTCCATTCTCCTAAGCCCTATATATCGGGCTATAGGAGCCACCATTGCAGGAGGCAGGGATGGCCATTTCACACGAAGGGATCTCTGTTGCTTTACGCCGGAATTGGAGCTGCCCTGAGAGACCTGCTGTCTGTCTCACTACATACCTCTCTCACTGTGTGTGTGTGTGTGTGTGTGTGTGTGTGTGTGTGTGTGTGAGAGAGAGAGAGAGAGAGAGACAGAGAGAGAGAGAGAGAGAGCGCACAAGCCTGTTTTATTATTCCTCTAGCTATTTGCCTTAATAAAACTGCCCAGTGATGGCAGTAATGAAATAAAAATGACGTCACCATACTGAAGGGTTTAAAAGCATTCACACAGGATCTTCTCTTTTACCGTATAATAATAAGTCCTCATGGCAATTATCTTATCAAGAATTATTTTGTTTTTGTATTTTTCGCTTTAATAATGACTCCAATTTGTTTGTGGAGTGTTTGGTGGCTGAATCAATATAGAAGTTAAACTCGCAAACTTATTTGCAACAGTCCTCTTCAGCAGATACATACTCGTATTTTTTTTGTTTGTAATAATATGTATTTGTCGTGTTCTGTATCTTACTGACTCTGTTTTGGCTGTCTCGAGAACGGGTACAGTACGAGAGAATAAAAAAATGTGGAAAAAATCGTCTATAGGCCGTTACCACTGTTCCAGTGAAAGTGATATGTATCGTGAATACTTTA
Source organism: Coenobita brevimanus (assembly GCF_032717465.1). NCBI lineage: Eukaryota > Metazoa > Arthropoda > Malacostraca > Decapoda > Coenobitidae > Coenobita > Coenobita brevimanus. The sequence goes on along the minus strand of NC_137033.1, from coordinate 48,235,163 downwards.
GGGCCGTTTATTTCCTATTTTAATATTTACTCTGAACTGGTTGTGAAGTGCTGCATAAGTGTTGGAGTGACGACAAGAGAATAATAAAAAAAAAATTCCTTACACTATATCGACTCAAAAACTAAAGGGATTTTATGACTATGGTCCCTGGCTCCCTCCCCACCCGCCTGTCCCTCCCTCTTGTGGTTGGGGAGAAGAACGATAATATGAAGCACAGTAGTTGGGGACGGGATGTCTGCGAGAAAGTTGCATAATACAAACATTAAGAAAGTTGTATTTATGGCTGTAATAAGTTGTGTCCAGAACTGCTGCTTGTGGAGAGAGAGAGAGAGAGAGAGAGATTTTTTCCAATTTTCGAAGAACTAAAACAGATGCAGCGTAAATTAATTCCTCTCAATGAAGCAGATCTGCCATAACCAAAATAACATCGACTGGAGGTTTGGGTAAAAAATAAAAAATCACTTTTGCTGCGAAGGTGTTAATATAGGAGCTAAAAATTATGTTAAGAGTTTCCCTCAAGTATCAAAGCTTTTCATTATGATAAATGCCGGAACACCTAAAAGGCATCGTAACATATATATGTGGTCTTTGTGAGTAGACAATCTCTCTCTCTCTCTCTCTCTCTCTCTCTCACACACACACACACACACACACACACACACACACACACACACACACACACACACACACACACACACACACACACACACACACACACACACACACACACACACAGCCGTGCCGTTCAGCGTTGACAATAGACATCAGAAGAGCTTTACAACAACAGGATGTGAAATTCTGAAGGACACGATTTTGTAACACGAGTATATTTTTAGCAATAGCATATGAATAAGATTTTGTCTTTGTTTTTAATCTTGTTTTACAGCATAATACCTTTACAAAGGTACACACGTGTATATTAAATATAGACACGACATTTGTAACAGAGTATCCCCGAAACTAATGCACTGGATACAGGACGAGTATTTGGAGAACAATTCATAAGCTGCTCTGTAGTAAAAAAAAAAAAAAAAAAGGAATCAACGGTGAGTGTTTTAAAAAAACGAAAAACGTAATGTGTAGTTCAGAAATAAATATGATGCCCAGAAAGACGAAAATGATAGAAACATAGATTATAAGAGGAGCAGAGAAGGGAAAGAAAAGAGATAAGAGGAATGAAAAGTGAGGAAAAGAGTCCAAATACAAACAAGGAAGCAGTGCAGTCTCGCTACAGATCCATCACGACCAGAGATACTTCACCTCAAAGTCCACTCAAATATGCAACAAAATTTTAACCCTTCCATGGTCTACCTAACGCTAGACGATTTTATTCAGCTGAAGAGTCTGTTGCAGGAGCCTGAGTGTTAATAATGATGCAGTACCATTAACCCTTTCATGGTCAAGATAATTCTAGTATTCTATTCTTTTAAACACCAGATTATTTTATTCAGCTAAAAGTGAGTCATAGGAGTCTGAGTGTTAATACCGGTATCATTAACTCTCTAATGACGGACGTAACCTAGTATTCTGGTCCAGCTGACGCTATACGATTTTCTGTTTTCTTTTTTTTCCGCTGATAGTGATTGGCAGGAGCCTGACTTTTCGGCAAATAAATTATGTTTTAATTAACACTGTATAATACTCAGAGTTTCAAAACTTACCAATATTTCTCCAACACTGTGATGCACTTGTAGTAAAGACAGTGTTACATTTTGGCAATATAATACTGTGTGTGTGTGTGTGTGTGTGTGTTTGTGTGTGTGTGTGTGTGTGTGTATTTATATCAAGATTAGTTGGGAAAAAACTACAACTTTTAAGACTTAATATCTTTATATACAAACATATTTATAAAGGCTGATAAGATTTATTGTTAATTGCAGGAACAAAAACAGTGTAGTTATTAGCCAATAGGTCTTATAGCGAAGTATTAAAAATAAAGTGATCGGTCTATATATGGTATCTAATTGTCTGTCTATATAAAGAGAGAGAGAGAGAGAGAGAGAGAGAGAGAGAGAGAGAGAGAGAGAGAGAGAGAGAGAATGACCTGGCAGCAACTTGGCCTTAACTTCATGTGCCGTAAAAGTCTATTACCACGGCTTTTGTGCCACCGATATATCGCTCGGGTCAGTCGGTCTTCCAAGAAGGTATTACCAAGAGGGACAATGCACACACAAAAGATGTAAACACCCATATTGCTCAGTCTTGTCACTAATCATGTATGTAGACTGCATGTGGTCTGGAGACAACACAGATTCTATAAAACACATACATTAGTTGTTTGGCTCACTCATGTCACTGTTAATGCATTGGCGTATACAAGTGGGGCAGACAAAATAGTTTTAACACACATAACCCCACCTTGAACACTAGTGATGTTTGTATGGATCTTAGTGGGTGATAAGTTATTCAAAAGTTACATACAGCACCCATTTTGCACACACCCCAGTCTATACTGATGTTTGTATATGTGCATTAGTTGGAGATCTAAATATTAAGGACTGGCTGTGTATGTGGTGTCGTCTTTGCGTTTGTTAGTTTCTTTCACGAGAACTGTAATAGATATCGACCTAATTCTTTTCGAATCTGGTTAGGTAAGTCCAGGGAGTGCCCCCTCAAAAAAAAAAAAAAAAAAAAAAAAAAAAAAAAAAAAAATGGCGACCAAGCGCGACGAGACGGCGGGAAATAGAAACCGAGACAAGGGAAAATATGCAAAAATAATTTTTCAACTTTTTGTCAGAAATGGTCGTTATGGGCTCAGTTACGGTATCAAACAAAGATACTGTATTTGCAAACATTTTGTGATGGAAAGACCATTAGATAATCTAGTAAAAATTTTCCAGGCGAGCACTAGCACAGTATATACAACACGCATACAACACATACCAGGCACACTCCAGTCACCAGTGATATGTGTGTTAGTGGGAAATGAATAACACATACTCGTAGATCACCCATTGCAGTCACTCCTATCACTAAGGTCAGTGTACTAGCAAGCAGACATTACACATAAATTACACAAACAACATCCATTTTGTTCACTGCAGCCACTAATGATACATACTGGCGAACTAGTGGGAAATAATGTACACATGTGCACTTTACCTACTCCGTTCATTAACAACGTATTCGCTTGAAGGGTGGGATACAATACTCATGCAACACAAAGAACTAAAACTTTACCCATGTTTGCCTACTTTTCCACTGCGTCCACCTACCAATTATGGCACGTCCGTCACTTTCCTTTCTGACGCATTATATTAAGGACAATCATTGTGCATACAGTTATATACCAAGGCTCTCTCAGTTTAGGCATACTGACCAACAGTGAAACATGAGAAACAGAGGTGATATATTAGAGAACTTTAATCCGCTTGTCTATGTGTATAAATGAGGAAAATAACACATGTACACCAGACGGCCAACGTTCTTCTCCTAGATCTATCAACAGTGGTGTTCCTCAGGGCTCTGTCCTATCACCAACTCTCTTCCTTTTATTCATCAATGATCTTCTAAGCTGTACATCTAACCCTTTCCATTCGGTTCCCGCAACGCCCATCTCAACAGTTACTTCAACAAACAAGGGATGAGGCTATGGCACACCTAATGTCTGACTTGGCTCGTATCTCTGACTGGGGTAAAAATAATATGGTTGTTTTTAATGCATCTAAGACTCAATTCTTACGCCTATCAACCCGACAAAATCTTCCACAGGTATACCCACTAATGTTTAATAATATTCAGGTTAATCCTGCATCATCCTTGAACATGCTTGGGGTTTCATTTACTCGGAACTTATCTTAGAAAGATCATATTACATCTCTTGTAAAATCTGCTTCCAAGAGATTGGGTGTGCTAAGCCGACTCTGCTCTTTCTTTACCCCTGCACAATTGTTGACTCTATACAGGGGTTTTATCCGCCACTGTGTGGAGTACAACTCTCATGTGTGGGGAGGCTCCCCACATACAGCTCTTCTCAATAGGGTGGAGTCAAAGGCTTTTCGTCTCATTAACTCTCCTCCTCTTACTGACTCCCTTCAACCTCTGTCTCTTCGCCGCACTGTTGCATCTTTATCTCTTTTCTATCGCTACTTTAATGGTCACTGCTCCTCTGAACTGTCTGCTTGCATTCCTCCACCTCTACGACGGGCGCGCACCACCCGTCTGGCAGCAAACTCTCACCCCTTTTCTGTCCAACTCTCTAATGCAAGAGTTAACCGTTACTCCCAGTCTTTCATTTATGCAACAGGTCAGCTCTGGAACTGTCTCCCTCTGTCTGTATTTCCTGCTACCTATGATCTCCAGTCTTTCAAACACAGTGTGTCCAGGCATCTCAAAATGATCGGATCTTGAATTTGGCTCTCTATTTATTTTGTTTTTCTCTTGGAGGGAACTGTTACTGCGGGCTCATGGCCTTTGGTTCCTTCTTCTTCGCATAAAAAAAAAAAAAAGACTAAACACCGTAACTGTCATTTAATGAAACACACCCCATGAGCTTCTGTTCACTCGCTAATCCTACCCCAGCTGATGGTTAGTCTTACCCAGGGCTTCATACAGAACGAAGACCTACTGTCCGGTGTTAAAGCATCTGAGTGAAGCTTTGTTAGAGTGCATGAGGGATAACAGTACGAAATGACACAGTTGCATGTGGAGTCTAAAAACGCCTCGAATTGCCGACAATTCTTCCTTCAGTGCACATCGCTGGTTACAGCCTTACTTCAATCAATGGTTGTAACAGAGGTTGACCACGGACGAAGGGTTGCGAGTGTACTGCGCGTTTATTAATGGGAGAGATTATATAAATACACTTACTTATACATTTCAGTCTGAGCGTCAGCTTTATATTTTACTCCTGCAACCACCAGTGGTCATGTTCAACCTATGAGGAACCTTTAATACTGAATGGGTTAATGTGAGGTATATATAACCCTTCCAGCTGTATGAGTTTCTTTTATGTCCAATAAAGTCGTTGCAGATAACAGAATAAAAGAAAATTAAATCGATGTCTGGCAGAAAAGATTAAGAGAAAATACACATTCAAAACCTCCCTAATAAATCTCAATCCTCTCCAACCACAGACAACATTCAACTCAAGTGAACCAAAACACCGAATCCCGGTTTCTCACACACCAGCCACCATTCAACTCCGAGGCCAAACTCAAGGGCGTGTTAATGGAACCACTGGCCAGGCTGCGTCCACAGCCCGGCGATTCTATTGAGGTCCGAGAAACCTATCGTAGCCAAATAGTTACCGTAAATGAATTGCAAGACTAGGCAAATTATGTCCTGCATAAACGAAAATAAATTAGAGGTAAGAGGAGCAGATATAATTAGATAAATAGACGGAACTAGACTTACACATAAAGCTTAGCATATACTGTAGCAATGCAAAAATTGACAAAAAGATAACTTTACGCGATACAGAGGAAAAAAAAAAAAAATGGATAGCCTCTAGTTTGACACTGAACTCCTTCAGTTATATCGTTTACAGTACAGCTGTTCATGCCATCAGCAGGTGATTCTTTTTTATTTCAGGTGTTTAGAAATAAACATAGCTAAAATCACTCAGAAAGCCCATGCCTACGCCACCGTCAATAAAATTTATGCTTCATAAACCATCCTCCTGTCAACGTAGCTGACGGAGGTACTTAATTCTTCGTTCATAGTGTGCCTTCTAACATAATATCAGAAAAGACATACCTCCGCAACGGCAATAAAATGTATTAATTATTCCTGCATCCGGACGCGGATCCAACTGAAAATATAATCAACTCTTCCTTGACCCAGCGCCCACCTATCTACCAGGCATCACCGAAATCCGATAACATTCTAACATATCTTGTACATAAACAAAGGGTTTAATATATAACCTTCCCCGACTTTGTTGGCGGAGGTAATGAGATTCAGTTCACTGACTTTTTTTTTTTGGGTGGGGTGGGGGGGGCTACTTCTAGACGATACCTTAGTTTCTGTTAAAACTTTCCCAGTGATGGTGGTAACCCTTTATGTGACGCATAAATTTATTTCATTCCTGCTGCCTTTAGAAGATTTTACTCACGTCAAGACAGTTCCCGAACAGAAAGGGTTCGATACACCCTTCATTGACCCCTTCACTAAAAGCTCTCTTAAACTGAATAAAATCATGAGAACATATGAAGAAGAAAGAGTATAATATACCGTACGTCACAGGACAAAAGGTTAAAGAAGATGTTAAGGTGAAACAAAGAAAGAAGAAACACACAAAAAAGAAACGAGACGCGACTCCCTAACAGGTAAACCATATCTGTCTTCCAATGATCGGGAAAAATTAAATTCTGCTTGGCAAGAGGACGGATCCCATCACTTCATTCGAATAAATGTATTATGACAGTTTTAGAATGACACCAAAAGTCCTTCTGCAGACGACGAAATAAATCAGCGAAAATTTCTATACTGCGAATGAGATAAAGCTTTTGGAAAAAAACAAAACAAAAAACTGGAACATGCAAATTTTTAAGAATTACAAAATATTACAGGATACTGGAAAACATTAAAAATAAATAGAAATTCATAACAAAAACAATAATGAAGAACGTGAACGAGAAAGAAAAAATATATAATCCTAATCTGTCTCAATATTCAAACATTAGTTTCATTACGATTATTTTTGATGGTATATTCTTGCTGCTGCCAGTAGATTTTATTCAGCGTAGGAAGACCTCTAGTAGTAACGGGGTTAATGACGGCTGTATCTAACCGCAGCAGCCACAAAAATTCCTTCTAAGTTAAGTAAAATCGCCTGGAACCAGCAAGAATATAATATACAAGACGTCACCTTGTTGAATATTTAAATAATTAATAAATGGTAGTACAATAAATGGTAGGATAATTTTAAAAAGCACAGATTACCCCCCTGACTACAATAACAGCTTCAATGTTCATCAGGCAACCACTCTGCTTTATTCGATTTAAGAGAAATTTTGCTGTACATTGCTAATGGAGACCCTACGTAGGTCAGCGACTCCAGTTCCAAAAATTACCTCCCATAAACGGAGAAAAATCGTCTGGAAATAGCTAAGTAAACTAAAAAAGACGTCACTCGATTCATCAGATTCAGCACAGAAACTGATACCAGTGAAGGCACCCGTGTTGCCTTCAAGCTGAAGCACCAACGGGTGCAAAGTCTGGCAGACAGTTTTGCATTCCAGCTTCCTCTTAGACGCACGGCACACTCATGCACGCACGCACGCACGCACGCACGCGCGCGCGCACACACACACACACACACACACACACACACACACACACACACACACACACACACACACACACACACACACACACACACACACCAAAGACTTCCAATCCTGAGGACGTTCTCCACCCTTTAGTCTTCCCTTTGACTCTTACTGCAACCCAGGACCATCCCTCTCCTTCCCTAAACACGCAGTTGGAATGCGGTTCTATTTTCCCTTTTGCCCTGCTGAGGCCACGGTAATTCCTACACTATGAAGGCATTTCATTTACTCCTGGTTCCTTAAGACGACTTTATCCAGCTTGGAAGAAACTTTTGGAAGTGAAGGAGCTAGATATAACTTTTATCAGTCCTTTTGATAGAAGTTTATATCAAGCCTAATATAGTTCTTTGATGTTTGGAAATGCTACATGAATATAATAAAATAATTACACACACACACACACACACACACACACACACACACACACACACACACAAGCATCGCACAGTGAAGGGGTTAATGAAGGCTTGTCTGACTCCTCGGGTACTAGAAGTCTCCCCTAAGCTAAATAATATAATCTGAATATAGCATGAATAAATATGTCATCGTAATGAAGTGGTTAACCCCTTCAGTGCCATAACACCATACTGACCACTTCACTCTGATGACGTCTTCCTTTTGTTCCTACTAGTGACAGACGAGTTTATTCAGCTTAGTAAATCCACCACGAAATGAAAGGGTTTAAGAAGGCTGTATACAATCCCTCCGGATCAGATTCTCCCTCTCTCTCTGCTGCTATCTTTTTCTCCTGCTCCTATAATTACAGTACTGTATTAGTATTAAGGCCGGACCGCCTCGTAGAGACCGTAAGGTCTGTGTGGTCTGTGTAGCCTATCTATGTAACTATCTCTCTCTCTCTCTCTCTCTCAAGGAAAGAAACTTAAAAAGGCAGTAAATAGCATTAATAACATTTAAATACAAATACATATCTGCATCAAGAGGTTAAAGCATAATCTCTCTACCACCATATTAGCTTATTCATCTCAGAAAGTACAATTTGTGGACAAATTTTGATACACTGCCTGACGATAGATAACGCGATAATTATCCTGAGTGATGACGTCTGAGGACTGCATTATTAGTGGCATTATTGGCTTCGTAGCACTTTTTTCTCAGCTTTTTATTCTTCACCTTACACCTCACTGTCCCCATGTATATCCTTGATGCAAAGTATGTCGGTACAAAAACGATGTAAGCAGCACGGAGAAGAGATTTCAAGTGTAAATGGAAAACAAATCGCTTAGGAAGAGGTGTTTCGGAGTCTCGTGTGGGAATACTGCACTCATCGGAGCCTGGCACACTTACCAGACTGCTGTCAGGGTCGTTACTGAATAGTGACAAAAGCACCTGGAAGTCTTTCTGTCTCAGTCACCCGCTTCTGGGATACGACGTGAATACTGATACACAGATAAACAGACATGGATAGACAGATAGACAGGTAAAGATAGAAATACTCATAGAGTGAGAGAGAGATGGGTTCTTCATTTATCTCTCCTTTTTTCTACTATTTCGCTTTTTTTTTACGTTCCTTCTCCTATTGGTATGCATTAGCAGGTTCTTATTTCCCTCCGTCATCCTCCAATCTCTGCGCGCGCTCGCGCACACGCACGCGCACCCACGCACGCACGCACGCACGCACACACACACACACACACACACACACACACACACACACACACACACACACACACACACACAGGCCATCCCTCTACTTAACACTCTGGGATCCCACAAGACTGAGCCTGTGATCCTCTTAGTGGCAGTTGCAGTGTGTCCGTCCAGGCTGCTCTGTTCCTGCTGATGTTCTGACCATTATTTGTTGTGGTTATGGTGCTGGATTACTGGAAGGACATAAGTAATACCTGCTCGAATGACTGGAAGAAAAAAGGTGGAATGAAATGATGCAATAGAGTAGTGAATGAATGAATGAGTGAATGAATGAATAATGTCAGTTAAACATTAGCAACCTCACAAGGCATTCACAGCATGATTTCTGAAATAATCTGTCATGTCTGATCGTTTTCACTTGTTTATATTATACCAGCATCCGAGATGAAGCAAAACGTACACATAATTTCTTTTGACCATTAAGTAGCATTCGATAAAGGCTCCATCAAGGGTTCCACGAAAACTTACAGCGCATGGTTTCAGCGACAATGGCCCGTATTCTTGTTGGGTAAAGTAACTCCTTAACACCTACTCCTCAGTGATTTGTTTTTGGATATGACTGGTTAATATTCTTTTATACGTTATTTATGCAGAATATGGTGATATATGAAGGATTTATGTAACACGGAGAAGGACAGTAGCGTAAGGTGTATTTAATTAATTTGCGTAGGAAAATGTGTTAGGGTGCTTCCTTAACTGACGAACATTCGGGCTAGTGTGTCTAAGTGAACAGGAAACTGGTTGTGGAATCTAAACAATGAGGTGTAATGGAAAATAAGCAGCCTGGATAAATGTCACAAGATGAGTGCAACAAGGTTCAGTGATGGGTCCTATTCTATAATGTGGCACTGACTTGCCTGAATTGAGAGATTAATATAAAAGCCACAGCATTCGCCCTGGAATGCATATTGCCCGCCATCACGAAAGAAAGAAAAAACTAGATCAGTAATCCTTTGACAGTCTGAGACATAATTATCGCAACTTCGCCAAAAACGAAGAAAATCTTACCATATCATTGTTTACTTCTACGAAGTTTAATATCATGCTAGCATTCAGAGGCCTGGAGTCAGGGGTATTACGTCGGTGAAGGACGCTGAGTATAACAGGCCGTTGAAAAATTTCTAATAGTTACCCTTTAAATAGCGGTTGTATTGAATAATGGCAAGCTAAAAGAAAAGGCTAGATAGTTTTTTTTCTTGCAAAATCTTCTGGCAGTTGGGAGCATATCATTGCAACTTCGCCAAAATTATTAACAAACAAGCCATATATCCCGGGATACTACCCACAAAGTTTAGATACAATCTGCCCACACTTTAAGATATTTTGAGAACACACACACACACACACACACACACACACACACACACACACACACACACACACACACACACACTGGAGCAGGCGATTACTTTATCGCCTCGTTAGGCAGGCGATAATGAATAGTAATTACATCAGATTACAGCCCTACAAAGGTGGGTAATTCAGAGAGACGGATTAATTGACTGCAACATGGTCAGTGGAATTATATATTGAGAAATGCAATTATTCAGTATTAAAGGCAAAACATTCCTCCAACAAAATTAGTTCAATATTCGAGTTGAATATGGAAATATTGGAGGACTATCTATAGCACCATTATTAAATATTACTTTACGAATAATGTTTATATCTATCCATCTATGCTTATATATCTACTTATGTCTGTCTATCTATCTGTCTATATCTCTTTTTCTTTCTGTGTACAGTATTTGCATTAAGGTAGGTACGAAAGACAGCCCAAGGAAGTAATGGAATTTTTCAAACAAATGCCATAAAATCAAGACAAGTGTGTGGAGAAGCTATGAATCCCAAAAATTTACTTGGATTCAGATGGAGAACATTCAAAACTATATCAAGAACTATTATCCACACTTTGTTCAGTCCCGAATTACCGACACATGGAGTACTGTGTTCAGTTTTGATTCCAATAATTTAGTAAATAAACTGATGTTCTCTTGATTATATGAATGATATCCATTGTGAGCCACATCAGGTACGCTACAGGAAATATACTTGTCATTCACAGTAAGGGCCGTATTCTGTAACACATGGGAGACGTCGTAACACGTCTTCCTTAACGATTTATTTTACGTATTACACCTTAATTCTGCCATATATATCTTTTACTTTATTTCAACATAAATAAGTTTACATCAAGAGGATACTGAGGTGTTATGTGTACAAGAAGTGTCCGGAATCCTCAAAGCCACTCTAAGCCTTTTCGTAAGGGACAGGAAGGTCCTTAGTGTGATGTGGGCATTGCTTTATTACCACTTCACTTCTATGGTAAATTATTTCTTCAATTCTTGCTACCACCAGAAGGTTTTATTCATCTTTGGTATTAGAACTGAAAGAGTTATTTAGTGGTTAAATTAATCCTTCAGTTCTAGAGATCCTTCCCAAACTGAGAATATACGAGTAAAACGGACTGGAGGAAGCAAGAATGAGCTGAAAAAAATAATCACCGGACTGAGGGTGTTAAGAGATGCTCCGTTCAGTTAAGATATTCAGAGTAAAGTAAAGAGGTTTTAGTTAATGAAAAGGACCTAAATACAGTGAAAAGGCTATAATTACAGTGAAAAGGTTCTAAATACAGTGAAGAGGCTCTATATACAGTGAAGAGGTTCCTTATACAGTGAAAAGGCTATAATCACAGTGAAAAGGTTCTAAATACAGTGAAAAGGCTATAATCACAGTGAAAAGGTTCTAAATACAGTGAAGAGGCTCTATATACAGTGACGAAGTTCCTTATACAGTGACGAGGTTCCTTATACAATGAAGAGGTTCCTTATACAGTGAAGAGGTTCTAAATAAAGTGAAAAGGATCTAAATACAGTGAAGAGGTTCTTAATATAATGAATAGGTTCTGAATAGAGTGAAAAGGATCTAAATACAGTAAAGAGGCTCTAAATACAGTGAAGAGGTTCTAAATACAGTGAAAAGATTCTAAATACACTGAAGATGTTCTGAATACACTGAAGATGTTCTGAATACACTGAAGATGTTCTGAATACACTGAAGATGTTCTAAATACACTGAAGATGTTCTGAATACACTGAAGATGTTCTAAATACACTGAAGATGTTCTGAATACAGTGAAGAGGTTCTGAATACAGTGAAGAGGTTCTAAATACACTGAAGAGGTTCTGAATACACTGAAGATGTTCTAAATACACTGAAGATGTTCTGAATACAGTGAAGAGGTTCTGAATACAGTGAAGATGTTCTAAATACACTGAAGAGGTTCTGAATACAGTGAAGAGGTTCTAAATACACTGAAGAGGTTCTGAATACACTGAAGAGGTTCTGAATACAGTGAAGAGGTTCTAAATACACTGAAGAGGTTCTGAATACACTGAAGAGGTTCTGAATACAGTGAAGAGGTTCTAAATACAGTGAAGAGGTTCTAAATACAGTGAAGAGGTTCTAAATACAGTGAAGAGGTTCTAAATACAGTGAAAAGGTTCTGAATACAGTGAAGATGTTCTAAATACAGTAAAGAGGTTCTAAATACAGTAAAGAGGTTCTAAACACAGTAAAGAGGTTCTAAACACAGTAAAGAGGTTCTAAATACAGTGAAGATGTCTTAAATAAAAAAGACCTAAGGGATTACACAACGCCCTGTACCCTACACAGACAAGCAATAATTGTTATTCAAGACCTGTATTCCCATCAGTTAAGGAAGCTCCCTAACACGCCTTTAACGATTTATTTTTCGCTATGGCTTGTTAATCTCCTTCTCCACGTCATTTTGCAGGATCTGGCAATAGTGGAAAGATTTATATAACAAAGAAGAGGACAGCAATCTGTAATAAGCAGTATAAATCGCTTTGGAAAAGGTGTTACGAAGCGTCCTTAACCAACGATACAGAGCTATATATTTAGCGTATTACACCTTTACTTTGTGATATATTTAGGGTATTACACCTCACTGTTTTCTCCTGTGTTATCTATAAGATTCTAACGCCGTCACAGATTGCATAAATAGCATGAATAAATTAATGTCATATACGGATATTAACTGGTAAGGGTGAGGTGCTGGGGAGCCACCTTGAATCGTTTTCCCGTATGTTATGGAAGTTCCTAACACCTCCTAAGTGATTTATTTTCATTATTTCACCTTACCACCTTCTTCTGTGTTACTTCAGTCATTCTAATATCGCCATACTATGAATAAATTACGCGCAAAACGATATCATCCAACCGTATAAAAAAAAATTGGCAAGAAAGAGATGTTAGGGAGCTTCCATAAGCGCCCAGAATACAAAAGCCCTTAACCGGTGAGAAGACGGCTTAGAATTATTGCCTGTCGACTAAAGAAGGGTCACTGAGCCAGAAAACCATTTACTGCTGACTCATATTCATCCTCTACTGTACAGGCAGCATCAAAAGTCCTTTCCCCTCTCCTGCTTTTCCCTCTTTGTACTTTGAAATTAGTGGGTGAATCCACAGTGACCCACACTGGTAACACTCCCCTGCCCTCCCCACACACCTGAAGCATAATACCCGTTTTCGTGGGGGTATAACAAAATATACACCTGATTCAAGGGGCTAGCAAAGGTTGGTATGCACTAATTGAACCGTATTATTATTTTTTAGAGTTGTTTTTCGTATAACTAGGGTAATTCACAGTCAGTGTTTGGTTTATTATTATCTGCAATGAGTAAAGGTCGAAGAGTTAACACTGAGGCTCCTATGATTCACTTTCACCTGAATAACATCATCTGACCTTACCAAGAATAGAATGCTAGAATTGTCCTGACCATGAAATGGTTAATGGTACCAGCATTAACATTTTCAGGCTTCAGTGACTTCCTTTCTGTCTGTCTGAATGTAGACAGACGCCATCATCCCGTTTGACTTGCTTTCACAATCGTCTGGCGTTAGCTGGAATAAAATAAGTTTTCTCGACCATGAAAGGGTTGTTGGTACCAGTGTTAACAATTTCAGGCTCCAGTTACTCACCTGGATAAAATCATCTGATGTTGGCAGGAATGGAGGCTAGGTTTGTCCTGACCCTGAGGAAATAGCCGTAGCAGCAACTGTGTGTATGGTGTGCTTGGCGATAACATTGCTGCAAAGTTTACCCTTTCTTTGCCATGAACACACTTGTACTATTTATTCAGGCTAAATCTACAGTACACTATTTTATTCAGCGAGGAAAATTCTGGCATTACAAAGGTTAATAGAGGCAATTTTGAACGTTTTGACAGCCAGAAAGAACCTCGGCTGAACAAAATACTGTAGTCTAGTGGTAGCCTGATTAATTTAACCACTTGAACATACATACAGTCTTGCTTCCTTTAGACGATTTACTGAGCTTAAGAATGCCCTTTCAGATTGGAGGGGTTAGATACTGTCTTAATTTATCTCCCCAGTACTAATGTACTTGCCTAAGATGAACAGTCACCAGGAGGTGACACAAATAAAATAAGAAATAATTTGATTGTAGGGAATAACACAGCTAAAGAAAGTGAAAGATCTAAGCGAAGTAAAATTGGCTCTCATGACTTGGAATGATCTACAAACTCTTTTCTTCTCGGCCAAAACGTTAATCGTGATAGCTTTTTAATATTTTAGTGTCCTAGATGACTCCAATATAACAAAAACATTTGATGTCAGCCGAAATAAAATATAAAACGAGTATTTCACAGGTACATTACGATATTTGAGCCAAATTTAGTTTTTCAATACGATGTTGCAATTTTGACTATGCTTGATGCCTTCAGACTATTTTGTCTGTGTTGAGAGGGACTCCTAGTAAATGGTTTGAAATCATTTTTCCCCTTTGTTTACAGTACTGGGAATATGGTAGAGGTGGCGATGATTGCATTGTGTATAAGATGCATCATGAAGTGTTTGCCGGCATATATTGTACTCAGGGTCGAATTGTTAATATAAAGGTAAAGGTGGGGGTAAACGCCATGTAATTCTTATCCTCTGTGTTAATCTCCATAATACAGTCCATTGAGCCTTTGGAGGGTTATTTATCCACTGTCCTGGGTTACAAGGCCACTGAGTCATCCAGGTTACTGAAGATACCTCTCTTAGGTGCTACCCTCGGTACTCATTTTATCTACCAACCCACAAAGGGTGGATGTACACCTGAGTACAGTAAAGCCAGCTGCCCGAATCAGGATTCGAACCCTGGTGCACACTGGCCGGCAATTTTACATTCAGTCATGATAATCACTCAGCCATAACATGACCTGGCGTAAACATGATTCACTTCATAAATACTAGGTTTAATAATAACGCAACACGGCCATATGTTCCTCTCGCCCAACAATTATCTATCTATTTAATATGCAATACATTTTTACGATGACCTTAGTTACTACTCCAGATCACTGTTCTATTGTGTGCTGATCATGAACATCACCTTTATCTCGAGAAAATTCCATTGACAGTCAGATATCAGAACTTATTACTCGTTTAAGAAGTAAGCTGGTCTGACGGTCACATGTCACTTTTTGACCTCGAGTATGTGACCCAGTGACCTGTTGGATATCAAGGGCATAACGTGTGACTCGGACGTAGTTTAAGAATGATTCCAATACCAAACTCAGTCTTTTACACCTTCCAATATCATACCATGACTGTTCGTATCCTCTGTTCTTTTTATGTACAGCAGCTGAATTTTACTTTGACTTTCAACAATTTCTCTCTTACGTCAACATTTCCTACTAGCCTATTACAATGGACTTAAGTACAAAGTTTCAGATTTTTATCACAGTTGCTGCAATATCGCTACTTTTTTTTACTACCTTTTTCTCGTGAATATGGAGGTTTAATGAGGATAATTTCTAAACCACCTGCTACACAGGGGTGGGATACTCAAACACACTTACCATCAATTCACTGTCGTAACTTGGATTTGTTTGTGCAGAAGGGACTAGACAGGGGTGAAGATTCTGTTCTCCCTTTCCTTGTACTTCGTACAGAAAACATACATAACTTACAATCATTTTCTTCAAATAACTAGGATCTGTGATTTTGTAGGAGAAAAAAATAAAACATGGGAAGTTCCACTCTTTTTTCCTCATCCTTCCTCGGAGGGAAAAATTACGACAGGAAGCAGATCGTAAATCGGCTAGGGAATCCCACCCCAGGGTCTTATTAAAAAATAAATAAAATGAAATGAAAATAAAGAGATCGTTCGGTGATAGCAGACAACATTGGCTAAGCGTTAACACAGGGAAGTACTTAACAGAGGTTACTTATAAAGGGCCATAGACAACCAATAATCTCCAAATGAATCTCAAAGCAGAGAGCAGCAAACCCACTCTCGCTTTATAATAGTCTGATTGGGGAGTGGGGACAACGCTGATAAAGGATGATGATGATGATGGTGATGAAGATGATGATGATGATAATGATGACAATGGCGATAATGATGGTGTTGATAATGATGACACCGATGATGATGATTCAACTGGGCCATGCAATCGCTCATCTCCGGAACTAACTGTATACCACTGTGGCTGGCTGTGCAGAATTTGAGTGTCAGTGATATCAAGCACAGGCCACCACTGCCTTAGCCTCTTCAGTACGCTGACGCATGTTTTATTAATTCCTTTATTTTCACTTCATTATTTTTACAGTGTTATATTCATTATTTTATTTTTTTTGAGAAATGGTTAATAATAGCTACTCGTAACCCCCTTAGCTAATTAATTTATATAAATGAGTAAAAATCTGCCCGTTTTGCCCGTTCAGTGACGTATTTTTATACAGGTCTTGCTACCCACTATTTTTTTTAAATTCCTTGACCCACTAAATACTTGAGTTCTCTCCAACACAAACCCGTGTGACAGCTACAAGAATAAGCTACACAGGTACGTCATCGGAGTGAAGGGGCTCATGACATCGCCAGGAGAGAGGAAGAATAAGATCCAAAAGGCGTCCTGGCACTGAAGGGGTTAAGGGCCATTTGCAACCACTCATCTCGGGAATTAACCTGAAAACCACTGTGGCTGGATGTGCAGAATTTGAGGGTCGTGATATCAAGCCCCGGCCAGCACGCCCTTTGTAACACCCCCTCCCCAAGTGAGTGGAGAAGGAGGAGGAGTATGGAGGAGGAGGAGGAGGAGGAACAGAGAGTAAGAGGAGGGGGAGGAGAAGTAAAGAGGAAAAGGGATAGGATTAAGGAAAGGAAAGACGAGGAGGAGGAAGAGATAAAGTAAGCCAAGACGAGAAGGAAGAAGACGAAGAAATAGGACTGGAACTAAATTATCCCTTAGAATGAGAGCTCACCTTCCGCCTGCCTGGGGCAAGAGGAGGAGTAGGAGGAGAAAGAGAATGTAGAGAAGGTGAAGGAAACAAAGGAGGAGAAGGAGGAGGAGGAAAAAAGAAGGAGGAGGAGGAGGAGGAGGAGGAAAAAAAGGAAGAGGAGGAAAAAGAGGAGGAGGAGGAGGAGGAGTACAAAGGAGTTCAAAAGAATGCAAACAGCAACAGACTTTGTGGTCCTTTCGAGGAGGAGGAGGAGGAGGAGGAGGAGGAGGAGGAAGAGGAAGATGAGGAAAAGGCAAGGAAGAGGAAACGGAGGAGGATCTAACAGGAGAAGGAAGAGGAAGGAAAAGGAAGAAGAGGAATAGTAGATTAAGGAGGGGGGGGGGGATGAAAGAGGAGGCAGAGGGGGAAGAACGAAGAGAAGATAGAGCAAGAAGGAAGCTGAAGATGAGGGATGATGAGGAAAAGGAATTGAAGAAGGAACAGAAGAATAAAGTGACAGAAGAAGGAAATGAAGAGAAGAAAAAGAATGAATGGACGAGAAAGACATAGCAGAGAAACGAAGAAAGATGGGAGAAAAGGTGATGAAAGGGAACAAAAGGAGAAGGAAGAAAAGGAAGAAGTAGAGAAGGAAGAAGACGATGATGAAGAGAGAGAGAGAGAGAGAGAGAGAGAGAGAGAGAGAGAGAGAGAGAGAGAGTTAATTTGGTGGAGGAGGGGGTGACACAAGGATAATGAGGGGAGAAGTATGCCAAAATAATTGGAGGAAAACATTGTCTGTCTGTCTATCTGTCTCTGTCTGTCTGTCTGTCTGTCTCTCTCCCTCTCTCTCTCTCTCTCTCTCTCTCTCTCTCCCCCCGCCATCTTGCAGTGTTGCTTGAGTTAATCTTGTAATGGAAGGTAAATTACTTTGCACCCCAGCATCATGTCTTGCCAGCCAACTGTTTACTCAAATATCTACAGCTTATGTTTTATTAGCGCTGTTCTTTCTTTTCTAATACTTTTTTTTTTTTCACGGTAACTTAGGTCACTACTGCTATTCCTTACAAATTTTAACAGATGTATTTTTTTTTTACTGAATACTAACAATTTTTTAAAAGGCATATCCAGCAGTACTTTTACTCTGCTGCTTCCGGGCTAATTTCCGATTCGCTTACTTATATGATCATTATATTCAATGGTGTTTTTCTTTACGTGATCGTTTCTGTTAGTAATTTCGCCTTATGTGCGCATTTTAATGCTTTTTCCCTACTACTAATAGATTATTATTATTATTATTATTATTATTATTATTATTTTCATTCACTCTCATCTAAAATGTCGTGACCAATACCCCGGGCTCCTACGCTCCTCATGGGGCAATGTAGGATTGGATGATGGATGGATGGATGGATTATCATCATTACTCTTACTGCTCTTTTCCATACTTCTCTGCAGTTAGTGTAATATTTTTAAAAGTTTTTCTCTTTAATTCCTCTGCATATTGTAAAACCATCCACTCTTACTGTCCTTCATACTCTTGTTCATTCCTGAACTCATGTTTTTCATACTCCTGTGTTCTCTCTCTCTCTCTCTCTCTCTCTCTCTCTTACAGCCAATTTTTGGAAGATCTCAAATATTAAGACGATATTATTCAGCTGATAGTAAGTCACAGAGGCTGGGCGTTTATACTGTCACCATTAACTCTTTCATTATCGGGTCCGTTTTGTACTGAACTCCAGATAACAGACGATTATTAGTTAACAGTGAAATATTAGAGTCTGGTGGTGATAACATGGAGATTTTTAGATTTTTGTGCTTTACTTGCTACCTCTAGAAAATCGTATTCATTTTAGAAGAGTTTCGGCCTTCAGGTGTAGGTACAGCATTAATTAACACCGTCACTGCCACAGAATTATCGTAAATGGAATAAAATCATCTGTTACTGGAAGGAATTTAATACGAAATACGTCTCCGGGGGGAAACAGTTATTACATGGATTTCTATTAACTCTGTGCTGATCTTGCTGCCACCGGGCGATTTGTTCAACGCAGACTAGACCTTTCGGACAAGAAGGGTTACATATTTCCTTCATTAACCTTTTCACTTCAAGAAGTCTCTCCTAAGCCAAACATTATCGTCTAAAGACAACATCGACAAAACATAAACAAATGTATAAAAGATACAGAATCGGCAAACTAAACCCCTTTATCCGTGGACGCATTTGACATTTTATTTCCGGAATATTCTGATGGTTTCTACTCAGCACAAAGGAGACCCGTCGAAGTGTAAGGGTAATTTATTGCCTAAGGTAAA
The DNA here is from genome assembly GCF_032717465.1 of Coenobita brevimanus. Taxonomy (NCBI): domain Eukaryota; kingdom Metazoa; phylum Arthropoda; class Malacostraca; order Decapoda; family Coenobitidae; genus Coenobita; species Coenobita brevimanus. The sequence continues at coordinate 48,215,655 of NC_137033.1, read as the reverse complement.
TAATTCACAAAGAGAGTATGCCCTACTACTCATTAAATTCGTCTGGTAGTATCCAGAAAAAAATCTGTTCAAGTCACCATTCTACTCTTGACGAGGAGATGAGGTGCTGTTTAAAACATTATCGTCAGGCAGAAGCAAGAATAAAACAAACCCAGCAAAACTGTGCAGCCCCACTCCACCTTGTTCCTATGGTTTTTGCACTGGGCCACCCCTACATGCTCATACAGTTCAATAAATTATTTTCAGCTTGTGCAACTGTGCATGCATATAAATGTGTACATATTTGTGTAAATAAACATATCCCCCTACCCCCCCTCACACACAGTAGGCTTTCGACATCCTTTACTGTGTGGAATATTACTGCTAGGAACGTTGAAATTCCATCCTTCTGCCAAAAAGGACGTATTTTTTAGTTTTTTCCTTTTCTTTATCACAAGAAAAAAGTAAACTGATATGGTTTCCAGATGTTTTTCATTAAACTATCACCCAGTAAACTTATCTCACTTTACTTTTGGAATTTGCTCATATGTTTCGTTTTTGCGTGATGCTCCATACAAGGTAATCGTTATAGACAGACAGACGGACGGGCATAAAGACGCAGACTTCACAAAAGGGTCCTAAACATCTTTAGCGTTTAGAGTTTTTGACATCTCTTACAGGTTTTGCGTGATGCTCTGCACAAACGTTGCACAAAAGTTTCATGACAAACACACTGACGCGAAATTAGAATTATACATACATACGTATATAAATAAAAACATACATGCATGAGAGAATATACCACAGTTTCTCCACAAAGGGAAGTCTCACAAGTAAGCCTTTTGTCCAAATATCGTGTCATTGTTATGCAGCATCAGCCACACCGTCTCCCTCTTTACCTACCCACCCCTCTGTCCACACCCCACCCCACCCTTCCCCTCTTTACCTACCCACCCCTCTATCCACACCCCACCCCACCCTTCCCCTCTTTACCTACCCACTCCTCTATCCACACCCCACCCCACCCTTCCCCTCTTTACCTACCCACCCCTCTATCCACACCCCACCCCACCCTTCCCCTCTTTACCTACCCCCCCTCTATCCACACCCCACCCCACCCTTCCCCTCTTTACCTACCCACCCCTCTATCCACACCCCACCCCACCCTTCCCCTCTTTACCTACCCACCCTTCTATCCACACCCCACCCCACCCTTCCCCTCTTTACCTACCCACCCCTCTATCCACACCCCACCCCACCCTTCCCCTCTTTACCTACCCACCCCTCAATCCACGACCCACACCCCACCCTTCCCCTCTTTACCTACCCACCCCTCTATCCACACCCCACCCCACCCTACCCCTCTTTACCTACCCACCCCTCTATCCACACCCCACCCCACCCTTCCCCTCTTTACCTACCCACCCCTCTATCCACGACCCACACCCCACCCTTCCCCTCTTTACCTACCCACCCCTCTATCCACACCCCACCCCACCCTTCCCCTCTTTACCTACCCACTCCTCTATAGTCACCCCACCTCACCCTTCCCCTCTTTACCTACCCACCCTTCTATCCACACCCCACCCCACCCTTCCCCGCTTTACCTACCCACCCCTCTATCCACACCCCACCCCACCCTTCCCCGCTTTACCTACCCACTCCTCTATCTACACCCCACCCCACCCTTCCCCTCTTTACCTACCCACCCCTCTATCCACACCCCATCCCACCCTTCTCCTCTTTACCTACCCACCCCTCTATCCACACCCCACCCCACCCTTCCCCGCTTTACCTACCCACCCCTCTATCCACACCCCACCCCACCCTTCTCCTCTTTACCTACCCACCCCTCTATCCACACCCCACCCCACCCTTCCCCTCTTTACCTATCCACCCCTCTATCCACACCCCACCCCACCCTTCCCCTCTTTACCTATCCACCCCTCTATCCACACCCCACCCCACCCTTCCCCTCTTTACCTAACCACCTCTCTCTCCACACCCGACCCACCCTTTACCTCTTACATACTGCATCTCTCTCTCTCTCTCTCTCTTGTGGTCGGTGAGGCAATGGAAATGCGAGGGAAACAGTGTTCTTATTTGTTTCTGCGGAGCGTTACCAGGGAGAGGAATCTTGCTTGTGCCCTTCCTTCCGTCCTTCCCTCCATAATACTTTAACATATTCCTGTTCCCTCGCTCCTTAATACCTTTCATATTCCTCTTCCTTCTTTTCTTTATCCTTCACTGTATTTCTCTTCATTCCTTCCTTCCTTCCTTCCTTCCCTCATCATTTTTGTCTTCCTTCCATACTCCATCATATTGCTCGTCCTTCCTTCCTTTGTCCCGTTTCATGTTCCTCTTCGTTTTCTTTTGGTTTGTTTTTTTCTTTTGCCTGGATGAATGCTACCATTCCCCACTGGTTTCCTTCCCCGACTTTTTTTTTCTTCGCTCCTTCCTATATTTTGACCCTCTAGTAGCCTTCCCATCTCCTCCTTCATATTCCCCATTTCTTCATGTTTTCCTCTGTTTCATCTTTTTTTTTCCCCTTGGTCTTCCGCCAAAATATTTTCTTCCTTCACATTGTTTTCGTCTTCTTGCTTTCCTCCTTCCCTTCTCTTCTTTTTTCACATTCCTCATCCATTCTCGTCGTTTTTCCTTCTTTGTCTGCACATTTTTTTTCCCCCAGTTTCCTTCCTTCATTTCTTCCTTTCCACTCTCCTTTACATTCTACTTCCTTTTACCTCCCTTGCATCACCTTCCTTCGTATTCTCTTCCTTCTTCCTTCTCTGCTACTCCTATAGAAGTTGATATTGTTACGTTCTCTTCGCTAACTCCTTTCCTGTAAAATCATTCCCTTCTTTCTTTTCTCACTCTTTCCTCACCTGTTTCACTTTCGTTTATATCTCTTTCTCTTTGTATTGTATTTTCTTATCCTCCATTCTCTCTCTCTCTCTCTCTCTCTCTCTCTCTCTCTCTCTCTCTCTCTCTCTTCCTATTTTCGCTCTTTTCTTTCCTGCCTTCTCACTTTGTCTCGTCTTTCCTGACTTCTCTTTTCTCTCTCTCCAATTTGCATGTTGTCTTCTTTATTACTTTCTCTCCTTCTATCGTGTCACTCTCATCTTTCACCAGGATTCCTTTTTATTTATTACTTTTTTTCTTTCTACAAATTTTTCCCCTCAGTTTTCCTGTTTCGCTACCTCTCATCACGTTCCCACTTTCTCTTATTCCCCACTTCCTCTTCTCTCCTCTTTTCTGACTTTACTGTTCCCTCAGCCTCTCTGTTTCATTCTCGTCTCGTTCTACGTTTCTTGTCCTGAAGAGCTTAACCCTTTCATTGCGATGTTCACACGAGCAGTTGATTTCTGGCCAATCCCTGCCAATTTTAGCACCTTTGATGCGTCAACTGCAGAGTGTGTGTGTGTGTGTGTGTGTGTGTGTGTGTGTGTGTGTGTGTGTGTGTGTGTGTGTGTGTGTGTGTGTGTGTGTGTGTGTGTGTATTTTGTAGTTATGTCTTTACTGCAATGCCGTATTTTATTTTTACTTTATTCTTGTTTCCTTCAGACCACTTTATCAAGCCTTGGAAATACAGTCACACGGAAGGTTTACAGACTATACTGTACAGCCTGTAGTAACACTTTCATTATATTGTTTTTACTCTTACTTAGCCAAGAATTCCCATCTCTCCAGAACATCTTTATTATATTGTTTTTACTCTAACTTCACCTTGAATTACCATCTCCCTATCTTGATTTTTGAGCTTTAGCAAGAGAGTAACATGATACGGCGCTGGTCACGAGAAAGTTATATGAAAATGATGCACAGCCATAGAACTGTCAGCACTTGAAAGAAGCTACAAAAGAACGAAAATGTGGGCCAAGTTTCGGGAAAACGGGTATAGTAGGAGGCTTTTCTAAGCTCAATAAAATCGTCTGGCTATTGGAACATGTATTAAAATTATGAGAAACTGTGGTGAACGGTTTATTTTCTGCATCCTTCAGCTTCTTCGTTTTTTCCTTCACAGTCCCTCTGTTGATTTCTTTATTCCCTTCCCACCCTCCATATAGTCACCCAGGTTCTCCACTATATACCTTGCCTCTCCCTACTCCCACTTCCCTGTCCTTCCCTTGTGTTCATTCCGGTAGAGTTCCTTCTCACCGCCTAACTCCTTCCGCTCCAGGCCAATCCATTTCCATCAGTGTCCCCTCCACATTTCACCTCTGCTCGCCTCTCCTTGACTTCCTCCCTTTATTTCTTCCTCTTGCTCCCCTCGCTGGCTTCCTCCTTCCCCCCTGGATGTCTCACTCCGCACCATCTTAATCGTCATTTATCTTCTCCAGTGTCCTTCTTGTCTCCTCCAGTCCTGCAGCTCAACCAAATCCGCTTTTCCTGTCCTACCCTTTAAGATTTACTATGTACTCTTTTCTCCTGTTTCCTGTTTTCATCTTACCTTCTTCCTTCTCCTCCTCCTTCTCTTTCTATCTCCTCCATTCTTTCAGTTAAACCAAATCCTCTCTTTCTCTCTTCGTGTCATCTCCTTTTGGCTCTTCGTCTTTTTTTTTCCTATCTCTTCTTTTAGTTTTCCCTTCCTCCTGTAGTCCCATAGTTCCTTCTTCCTGCTACTTTACCTCTTCCTCTATTCCAGCAAAGACAGGCACAGAAATCTTCTTCAGTTTCCTGTCCTCTTAAGTGTGTTCATTCTTCACTCCTTGCGTTTTCTTCCGTTCTTCATTTTTAGCTTGTTCATCTTTTTCTTTACTTTAATATCCCTTTCGAGTTTTTTTTCCTTCCCATCCCAACAGTCATAAACGAAATTTTTTTCTCAAGCTGTCGCCGTTAGTATATCTTCTCTATTTTATTTCTTACTCTGTCCTTAGTCATTCTTTCTCTTCCAGTCTTGCATCCTGACCAACTTTTTTCCTCTCTTATTTTTTCTTCCAACCTCTCCGTCTTTTCTTCCTCCTCCTCCTTCTCTAACTCCTATCTCTTCCAGCGTTGCATCTAGGCCGAATTCTATTTCCTTTTCCTGTCGTCTTCTTCAGTGTATTTTCTTTCTTCTCCTAGTTTACAATCTTTCTCTTTTCTTATATCCTCTCAGTGTTCTTCCATTAGGTTTGAGACCTCTTTTTCTTACTGTCTATCTATCTATCTATCTATCTATAGCCCGACGCCCTAATCAACCGATGTATTTTATTTTCATTCTCTTAGCTCCTCTTTTTCATTTTATTTTCTTCTTGGCACTTCTCTTTTTGTTTCCTGCTTTCCGTTCTTAAAGTTCAGGTTACATTTCTTTTATTTTGCTGTCTTCTCCTCTCGGCTGCTCTTCTTGTTCATTATGTTCCTTTTTCACCGTCTGATTCTCTTTTACTTCTTTCTCCTTTTATCCTTCTTTCATCGTTACTTAATCTTCTTCTCCCCTCCAGTCTTGCACCTAATCCAAATCAGTTTTCTTATTCATGTCCTCTTTAGTCTGCTCATCTTTTTGCTCATATTCCCCTTCTCCTTTCTTCTCTAATTCGTTTTTATATCTACAGCTGTTTTCTATGTGCTTCAGATTCTCATTCCTGTTCATATCTTCTTTCCACGGTTCTATTTTTTTTTTCTTCGTGTCTTATTTCCTTTTTCTCCTCCATCTCCGGCTTTCTTTTATTTGGACCTGCTTCCTCTTCTTCCTCCTGTTTTCTTTGTCGTCTTCTTTTTCTTCTGCTCGTTCAAATTATTTTCATCATCATCATCATATCATCATCATCATCATCCCATCTACTACGGTACTGAACGTGAATCAACTTTTATTTTCTTCTCATTTTTCCTCCATCTTAACTTTTAATCATTTGTCTTTAAGACGTATTTCCTTTTCTTTCCCTCCATACTCTTCACTGTTAACTCTCCATTTTTGCCCCCCCGCCTCCCTCTCTCTCTCTCTCTCTCCTGCCCTTTATACTCGTCACAATGGCGTTCAGAAGGTACCGCGCCAACCACTTTCAAGATTCTACCCGTCATCGCGCTCAGCCCAGCCTTTGCTGCTGCTTCTCTCTGTCAATTTCGTTTCGGCTTCTTTCAGTCTTTTTTTTTTTTCATCAGAATACCTGAGTTACCTTCGTTTATGTTAAATCTGAACTTTGCACTTTGGTTTTCCCTGTATTGCGTCATGTCCTGCCATAACCCAGCCCCACTAATTTATTATACCTGATATTTCCTCTATCATTATTTTGAACAACTGTTAAGGTCACAAGGCAAGGTCAACTTGAACAGTTTTGACTCGGTTTATACCAAACTTGGTGAATGGGTTGAGGATTCGGCAAGAACAAAGGTAGTCGATTCTGAGAACAATCAAAGGGTAAGGTCAAAGGTCAACCCAAGTGAGCTTGTCTGTGAATAAAAGAGCATATAGTGTTAATATACTGTGGACCAGACTTGGTGGGAGGGTGAAGGTCAGCTGCTGGGATGACCCCTTGTTTTTAGAATAGTTGATCATGGGACAAGGTCATATAGTAAGGACTACTTAACTTATTTATCGAATTTAAACAAAATTTGGTGGAAGGATTCAAGGCAAGCCAACGATGAAGGGATCCGATTTTGAGAACCAGCCAAAGGTCGAGGTCACGGGTAAGGTTGAAGTTCGACTTATGTATGTTGTAGTGTACCGGTATTTACTTGATGGTTTTGAACATCACCTACGCTTGTCTGTCTTGGCTTAGTTTAATCCTGCTACTAGACGATTTTGTTCAGCTTTAGAGAAACCTATATAGTGATGGAAGGGTTAATAAAGACCACATCCAACATCTTTCAGTTCCAAATTTATTCCCTGGGATGAAGCATATTGCTTGGCGGTAACCCGAATTGAGTAAGCAACGACGTCCTCGTAGTAAATGAATCAAGACATTGTCTAAACATAATCTCTGTCATCATCAATCTTCGTTCACATACAGCCTACTGCCTGGATGGGACCCCTCAAGCTGATATCAATAAATCTGAATCCCTGCCGACACGACACCCGTGTAAGCTCCTCTGTGAATGTCAGGTTCACTCCCTTGCTGAGATTTGGTCTTTCTCAGCCTGTATTTTCTGCATCTTTGATTCTTTCCTGAACAGCAAAACAGGACGCTTCAAAATTTGTTAACTTTTACATGGAAATTAATTTCCAATTTTCTACCATTCTCCTATTTATTCGATCAGTTTAAATTCACCATACCACTTTTTCCCTGCGTTAACTGCGAACCCTTAGTTAACCTAGCTTCTGTCTTAACTTAGACCAGATCAACCTAGCCTAACCATTCAGTGTTTTATTCTGCTTTCTCTTACATAAACAGTTTTCATTTATCTACTCCACCTCAGTTTTCTTCGTCTTATCTTAGTCTGCCATCACAAAATCCAACAGTCTCTCTCTCTCTCTCTCTCTCTCTCTCTCTATTTCCCTCTTGTCCTTTCGCTTCCTCGTTTCCTCTATCTTATTCTTACTCCTCTCGCATTCCGACTGTCCTTCTCTCCACATATAGCTCTCTTGGTCTTTGTCCCATTCCCTTTACATTTCCAAATGCATTCCTCTTTCCTCGGGCTGCCGGTTGTGCATTTAATAAGACGTTCAACTCGCAACCAGAAGAACAGTACTTTATCTTGCCTATCAGTTACTTGGACAAAGTTTGTTTTCTCCTTGACCCTGTTTATCCAGCAGTGCAATTGGGATTCTTTACGTAACAGTGACTATTGTGGGTCGTAATTTAAGAGGTGATCGCGATATAGAAGAACAGATTGTCTGTCTCCATGACCCTCGTGATGGTGATACGCATTATGAGCTTTGTTTACTTATTTTTATTTTCTCTCTCCTCTAATTCTTCAGCCCCCCCCCTCTCTCTCTCTCGGCCGTGTTGCAGCATTAGTCGGCAGGGTATAATTGCAAGGCCATAAGGTATACACCTCTTAATGAGACAATACATCTCTGACTACAATTGTCTTTTATATTTAGTCTTGTTATAGCCAGACAATTTTATTCAGCTCAGGAAGAGATGTTTTGACATGGATGGATAGATACTGAACGATTCAGTACTAGTTGTCTTTCTCAAAGCTGAAAAAAATCGTCTTTAAGTAGCTATGATGAACTAGGTTGCCACGTGGTAATTTTTTCCCCAACGCTTTCCATGTGTCTTGCGCAATGTTACTTAAATTTTTATTTGCACATTCAGCTACAAACGCAAACTTATATTTAGAGAACACTTCAACAATTAACACTTATACATTATCATTCTCTCTCTCTCTCTCTCTCTCTCTCTCTCTCTCTCTCTCTCTCTCTCTCTCTCTCTCTCTCTCATAAAAAAGCCCCAAGCGTGTACCATAAGCGTGTAACCTCATCCCATGAACCACTTTATAGCCCTGATCGCCACAGCCTTTGATACTTACCATTGCCAGTCTCCTTAACTACTTTACTGTGTGTGTGTGTGTGTGTGTGTGTGTGTGTGTGTGTGTGTGTGTGTGTGTGTGTGTGTGTGTGTGTGTGTGTGTGTGTGTGTGTGTGTGTGTGTGTGTGTGTGTGTGTGTGTGTGTGTGTGTGTGTGTGTGTGTGTGTGTGTGTGTGTGTGTGTGTGTGTGTGTGTGTGTGTGTGTGTGTGTGTGTGTGTGTGCGTGCGTGCGTGCGTGCGTGCGTGCGTGCGTGCGTGTGTGTGTGTGTGTGTGTGTGTGTGTGTGTGTGTGTGTGTGTGTGTGTGTGTGTGTGTGTGTGTGTGTGTGTGTCTGTCTGTCTGTCTGTCTGTCTGTCTGTCTGTCTGTCTGTCTCTCTCTCTCTCTCTCTCTCTCTCTCTCTCTCTCTCTCTCTCTCTCTCTCTCTCTCTCTCTCTCTCTCCCTCCCTCTCTATCTATCTATCTCTCGGCCGTGTTGTAGCATTAGTCAGTAGGGTATAATTGCAAGGCCATATGGTGTATACCTCTTAATGAGACAATACATTATCTTCCCGAGAGAGAGAGAGAGAGAGAGAGAGAGAGAGAGAGAGAGAGCAGGGGCTTGTATGTAGTGTTATATAAGATATATACCGGTACGACAAGGCAGTGGGTGTCTGTGTATCCTTAATGAGACATGATAGGGCTTGGATGTTACCTGTTTTGTTTGCCGACGATGTTATTCTCTTACCTAAGTGAAGGTGAGTAAGTGTTGCAAGGCCTGGGGAATGAGTAGGTAGAGAGTGTGTAGAAAAAAAAAATCGAAGTTTATGTAATGAAGAGTTCAGGTATGGTGTCTGAGGAATGAATTTACAGAGTGCACAGTGAGGTTAAATGGTCATGAAATAGAGGACGTGAGTGCCTTCAAACTGCAATATAATAAACAAAGACGGGAGTATTTAGGATGAAGTGCAAGACAGGATACAGCAGGGTAAGAAGGTTGCAGGTATAATGAGGCCGGTGATAAGGTTTAGTAAGGTGAGCAATGAAGTAAATGAGTAAATGCACGACAGCACTGAGATCCCAACTCGCACGTATGGTACAGAAGTGAAGCTTGGACTCTGCTGTACTGACCCAAGTTTGAGAATGAGAATAAAAGAAATGTGTTTGAGCTGAGTATGTGAAGCAATGTAGAGAGAGACAGACAAATGAGGAAATTAAGGGTCGTTGTGGTGCTAATGTGAATGTACTGGAAATTTTGGGGGAGAAGTACTTCTGAGATGCTTTGGTCATACGAGTATAGAGAATGGTGAAGTAGGGATCGGCTGAAAGAGTGCATGCAGGTGATGTGGACGGGAACAGGGGAACGAGACCGTGGATCAAGTGGAGGGAGAGTAAAAGAGTTACATAATTGAGGGAATTGCAAACTGGAGAGAGGGCAGCCTGATGGCGGAGGACAATGTGACATGGGGGCAACTGATTTGTAGTTACCCTTTCTGGATGTCAGTTGGTTAACTACAGATGGATAAATATTTTAGCACGCTGTATAAGTAGCACAGAAAGTAACTAATACATTCTTCACGCAACACGGGCACACTTAGGAAAAATCCTCACAATTTAGCACACCCATAAATACCTTTGTATCATTACTCCAGTACACTCAGACTCTGACACACACAACAACGTTAACAAGTTCTAACAGTGTACACCCAGGCACACTGTACATGTACATCTATCATCGAGGCGACTTGTTCAGTGTCCTCCAACAACGCCAACATATAATGCATGGCGAGTTGGGAACATAACGGATAGTCTTTTCTCTTTAATCCCTTCAGCCAGATGTTTATTTTTTTTTTTACTTACAGTACACAATATGACCCAGTACTGAAAGGGTTAATGAATCCTTTGACTAACTTTTCCACTTCCAAACATCTTGCCAAAGCAATATAAAAGCCGCTGAAACTAGCAAGAATAAAAGAGCAATGACGTCATCAGAATAAAGGGGCTGACAATGGCATACTGCAGGACACTGTGTACCTGCCATCACTGAGACATACCATCACAGTTTTTGGCAACAGTTGCAACATATATTACATTCCGTGCAAGACTCATAACTGACAGATTTTTGTGCTCATACGCCTGGAGCGAGAACAAGAACACACACACAATATTGTAAACAAAGGCAGTCAAGCACAAACTATTCGGACACACACACTTCGTATATCAGTTCCACTGGTGGAGCAAACACACACGGACACATACACATACAAAAAACGCACTCACACACACACACACACACACACACACACACACACACACACAAGCACCTCTTCCTTGGCGATATATTTTGCACATTTCATTTCTTTATCGTACTGATGTCAATTACGTTGATATTATATATAAATAGTTTAATGGACAAGAATATTATGGTGTAACACGCAAAATATACAACAAGGGAAGAGGTGTCCCAGCATGTATAGGAAATGGAGTTATGATAGGCAGCAAAATATCAGAGACAGGGGGGGGGGGAGCCACAAATTGCAGGGGATATGAAAAACACAGGAAAGAATTCAAACATGCTACCCTGGCCGGTGGAATCGTCAGACTAAAATCAAATGGTGTGATGACTGATGCCCCGCAATATCATCAGTGCCAACAGCAGTGCGACAGAAATGCTAGAATTATACAGACGGACAACTTAACGAAATATTCAGAGTTCGTATGTATGTTAGCAACCAATCTACCGTGAATAATATGGCTCAAAATGGGTGAAACAAAATAATTCGTGGCAATATTTACGTTCCACCGTTGTTAATCCATAAATCTGGCAGCGGTGACACGCGAGGCGTTATGTTTGTATTCTTGTTAGTAACCAAACTAGAGTGAAAAATGATATGAAAAATACAATCAGATTTGTTCATGACAATATTAAACTGACAAAGATACCTGTTAATTGTAAAATATTAAAGCTTAAGGCACACTAACATTCGCAGTCTCGTTAGCAACCAATCTAGTGCATATAATTAGATGAAAACTTTATCGTAAAAGAATAGATCGCTTAAAATACTTTGCTGTTCCTAATCTCTCTCTCACCTCTTCCTTATCAGTTGGTTTCTATTATGACAGTTAACTCTTTTTACCACTACAGCGACATATAAAGCATGTTTTTAGTAGGAACAGGACATCGAGCGGAGATACGAACATCTGTATTTCAGACATTCGACATTAAAATTTATGTCATTTCTCCTGAAGATTCAAAATCCTTGAAGCCCGTGGGGTCGACTCCTGCCACCTTATATGGTCTACCTAAGGTATATCAACCATCCGTTCCCCCCGGCCCATCATGGCTGCTTACAATATTTCTTCATTTAAACTAAGTTTTTAATCACTAATGAGTTTACACATAAGTATTCATACGAGTCTGCAAATTCCCTGTCTAAAGTTAATATACCTGACACGCAATTTATGTCCACGTTGGATGTTACCTCCTTGTTTACAAATATCCTCATTCATGAAACTGTTAACATAATTTTGAAACTGCTCTTTCAAGACGCTTATCTTTTCAAAAGAATGACAAAAAATCCATGCCAGGGGGCGCTTCATCATAGCCGCACCGTGAAAGGGATCAGGATTGCGCGCGCGCACGCAGACACACACACACACACACACACACACACACACACACACACACACACACACACACACACACACACACACACACACACACACACACAGCTTCATGTCTTATATACTATGTGTGTGTGTGTATATATATATATATATATATATATATATATATATATATATATATATATATATATATATATATATATAACATGAAGCAGATTGCAGAATGCTACACCCGCTCCTACATTGGTCCAAGGGCCAAACCTATGACCTTGTCCTGCGACTTTGTTTTTGGTCCTCTTACTGTTAACACTGAATTTCCTCATCATTGCCTGATCCTCAACCCTTCCAGCAAGTTCGGTCCAGATCGGATTAGAAGAGTAGATCCTGGCCTGCGACCTTCAACTTTGACCCATTGTTCTCAGAATCGATTCATTTAATTCTTGGTCGACCCTAAATCCATCCAACAAATTGGGTATAAACTAAATGTGAGTTAAAGGGCTGGCCTTTGACCTTTCTCTGTGAGCTTGGCCTTTTAACTATCAAATTACTTCATCTGTATCTGACCCTCAGTCCTTCCATGAAATTTGGCAGAAATTAGCTTAAAACTGCACAAATTTTGCTCTCTGCCCTTAACTTATGACCTCTAGTTCTCCACACCCTACAGTACTTTCAAGCCTGCTGTAGAGTTGGTCTAAATCGGATCAAAACTCTGAGTTACCGCTCATACACTGACAAACGAACACACAAAAAGACAGACAGAGAGATAAGACCCCCCAAACACACACACACACACCGAGCGATACAATACACCCGTCGAGCTGCAGGGCATGTGGTTATACAAATATTGTACTCACTGTACAAACTGACTTTGATGAACCGCACCACAAGCAGTGCAAAAACGTACACATCTTCCCAGTTTGCGAAACCACATGCATACAGTGTGAACAAAAGAATACTTTTAAGATAGTTTTTTGCTCCCTAATCCGTGAATATGATCCCAGCAGGAAAAAAAAAAAAAAGTGGGGGTGAGGACTCCTGTCAACCTTCACACTTATAATCTTCTTTTAACTAAGTGGGTCACCACATAAATACTGCACAGAAAAAGATGGAGGAAAGAATCCACTCACTCATCCCTATACCATCCCTATGCCAGAACACATGAAAAAGTAAGAAATTCATGTAGATGTCCACACAGCTAAAAAAGGACATTACATGCATACAGTACGAACAAAGAAAAACAAAATAAAGCTATTTCCCCATGGTTTTCGCTGGGAGGGAAATGCCTAAGAAAAACCACGAACTTTTGGAAAATTGTCGCAGCTTCAATGGGCATTACGAAAAGGATATATATATATATATATATATATATATATATATATATATATATATATATAACATTGAACACATTTTTCCCTGCACTACACAATCGCTCCACTGGCCGGAAATCTTAGAAAAAATGGGAAACACAAGTAAATCTCCACACAGTTTTGACCCTGCAATCCGATGACATAATTATATTTTAATCTTCCTTTCTCTAGACAATTTTATTTAGCTTAAAGATCTTTTGTACTGAAGGGAAAAATGTAAGTTGTATCTAACCCCACAGTTTCGAAGTCTACTTTGCTAAATATGATGGCCTAAAGGTAGCAAGAATTAAATGAAGATGTTCCTGAGATGATGAGCTTAAAGTAGCATCACCAACAGGTACACAATATAACCATGAAATAAAAATTATACAGATTTATCGCTCCTCCTTTCCCTAATTTCGTGATTCAGACACCGGCAGGAATGCATAAGAAAAATGTGAAGGTTTACATAAGCTTCCACTCTTGCAAATCTTGAAGAAACATAAAAGAGCATCAGACATAATACTGACAAAAGTAGTGTTTAGCTTATCAAATCTCTTCACTCACTCACTCACCTTTCCACTGGCAGGAAAAAAAAAAATGAGAAAAATAGAAAATACACAGAAATCTCAACACACAGATGAAAACGACATGTGTGAAAAACAACTGACCTTGAATTCGCAGTAAAGGGGTTGGTCTGCGTGTACAATGTCGCCGTAATCTGTGGGGATGAAACAGGGAGTCAGTAGAGATATTTTTGTGGGTGTATAATATTTGGTGGAGAGAGAGAGAGAGAGAGAGAGAGAGAGAGAGAGAGAGAGAGAGAGAGAGAGAGAGAGAGAGAGAGAGAGAGAGAGAGAGAGAGAGAGAGAGAGAGAGAGAGAGAGAGAGAGAGAGAGAGAGAGAGAGAGAGAGCTTTTGTGGTGTGTGTGTGTGTGTGTGTGTGTGTGTGTGTGTGTGTGTGTGTGTGTGTGTGCACTGCTTTATAATGTAAATGATAACTAAACAATGTATGTAGGGAGCTTTAGAAATTTGGGTTAAACTCTTCACTTTCATGACGTGTATGACATAATTTTACATGTTAATCTTGCTGTCTCCAAGCGATTCTGTTTTTTGTAAGAGAATCTCGAACTGGAGGTTATATATCTCTCATAAACCCCTTTCCCTATGAGAACACTCTCCCAAGTTGAATAAAGTCACCTGACACTAGCGAGAATGAATTTAAAAGTACCCCATCATACTGAAGTGGATCAATATCGACTTTATTTCTGACTTGGTTCTCTTGCTGCCACTATTGTTTATAAAGCTATGATCATTCTCTGAACCTTATAAGTGTCTGACTCACTGACAAAATGGAACAATGACTAAGAGAGGTTTTTCTGTTTCAGGTAAAGTGGTAAAGCCCGGAAACTCACACTGGTGGCAGTTTTCTGAGGCTCCCCAACAGCGGTCACACACAACGTCTACAGAAGGTCAGGGCTGCAGGTGCCATCACGAGCAAAAGTTCGCCGATAATCCCCCAGACAGTATTGTGTCCTGCCTTCCATAGTTCCCATTCCTCCACCAATATCACATAACATTCTCGCCTCCCACACTCTTTTTATTGGGTGTTTTGTATTGGTATTATAATTATAGGATGATGTAATTTAACACCTTACATCACTAAAGTCGACAGGAAGGTGTCGGCGAACTTTTGATTTTGATAGTACATTCGAACTTAAAAAGTTCCTGATACATATACTCGTACGTGAACAATCTGTCACTGTAGACACTGAAGGAATTCCTCAGTTTCACGGTAGTCTGACCACTATGAAGAGATTCTTAAGCCATTAGCTTGATACACACCGACTTTCAGAATAATATTTTGTACAGTTTGACACCCACTGGACCACAGCTTTGTAATTTCAAGTGTTCAAAGAAACAAATATCATCCCAGTTCCGTCTGAAGAAAATTTACAACTGGCGAAATGCAATGAAAACCCTACCTTTACTGGTGCGTGTTACAGGTGGTTCGATTTTTTCCGCTATGTATACGTCAAACATTGAGAAGATACTCGTGTCTCTGTAAAACTGTCCACATACAAAATAAAACTAATTTCCCAAACGATGGAGATGTCTGTCCTCCCCTGATGGTCAACACACACGTCTTCACGAATGGGCCACACGGGTAAGAAGTTCGTAAAGAAAGAGATGATTGGAAGGATCAGAGTTTCAGCTGATGAATTTCTACTCATTATAAACAATAAACTTGTATATTTATGGATGAAAATATGATCTTTAATTTGTGTTACGGTCATGCACTGAAGTGAATGATTTATGTATAATGTATTATAGTCGCTTAGTTAAACCACAAAAACAATTAGCGCTGATGCGTGAGGTCACAGCAGAGGCTCAACCTGTGCCTGGAGCCAACACTATACTGTGTGTCAGTAGCATGAATTCAGTATCAACATGCGGCCCAAAGCGTTAACAAGGACAATTATCAGCTTATGTCAATAAAAGCAGCAAGACGATCTTTAGTGGCAGATCTAGTTTTCTAAGAGCCCGGAGGGGATGGCAGATGAGGGCACAGTGCAGAGGAGAGTCATGGGTCCGTATTCGCGTCGATTATGGAAGCTCCCTAATACCTTTTCCTAAACGATTTATTTTGCTTATGATACCTTCCTGCCATCATCTGTGTAAAACAGATACTTTCAATATCGCCATACTCTGGTTGAAAAACGTACAAAAAGATGTTAATCATCCACATCCAAAAATAAATCGCTAAGGATGAGGTGTTAGGGAACTTCCTTAACCGACAAGAATACTAGCCATGTAATGTTCCAAGCTGTTTCTTTAGACCTTGGTTCCAAGCTGATTCGTGTCCCGGCGCGACGAGGTTAAGGAGGGTGTGGGGAGTGAAGGGTAGGAAGGGAGAGAGGGAGTTGAGGGTAGGAAGGGAGGGAGAGAGTGGAAGGTAGGAGGGAAGAGTAGGAGTGGCGGGTAGGAAGGAAGAGAAGGAATGGAGGGGAGGAAGAGAGGGGGGGAGGAAGAGAGGAGGGGTTGAAAGATGGTTAGACAGAGAAGAAGGGGCAAGAAAAAAGGGAGAGAAGGAGCGGGAGGGGGACATAGATGTTATGGGAAGAGAGTTTTTGCTCCTTCTCCCAGCAGCATATTCCGTTCCTCTGCCTTGAACCAGTTGTCTTCGTTGTTTTCCTTCAGATGATGTATGCAAATCAGGTTCAGAATAAAAGTTCACCGGAGAGAGAGAGAGAGAGAGAGAGAGAGAGAGAGAGAGAGAAACATAACTCAGCAGTACCTCCGCCTACGCGCAAATGCCTACTCGCCAAGCCTATTACACTTCTGGTGGTCACGTACTTCATAAAGTTATCTAATTATGCTTTACTACGACAGTAATTCCTTAAGACACGTACATTACTTACCATTCTTTTTTATACATGATATAAGAAACCGTGTCCTCTGTGACCTTCATGCTTACAAAGAAAACGAGTGAATGATCAGCCAAGTAGCCTGTGACTTTGTCAGCAACTTCAGGGGCTTACATGGCTCACACCAACGTGAGAGCAATGTGGACGGCATATGGGGAAGCGGTGGTGGTAAAGTGAATGTAGCTTTGGATCTTATTTTCGTCGGATTGGGAGGCTCTTTAGCTCTTCTCCTTTAGGTTACAGGTATTGTTTTTTTTAATTAAATCTTATTATACCCTTTTATATTTCCTATGTCTTTCATATCTAGACAGAACTTGCATATGCATTCAGGACAATATTAAAGTGTCACATGCAAAAGTAACCAGATAAGGAGGTCCTAGAGAGCATACTTAGCCCACAAAAATACTAGCCTGGTTCACTGTAACTCACTGCCCCACCACACATAACGATGGTGGAGCAGTCAGAATAGGTCTGTATTACTGCCATTAAAAGTAATGTCCATTTACGGTTGACAACATACATATATCCCTCTGTCACCTGTATTCAATGTAGGAAGTAACCAGCATAAAGGAACGTGATGGGGACACTGGTGTATTGCATTTGTTATTGTTATATTACCTTCTTTTTGGTGCTGATACAAAAACACCAATAAAGATACAGAGTGAATCATTAAAAGTCTACAGGTAGAAGGCGGGCCAAGCGCACAAGTCTACCCCATCCCAACCCCATCCTTTCCCCTCCAAAGCACTGGTTAATTAGCTGGAACGATCAAAGGCCTGAAGCTTCATTCACTCTAAAATCAAAGCAAGTTTAATGACCTTGGTGTAGTCTAGTCGACAGGCATTAATGTAGGAATTGTTCTTCACTAATATAAGCATTGTTCCTAAAACAAGCATTCTTCGAGAGAAATGTCAAATTTAATTGATTGTACCCTCATATATGTATGACCATGGGTGAACTGAAAACTCCTTAGGAAATTATAATGAAGGGAATTTACATTTCACGTGACTGACCAGCTTAAAATTAATTGTTTTCCAAATAATTCACCCAATTTCAAGGCCACCAAAAGTCAAAATGACAGCGACGACATCCTGTGCACCTTCTTTAAACTCACATGGATAAGTATTGACGGGTTTTTTGTTTCAAATATGAACTAAAAATAACATCTTTCAAGTTTAATATGTAGTATGTTGGAACTGTGTGTGTGTATCGAGACATGATGGTGACTAAAATAATGATTATAATGATGGTACCATAATAATGATCGTGTGTTGATGGCAATGTTAATGGTGATAATGACGATGGTACTGGTAGGCTAAATGACAATAAAATTAATAATAATAATAATAATAATAATGATGATGATGATGATGATGATGATTATAATAATAATAATAGTAATAATAATAATAATAATAATAATAATAAATAAATAAATAAAAATAATAATAGTAATAATAATAAACACAGAGGCAGGCAAAAACATTATCGCTCCGCCTTCTAAAGGAGGATAATAATAATAATAATAATAATAATAATAATAATAATAATAATAATAGTAGTAGTAGTAGTAGTAGTAGTAGTAATAGTAGTAGTAGTAATGGCGGTGTATATAATGACAGTGATAACACCACTGACGATGATGAAAACAGTCATGACAAGTGTACTGATGATCATGGTGATAATTATTGTGATGATATGATCTATCTATCTATCTATCTATCTATCTATAGCCCGACGCCCTTATCCCGCAAAGAGTGGCCGCAGACAAAACGCCTCCAAGTCACTCTGTCACCCACCACTTGACTACCCCCCCCAACTCACCCCCCCTCCCTCATATACCTCTCAACTCCATCCCTCCACCTCATCCTCGGTCTACCCCTCCTTCTCCCTCCCTCCACCTCACCTACATACACCCTCTTAGTCAGTCTTTCATTCTCCATTCTCTCCACATGTCCAAACCACCTCAGTGTATTTCTCCTAATCTTCTCAACCACATCCACATCTACCCCACAACTTTCCTTCACTTCTTCATTCGTCAACCTGTCCCTCCACGTC
The DNA here is from genome assembly GCF_032717465.1 of Coenobita brevimanus. Classification (NCBI taxonomy): domain Eukaryota; kingdom Metazoa; phylum Arthropoda; class Malacostraca; order Decapoda; family Coenobitidae; genus Coenobita; species Coenobita brevimanus. The sequence continues at coordinate 48,196,847 of NC_137033.1, read as the reverse complement.
ACTCCACATGCTCCTCTCAAGTAACTCATTTCCACTGCTCTCACTCGACTTGTTCCCCTCTTGCAAGGTCCACGCCTCGCTTCCATACGTCAGGGTAGGGATCACAATACCATCATGCAGTGACTTAACTTCCATACTCACCTCCCTATTTCTCATCACTGCTTTCAGTGTACCAACAACCTTCCTTCCCTGCTGTACCCTTTCACGTACTTCATCCCCCATAGTTCCATCCTTACTCATCACACTACCCAAGTACTTGAATGCACTCACATTCTCCATATCCTCACCATCCAACCTCACTGCACACTCTGTGACTTCATTCCTCTCAAACACCATAACGTTACTTTTGTTTACATTAACTTTCAGCTTCCTCCTCCTACACACTGTCCCAAATTCATTCACCAAACCTTGCAAATCCCATTCATCTTCACTCAACAATACTGTATCATCAGCAAACAGCAACACCGGAAGCTTCCAAATCTCACCCTCATTCATTAGGGCCAGCCCCACATCCACTGCCCTACCTTTCACCTCCTTTACAACCCCATCCATATATATATTAAACAGCCATGGAGACATCACACACCCCTGTTTCAGTCCCACATTGAGATCAAAGAACTCACTCAGCTCACGATCCACTCGCACCGTAGCCCTAGCTCCCTCGTACATACTCTTCACAGCACTCAACAATTTCCCCTCCACTCCATATATTCTTAATACCTTCCACATACCTTGCCTATCTATTCTGTTATAAGCTTTCTCCAAGTCCATGAAGGCAGCATACACTTTCCTTCCCTTCTCTAGATACTTCTCCACTAAACATCTTAGAACAAATATCTGATCTACACACCATTTTCCCTTCCTAAATCCCCCTTGTTCTTCTCCAACTAGCTCCTCTGTCATATGCCTAATCCTATCAATGAGTATTCTACCATATATTTTACCAGTCACACTAAGAAGGCAAATACCCCTATGGTTACCACATACTTCTCTCTCCCCTTTTCCTTTGTACAGAGGAACAATTATACCTGATTTCCAGTCCCCTGGAACCCTTCCCTCTTCCCAAGCCAATCTACACAACTTCCATATCCACTCCACAACAATCTCACCCCCATACCTAAGCATTTCACCACACACTCCATCAATTCCTGGGGCCTTTCCCAGCTTAATCTTCATCATCGCTTCCACTACTTCCGCCCAACTGATCTCTTCCTCCCTTCTCTCATCTCTTCTTCTCCCAGCCATTCCCCAACCACTTATAATCACACTGCTCTCACTCTCTACATTCAACAAATCCTCAAAGTGCTCCTTCCATCTCAATTTCTCTCTCTTCTCCACCAACAATCTATTATTCCTATCTTTCACTCCCCTATTATTTCCCCTTTCACACTGCCTTACTTTCTTTACCTCCTTCCAAAACAATTTCTTACTCTCCCTCCATTTCACACTCAGATTCCTCCCAAACTCTTCATCCACTTTCTTCTTACTCTCCTTCACCAGTCTCTTAACCTCCCTTCTCCTGCTCACATATACCTCTCTCTTCTCTCTCTCATCTTCTCCCCTACCTCTACTCGCCAACCATTCACCATATGCCTTCTTCTTTTGTTCCACAGCTCGTTTCACCTCAACATTCCACCATGCTGTCCCTTGCACACCCTTGCATCTCCTCCTCACTCCACAAACCGCCTCACACGCTGCGCCTATCTCTTCCGTGAATATCTTACATACTGATATAATACTAGAAATAATTACAATGATATTTCTTGAAAGTTTTGTGAAGTTATTGGTAACAGTAGGCTAATTACATGACATCAACCATGTTGAATAATGAATATGAAACTAATGCTAGTGGTAACAACAATACCTATTATAAGTAATTAGTCCCGTAATAATGGTGATAGTAACGATGATGGCGATGGTGATAATACTGTTAATAACGACACTGGTAGGCTAATGATACAGGTGTTGAAGCTGGTACCGATGAAAATGGTAATGGTGGCGACGGTTATGATATGGTAATGCTGATAACGGCACTACTTACATTATCTCTACATTATCCGCGTCCCTGTTTCTTCATTTATCGTTCCCTTCATCTCTCTCTCTCACTTCGTATAACACAAATGACGGTGGAATAAAAAGAAACATGCAGAACTAAATAAAGAACATGAAACGACGCGATAAACGGAAAGAGAACACACGTGTACACGACGCAGATGCTAGAATGACACTGACCATAAACCTCGAAACATGGAGAGTCGAAACATCCGCGGGTTCTTGTCTCGGAAACCCAGTGAGTCACAGCTAATGAACCCAGCGCTGGTCCTACGTCACAGCAGGTGGCCAATAAACGCAGCCGACAATAAACCCAGCGCTGGTCCTACGTCACAGCAGGTGGCCAATAAACGCAACCAACAATAAACCCAGCGCTGGTCCTACGTCGCAGCAGGTGGCCAATAAACGCAACCAACAATAGCCTACACCCAGCGCTGGTCCTACGTCACAGCAGGTGGCCAATAAACGCAACCAACAATAAACCCAGCGCTGGTCCTACGTCACAGCAGGTGGCCAATCAACCTAACAATAAACATGTCTAAATGAATCAAAATAAAGGGTAAACATGAAAAATCTACACGACAAGGAGTGAATTTATTAACGAAATGAAACAAACCAGCTCACGCAACTTTACACAGAAGTGAAAAATGGAAAACAGAGTTGAATATCATAGAAAATGGGTAGAAATCCCTCTGCTTGAAGGGGGGATCTACTATATTTTCATTTAATTTTCTTTCCTATTTACAGTATCGGCCAACTGTTATCTACTCGTATAGTTTGTTAATGTATATTCTCTTGTTCCGTATATTGTGAAGAGATTGAAAGGCTAACAAAGAGAGTGTATGTAGGTATGAAATCGAACTAACTGGGAATAAGGAGAGAAAATGGCCGAGAATGGTTAAGGAAGCTCCCTAACATCTCTTCTTAAGCGATTTACGTTGTTTATTACACTTTGCCGTCCTCTTCTGTGCTGCATAAATAGTTGAATCACCACACTCTCCAAAAATAACATAAAAATGATCTTAGCCAGTCGTATCCTTAAGTTGGTAAGGAAGAGGTGTTAGGGAGTTTTCTTGACCGTTGAGAATACGAGCCAAAGAGAAAAGGTACACGAGGAAGAAAGGAGGTGGGGAGGGAGACCAAGACGCAGGTGAAATGATATTGTGGAAGGGAACATGAAGGTTGAGAAAGAGGTGGAAGGATGAAATCGAGGTGTAAGTGGGAGTGGAGGAGAGGAAGAACGAGAGCAAGGCGAAGAAAAAAAATCAAGAGATGTGATTTACTGGATTACTTGTAATGCATTATCAACAGACAAATAATGGGGATTCTTTTGACGTAAGTCTTTGCGGCTGGTAATTATAGTTCAGAGTTATAAGAGAGAGAGAGAGAGAGAGAGAGAGAGAGAGAGAGAGAGAGAGAGAGAGAGAGAGGAGGTGTGAAGTGGAAAGGGAGGAGGGAATGTGGGGAAAGAGGACATGAAGGAGGAACTATGTCTGGAGAGATGATAGAGCAGAGGGACGTAACCCCTGAGTTGATAATCGTGTGGATATATATATATATATATATATATATATATATATATATATATATATATATATATATATATATATATATATATATATATATATATATATATATATATATATATATATATATATAATCTTTCTCTCTATTCTTGCAAGCACCAATTACTTTCTTCTGATTTTAGAAGTCAGTGTGTGGTGAGAGGGTTAACGAAGGCAACATCTAACCTCTCAAGATCGAAGTGCTACTAAGCACGAATAAATTTAGGAATTAATATTATCATAGTGCAAGTGTTAATGGACATTGATTGTAATCATATAAGACCCATACACGTTTACTGGTACGCTACAACACTGGTAATTAGTATTACTGTAGTATCTCACCTTCACGCCCCAGCACATATTTCCAACATATAGCTGACACAACAACGGTGATTGCATTTTGTTCCTTATTCGGAGCAACGATGTAAAGGCAGACAATTTTCTAAAGATGAAAGGATTACCAGCAGGTGGAATGCTCATAACTGTCTTGAGGTGGGGACGGACAGAGATTATTTTATGTAAGCTAAAGCAAGATATTCTTTAAAATTAGACTGTACTTTATGTTCCATTGGGATATATAAGAAATGGTAGTTTATACTGGGAGGCTAAATAAACTACGAGATTGGAAATGCTGGGCTCAACCAGGCGGCAAAAAGAGTCATCCACCAGTCGTCACAATACCTCATTTTGAGACATCTTCGATAGTGCCAAAATAAGGATGTCAGCAAAACACAGGAAAAAAAAAAAAAAAAAAAAAAGCTGACAGGCAAAAATTGAGGAGAAAAATGAGGCGAAAAAAAAGGTAGAGAAATTTTTTTTGGAAGAGGCGAGAGAAGCATAACAAAAATAATACAAAAATCGAATTTCAGAAAAGCACACAAAAATGCTGAAAAGTGAAAGACGGGACGAAGAGGGAGGAAGAAAGGGAAGTGAAGGATGTAAAATTAAGGTAAACTTGCAGGAAATAAGAAAGAGATCTATCTATCTATCTATATACCTAGGCTGCTTCCCCCAAGGAAAGGGAGGTAGCCGAGACAGGACGACACACTCCCCATTTACTCATCCATTCAAACACATTCATTCGCATCTTAACCCCAAAGGGGAGAACGGACAGATCCTCACCTCACCACACTGCACAAAGGTCAACTGCGCAATGCAATCAGTGACATCCGCAGCAGGGCCCGACAGCAGAGCTGGTTTACCCCTGCCACATCATAACAGACTCATCCCCTTACCCGCACCTGACCTGAAATAGCTGATCAGACCAAATGCGGGAGAATATCCCCTCAGGGCTGCGTCATCACTTATTCATTCACAATTTCTCCACCCATTTCTGTCACGCACAGCCACTCTTCCTTGCTCAACAGACATCCCTCTCGCATCCAGCGCTCTCTTCACACTGTCCATCCATCCTATTCGTGGTCTTCCTCTCAGCCTTACACCTCTCACATCAGATCTAGTTATCTTTTTCACCAATCGCTCATTATCCATTCTCTCCATATGCCCAAACCATCGCAACACCCTCTGCTCAACTCTACCAGCGATAACAATGGTAAAAAGTAATGACAGAGAGGTGTTAGAAAAGATAACAGAAAAAAACAAGCCAACAAAGGGGCGAAGAAAGGTGTTTGAGGAAAAAAAGAAAATAAGGGAGAATACTGGAGTAATGATAAAACCTTATTTCAACATTTCTTACCTGACCCGAGGCATATGAGCAAGTTTAATATTTGTTTCCTTGCCTAGCAGTCCTCCTACGTGCCACACACCTACTTTCCTTTGCCATCTCTTCAGCGCTAATACCCACCGTCCATACTGAATACATGCTAGGACTGTCCCATTCAAGACCAGTGCAGTGGTATTAGCATGGGGGTCATTATCACATGTAGTGGGTCTTGAGGACGATCAGAGCAGTCTGCTTTATCGAAATTCAGATCATCAATATTCCAACCCAATATCGGTAAAAGTAAAGCCAGGGAATGTTAGAAAATACTGAAAAGGCTGGAAGGAAAGAAAAAATAGTGAAAAAAAAAAAAAGATGGAAAGGAAAAGAAAGGGAAGAAAATTAAGGAAGGAATGCGAAGTACAAGTGTAAAAGAACGTCAGGGAAATGCAGAAGAGACAGAGAAGCTAGAACAGGAGACGAAAAAGAAAAAAACAAATAAAAGTGTACATAATTAAGGGAAGAGAGTGAAAGAGACGAGGGAGGAAATAAAACACACAAAACAGGGCTAAGGGAGTGTCAGACATGGGCAAAAAACACTGACAGGAAAATAAAGGAGTAAATAGATGAAAAAAAAAGGATGGAGGTGGGAAAATATAAAAGGTATGACATGGAAAAGATGAAGACAAGAATCAAGAGGGGAGGAGAATGACTATAAAGAATGGAGAGAGGGGGAAGAAAAAGGATGAGGAAAAAATGCATGTACGATGGGACGGTGTTTAAGAGATATTTATGCAAGGCCAAGAGAGAGAGAGAGAGAGAATTCAACGTGTGACGTAATCATACATGCTGTCCTTCCTTCAGTTATACTAAAAATTCTGGACTCAAATTATACGATAAAAAGGCCGTCTTTGAGATTTCTATATGAAGTATGCAGACTTTATCATCATCATCATCATCATCATCATCATCTCCAACCATTACCTTTGATCACTGTCGTCATTGTCATCATCATCATTACTATCATCATCATCATCCTGTAATCCAGATTAATGAATGGAGTGGGTAAAAAAAAAAAAAAAAAACGCTGTATATGAAAATACGAAATACTGAATAACAGCTTAGGAGTGCCGTGTGAACTGTGCCATACAGCCATTCCCTCTCCATTGGTGCGTTTCAAACCCTCGGCTTCATCCATTAAGCGGAACCATATATCCGCACCAAAAGGCTTCACCTGGATCAGTCACTCGTGTTACATCCGTGTGCTACAAACAAGATTTAATACATTGTTTCTCCGAGTCAGTTATTACCCCTTCCCCTTACCCCATACATATACTGTCACACACACACACACACACACACACACACACACACACACACACACACACACACACCATGCCTTTCACCTCCGCAACTGACAAGGTATGTACAGAAAGGTAAACATTATTCTCTCACCGGGCTTGACAGAAATACATAAATCAGGCGTTTCTTTTTTACATGCTCGGAGGTGAATAAAAATGTGGCACTTTTCTGGCTTCGCGCTAATGAGTGTTTGGCTTGTGTGGGACGGGATCTGGTGCAGACGAGATGCTTTTTTTTTTTTTTTTTTTTTTTTTTTTTTAATCATAGGTTTTGACAGTGAGGTGGAGTGAATTAATAGCTTTATGTGACCCGACATAAAAATGATGCAGTCTGTGTTGTTGATGGTGGTGTTGGTGTAATTATAATTAAATGTTGATGATGGTCGTGAAATTCATAATACAGATAGTATTAATGGTAATCGTATATATATATATATATATATATATATATATATATATATATGATGACGAGGACATGGTGTATTTTAGAGATAAAGCTGACACTGAATATAAAAAGTCAATGCTGATAAAATGAAGAGGAACATGGAAAAATGATTAGGAATGCACCAAAGCTGATCATAAATGGAACATTACAAGATCGGTGTTCAACTACATACCTTAATATCCTCCTTGAGTAAAAATTTTTCTTATAATAATTTCATGTTTGTTTTTTTCATATTTCTTGATGTGTTTGAATGATGATGATGATGATGATGATGATGATGATAATAATAATAACAATAATAATAATAATAATAATAGTAATAATAATAATAATAATAATAGTAATAATAATAATAATAATAATAATAATAATAACAACAACAACAACAACATTAATATAATAATAATAATATTGATAAGAATAATAAATTTCATGCCTTTCTTTCATATTTCCTTAAGCATTTATCACTTTTACCTTGTGGTTGATGGGATGCCGTTGTCTGTTTGTTACTACAACAAACTCGCAACTTAAGGAACTCGAGTTCGATTTTCCGCCGATCAGACTGGTGGACTCCGTTTGTCTTCCCCGTTGCCTCTGTGCACCCAGCTGTGTGACATGGACATAGAGCAAACCAAGTACTGTGGGTCACGCCTAAGAGGAAGCTTGGGACTTAACCAGAAATAACTGTCAGCCTTAATGACCCTCTTGCAGTCGATAGGCATAAATATAATCCTTCTCTCTCTCTCTCTCTCTCTCTCTCTCTCTCTCTCAGGGTTTTGGTTGATGAGTTTGATTGGTGGGATGTGTTTAACTGGAGGAGAGGGTTTAAGGGGAGACTACAGGGCAATATCTCTCTCACTCATATATCCAACTTCATACCTTCATAAAGAGTTGCGTCAAATTCACCAACAGGCATAGATACTGCAGTTGGTGCCTTATCTAATGTTCTTATGATCAAACCTCTAACACACAATCCCTCGTAACCCTCATGGTCGTGTCAATGTTTGTATCTTATTTAAGCTGACACCAGACGATTATATTTATTTGCCGGCGAGTACAGAAGCCTGTGAATGTTGATATTGTTATCGTTAATTGTCTCGTCTGCCTCAACTCTAGGAATTTACGACAGGCCAACGCCAGACAGTTTTCAGTTGCGGATGAGTTATGGCAGCTTCAGTGTTTATCAGTCCAATTACGGTATGGAAACCATCTTTATTCTCCAGACATATAAAAAAGGAGGAATATAACGTTATCAGCCCGAGGACATCTTTTTCACTTTATTCTTGCTATTGCCTGGTGATTCTATTCATATATGTGGTTGTCCGGACCTGAATTGGACGGCTTGGTGGCAGCAAGAATAAAATAAAAAGGGGTGGACCTAACGGAGCTGAGCAGAAAGATGGCCTGAATAATTTGCCTCTTGTTAAGGCCATCAAGGAGAAGAATTTTATATTGTATTTTTGGTATTTGAATGTTGGATTGAAACAGGGATGTGTCACGTCTCCATGGCTGTTCAGTCTGTATATGGATGGGGTTATCAAAGAGATACAGGTTAGGGCAGTGGATGTTGGAATGGCTCTAATGAGAGAGGACAGTGTTTGGATACTCCCTGTACTGCTGTTTGCAGATGTTACTGTGTTAAGTGAAAACGAAGGAGAACTACAAGGCTTTATGAATGAGTATGGAAGAATGTGTAAGAAACGGAATCGTAAGGAGAATGTAGGGAAGAGTAAAGTTGTGGACTTCGAGAGAAATAGTCACTGGATGTACAGTGAGGTTTGATGATAAGGAAATGGAAAATGTTAGTGCATTTAAGTACCTGAGTAGAGCGGTGAGTAAGGATGGAAGTTTGGAGGGCGAAGTGCTTGAAAGGGTACAAAAAGGAAGAAAGGTTGCTGGTTCTTTGAAAGCAGTTATAAGATACAGGGAAGTGAGCATGGAAGTAAAAAAATTCGCGCATGACAGTATTGTGATACAACTATAACGTATGGAAGTGAAGCTTGGACCTTGTTGGAAGGACACAAGTCAAGAGTGAGGGCACTGGAAATGAGTTATTTGAGAGGAGCACGTGGAGTTACATAAAGAGATATACTGACAAACGAGGAAATGAAGGAGCGTTGTGGTGTGGATGTGGATGTGATAGAAAGCATTAGAAGAAATACACAGAGGTGGTTTGGCCATGTGGAGAGGATGGAGATCGAAAGTCTAACGAGAAGAGTGTATGTGAGTGAGGTGGCGGGGGGGGGGGCAAGGATGAGATGAAGGGATGGATCGGAGAGGTATATGAGAGGGAGAGGTGTGAGCTGGGAGCAGGGCAGTGAAATGGCGGGTGACCGGGTGACATGGAGGCGATTTGTTTGTGGCCACCCCTTGCGGGATTAGGGCATCTGGCAATTGATAGACAGATAAACCGATTTTTGGTATGTTCAGACAATTTCATTCACTTTCGTTTAAATTTATCGAACTGATGTGGTTATATACAGCATTCAAATAATCCGTCACTCGTAGGGGGCTGTCGTGCTTTGGATTTAATCGTGTGGTACAGTAGTATCAAGAATAACATTTACATCTTGGGAGTGAAGAGATTACTACACTGGACAAGGAAGTCATTGTTGGTAAACACGGAAATGGCCTTAGTGACTGGTCTCTTGTTGAGTGGCTGACTAAAGAGAAGAGGAAGAGGGGGAAGAAAATGAAGAGGAAAAGGAAGAGGGCACAGCGGAACGGGGAAGGACAGGAGGAGGGGGGGAGAGGAAGAGGAGGGGAGGAAAAAAAATAAATGAGAAGTGGGAGGAAGAGAGGGAAGGAGAGGAAGGGGAGGATGTGAAAGAAGCTTCAGGGACGAGGGAGGGACAGAAGGCGTAGAGCAGAGGAGGAGGAGGAGGAGGAGGAGAAACTCTGAGGAGAAAAGTGAGAGGAGCAAATGTGAAACGAGGTGAGAGAAGCTTATAGATGAGGGAAGAGAGGGAGGAGGAGAAGTGAGGAGGGACGTAGGTGGAGGAGGAGAAGAGAGGTGAGCTTGGTAGGGGAGGGGGGGAGATGTAAAGGAAAAAAATAGGATAGACAGTAGCAGGGATAACCTATTACAGAACATTACTGTGTGGCGAGAGTCGGAAAAATTAACTAAGTATAACTACTATGTGACGGATTAACAGGACGGTTTAAATTTCTGACTACAAGGAATTTTTATCATTAAATAATATCGTGTGACCTTAATAAAAAAAAAATACGTTTGATAATACTACTGCAGTGGACGGGTTACTGAGACAGGTTTTAACTACGACTGGAGGGAGTTATAGAAAATAGCATAATTTCGTGCAACACTGGCCTAAAAAATAAACATACCTGTACCTGTTACAGTACAAATGGGAGGATTATCAAGACCATTTTAGGGAGGATTATCAAAGCCTTTTTAAAATGCTTTCGCTCTTGGAGATTTTTCACAGTTCAATAAAATCGATTTACGTTAGCCACGATAATATATCTACGAGTAGAAAGAGAGAGAGAGAGAGAGAGAGAGAGAGAGAGACGGACCATACAAAAGAGGATCCGATAAGAGAAGTTTTCAAGAAGTAGCGTGAATCATTGATAAAAGAATGCGGCCTACCCAACAAAAGGAAACCAGGGGAAGCATTTGTAAAGGATGTCCACCAATTTTTGCGATAAAAAGGTTACAAAATTTTAATAGGTCCTTTTGTTCACCCATTTTTTTTTACTTTATTATTTATCAGATTATCTATGAAGTGTCTGGCGTGTGCACAGGTTAAGGTAAAAATATATACAAACTATTTTTTTTATTTTTGTATAGGTTAGGCTGATACATTTCACGTTATTTTTCATTATAAACTGATTGCTAAGTGTTAGGTAGATGTATGGGTTAAGATGCAAGTATGAACACACTTTTTTTTTTTTTTTTTCAGAGTTTAACTTCAAGAACTTTCACGTTGTTGTTCACTTTCACGTTGTTGTTCACTTTCACGTTGTTGTTCAAACTAGAGGGTTAGCGGAATGTTTGGCAGCTGTTTGGGTTATGATATAGCTATAAGATAAACAGGCAATCCTATGCACAAATTACAGAAGGTTCAAAAGTTTTAAATTAAGCCACAGAAAGCAAGTTCCCAGGATCCCCACAATTCCACCCCACCAGTGATAACCACCTGGCCATACAACGCTGTTGGATGCATACAGTATTGTACGCATGTATTACCACACTGACTCCCATGATATTCACCACCACCATCATCATCATCATCATCATCATCACCATCATCCAGATCTCCTATTGCACTCTAGGGTAGGTGAGGTGGCGTCAGTGAGCCAGAAGAATCCTGATAGAAAGAGGTACTAATAATTTTTTTTTCAATACTAAATGAGTCACACTCCCATTCATTCTCCACTCACGCCCTCGGAATCCTGACTCTCAACTTCATCAAATCTGGTTTTGGCTGGAACAGAACAGTTGAGTTGTCCAGACCATGTGAAGGTTAACAGTACCGGTATTAACATTCACAGGCTCCTATGACTCACTCTCTGTTGAATAAAATCAAATGACGTTAGCTGGAAAAGGTACTAGAGTTGTTTCGTCAATGAGAGGGTTAAGGTCTTCATTTCACAGCGCCGTGAACTGTACGTAAAACATTATTCCCACATTCTGAAATTGTGAATATTTTGACGATACAGCAGTTTTGGCCCGTCTTGGATCCACTTAAGGCAGGAATAGAAAGGAATCATTTGTATTTATATTCGACGAGGCGAGGGAAAGAGAGGTAGGGGTGGTAGGGAGGCTGGGGAAGGGGGTAGTGAGGGAGGGAAACAGTGAGGAGGTGTGTGTGTGTGTGTGTGTGTGTGTGTGTGTGTGTGTGTGTGTGTGTGTGTGTGTGTGTGTGTGTGTGTGTGTGTGTGAGAGAGAGAGAGAGAGAGAGAGAGAGAGAGAGAGAGAGAGAGAGAGAGAGAGGTGAGGGAATAGTTTCATGCATTATTCAAATAATAATCCAGTCTCATTATATCCATTGTGGGTGTAGGAGTCCCATGCTGGGCTGTCACAATACAACAAATATAAACTCACAAGGACAGAGATTTCCTTCAGCTGAATAAAATCGTCTGTCTTGTTCACATCACAAGTTTAACTCATTCATTACAACGACGTATTATTTGAGTTTATTCTTCATCCTCAGAATTATGTCTACCAGTGAAGGGGTTAATGAAAGGTTACACACACACACACACACACACACACACACACACACACACACACACACACACACACACACACACACACACACACACACACACACACACACACACACACACACACACACGGGTTAAAAATCATCTCTGGGGCTTGATGGAGCAAAATATGAAATACGTCATTGGGCTGAAGGAGTTGTTTTTATAATCCCAAATTGTCTTAAGTCAAGGTATTTGTTGATCGAGTTTGTAGATGGCTAATTATGTACCCTGTTTTATCAGCCACACCCTCTTTCTCTCTCACACTCATTTAATCCAACCTTATCTAACCTAGCCTGACGTGACCTGACCTAACCTAACTTGACCTGACCTAACCTAACTAGACCTGACCTGACCTAACCCAACAAGGCTTAACCTAATCTAACCTAGCCTAGACTAACCTGACCTAATGTAACCGAACTTAACCTTAACTGCCTCTTACACACGTCCATCTCTCTCTCTCTCTCTCTCTCTCTCTCTCTCTCCCTCTCTCTCTCAGTTATCATGATTTAACCTTTCACATCATCCTGCACTATCTGTTTTTCCTGGCACCCTTTTAAACAAAATACCTGCCCTTTCACTCTCCGTGTTGGTGGTGGTAAATATCAGGCTTAGAGTGAGGGTCTGGTTTTCTGTATTCTGTTTCCACATGTTTTATTTACTTGCAAATTTCCCAGCTTCCCTCGACGGAGATTCACGGTATTTGCTACACAACGTTGACTGGCAGTGTGCTTGACCGTATTAATAGGGAAGTGAAATAATCCAAAAGCGAGAAGCATACTTTTAACTATATTTCGAAATTCGTCAGTCTTTTGGAGTCGAAGGTAATTGGCTCATCATTTTTGAGATATTGTAAACCTGAGTAAGTGAAGATGTGATTTATGAAGTTTATTGTAGTACCAAGGTGGACATACTGGGATAACGACCTGCAACAGCTGCTCCTTATTTTCAGGTCTAAAGTTACACTGCTGGGTGAACAGGGACAAGAGTGAAATTATCGCTGCAATAATTAAAGAAATAACGAAGTAAACAGATAAGTAAATAAACCCGAGAAAATGAAAAGATAAAAACGGTACCCTTGGATTGAAGGGGTTATTGGCGATTAATTAGAAAGATCTCATTTCTGACACGGTTTCTTGATGGTATGGAGCAATGTTAACCCGTTCCTTATAAGAACTTACTTTATTTTGTTATTATTATTACCAGAGGAATTTATTTAACTTAGTAAGAAGTCCTGAACTGGAGGGGTTAGATATGGCCTGCTTTAACCTCATCATTGCTGGTGGACTTTTCAACTCTGAATATAAACCGTCTGGTGGTAGCTTAATTACAGTGAAGAAATAAGGCATCAACTGAAAAGGTTAAGCCTGGCATGGTATGGAGACTGTAAGGGAACTACTGACAGTGCCCGTACACTCACCAGACACATTTTCCTCGCCCAGTAATCCTGACTCAGGCTGGAGGGAAGTCATAGGCAGGGATTCATGCCAAAGGAAGGCCTGTTGTCCAGTGTTAAGGTGGTAGTTTGGATCTTTGTTACACTGCACTGGGAACAATTGGCGATTGCATTGTTACCCACCAGTCCAGAAAAGCTTTGAACCACTAACAACAGGTCTTTGTTCAATGTGAAACTCTGGCTGCGACTTCCCAGAATTAGCAATGGGGATGGAGGGGGAGCAGAAAGTGTGGCTTACAAATGTACACTTAATCAAATAGTATAGAGGCACATTCCGCGCGAAATACTTTGACACGACACTCAATAGGTTATGTAAAATGTTCGATGATCTTACGCCACGTTAACTGTCTTGCTTTCTTAAGGATGAATGATATTGCTTGTCTGTGACATTTACTGCCAAACTCATTGCAGTTATTTATATCATATACACACTCATTTGGAAACTTATTTATCATACTTGGTCCTCACAAGCTGTACTGATCATTTATGAGCATTTATTGATCATCTTCGGACCCTTCCTATGATTAGTATAAATAATTTTTCTTTCTATTGCTGGGGGTAAAAGTCTGATGAATATTTCACCCTTTCTGTTTCTTATTTTCCTCTGCAAGCTAACATTTCTGTTAGAGAATCTTGGTAATTTTATGTGAGCACAGATGACTCTCAGTTACGTTGCCAATGAGGAAACTGACGGAGATACCAAACTTATGCTGTAGATGTTGTGTAATTAAAGGATAAATGTCCCAGACAGTGCATGAAATTCTCGAGGGTGAAGGAGGACGTAGGAGCATGTGGGAGGATGTGAATGGACAATGGAAAAAGATGCTCAGCGTGGGAGGACATGGTAAATAAGGCCTGGCGTGGGAGTCTATATGGCTGCCATTTTGTCGACCTTGCAGCTAGATCTTCAGACTTTTATTTTGATCTTGTAAGACTTTTTATAGATATTTGTCAAGCTTTAACCATTATTTCCCCTAAGTCCGATGCCTTGTTCTTTAATTTTGTTCTCTCCAGGCGATTTTAACCAGTTTAGGACTTTTAAACCAGGTGGTTAGACGCAGCATACAATACTCAGACTACTAGGCTATACACCTCTAACTTGGCCTAAAATTGCCCTCTCTCCATCTTGAATATTCCTGTAGAATATGATACTAATCATGAAGAAGTGCTCTGTAAAGAATGGAGAGCCATAGTATTGTCAGATTCTGCTACTGAGCTGTATGAACTGGGCCGTAAAAGGACAAAACTCTGATCCAGGTTAAAGCAGTACAGTCATGAAGTAGTGCTATGGAAAGGCTGGACTCACAGTGTTGTCTTATTCTTCCACCATACTTCGTGAAATGAGCTGAAAAAGGATGGAAATCTGGGTCAAGATGATGTGAAACAACTATAGTACAGCACTCTCTTAGTTGAATAGCAAGAATGAAATATGGTTTCGAAAGGAGTTAAACTTAGTTATTGTTAGAGGTTTTTCAACTTACCGACTTTCTAGCACTTTCTGAGAGAAAAAGAAACACTTAGGTGAATCTGGTTTTGGCACATTTCTGGGGAAATGTTCGTGTTCAACTGCAAAGCGAAATGACATGGCTGGTGCTTTGCAATATACAAAAAATAATATCATGCATTCATTCACTCCTAGTCATGCATGCAAAAATAAACAAAAATATACATATATGCAGGGCGTTATTATTCTATTCTGGTCCGTCAGTGAACATATATCAATGGTGTGAAACATTTTTCGTTGCACAAATGTATATGAAGTGTGAGCGTGTAGTATTTTTTGCAAATGTGCTATTAACTGGACTAGGAAAACAGAAGGATAAAGCTGAAAATAGTGACAAAAATCAGTATATCTTTATCTGTGAATCTTTATAACCGTTGATTACTCAAAGAAATGGGGTAAAATTAAAACAGAAAAAAAGGAAAAGAAACAATTGTTGGAGCGAGAGAAAGAAAAGTGATATACAATTGAAATACTGAATCAATAGTGTACAACGAAGGGAAACTTAATGAAGAGCAGGAAGACAGAGAAAAAGATAAATGATGTATAGAAAATGGAAAACAAAGAGGGAAGTTTGTAGAGGAAATGAAAAATAGAAATGGGTGAGGACTGAGTGAGAAAAAGAAAACTGGATATATGGGACTCGAGGCTAAATTTGATAGGCAGGGAAAGACAGAAGAGTGACGAAACAGGACGAAGGGAAGAGAGGGGGAAGTAAGAGTGTGGGATGTAAGGAGAAAGAGAAGACAAGAAGACAAGAGAAAATAGGCAGAAAAATATGTGGGCAGGAGAGAGAGAAAAAAAATAACTAAATAAATAAATAACAAAGGAAGATTGAATGAGACAAAGAATTGCACAGAGGGATGATCATTCCGAATAAAGGAGGAAAGTAAGGAGGAACGGAAAACACAAGATGCTGTGAAAAGATGGGAGGTGATATTACACAAACTAAACCAGAAAGTGTTCATAGAGCGCATACCTCCGCCAATGTCATTCCCATTAAAAAGGATCCGGATCCGGGTCCGCCCCCAAATTTAATCAATTATTCCTTTGTCCGAGGCCCATCTTTCCACAATATTTAATTGAAATTCACTGGGAACTTTTGGAGATATTGTGCGGGATACTCCGGATCCGGATCCGGCCCAAAATTTAAAAATTTCTTCATTGTCCCATGTCCCACCCTTCCATAAAGTTTCATAAAATCCGTTCATAACTTTTTGAGTAATCATGCTAACATACAAACAGACAAACAACCCAATGCGGGGTAAAACATAACCTCCTTGGCGGAGGCAATTAGAGGAAATGAAAGAGGTAGGAAGGTGACTCTTGAGGATAGAAGAGGTATGCAATTGTAATAAAGTGAGAAAGATAAGATCGTAAGGATATACTGTAATCTGGAGTTTAAAACGCAGTTGAAAAGTAAAGTGTGGCTATAAACGAGAGACAGAGAGAGAGAGAGAGAGGAATGACCCTTGATGGCGGTTGTACGTAAAAGCTGGCATTGCTAATCAATACCCTAAGGATCCATGTAAAATATAACAGCAGAGTTAAAACTAAGTAAAAACCATCAGCAATCGTTCCACGACTCCCTTCCCATTACAAGACTAATTACTTCGGAAATTACTTGATGACATTTTAATCACTCTTTATATTAATTGCTTATCTGTTTACTTTAATTGCTCGAGGAAAATTTGGAAAGTCGACTGGCTCCTTCTCTTCATCCTCATTCCTCTCTCTCTCTCTCTCTCTCTCTCTCTCTCTCTCTCTAGGGCAGTTGGTGGTGCAGGGGTCTGCATCACCAGCCTGCAACTTGAAGGACCCGAGTCACAGTACTCTCAGCCAAAGTTTGTTTCCCCTTGTACTTGTTCACCCAGCGGTACTCTTGGGGACCTGGATGGAACACTGACTCTCGCGGGTCATATCTAGGGGAAAACTGGAACCTAGTACAGAAAGGATTGTTTGTCTACGGCTCGTACTCTCGGCGTTTGAGTAAGCTCCCTAACACCTCTTCCTCAGCGATTCGTTTTTGGATATGGCTGGGTGATATCCTTTTGTACATTATTTATGCCTAATAAGGCGATATTGGAAGGATTTATGTAACACAGAAGAGGACAGTAAGGTGCAATAAACATAATAAATCGGTTAGGAAAAGGTGTTAAGGAGTTTCCTCAACCGACGGGATTACGAGCCTTAATGATCCTCGTGAAGTCGATAGGCATTACTCTCAAGCCTTCGTGTCCTTCTTGGCACCACCAGACGGTTTTACTCAGATCAAAAGAATGTTCTCATAACGAAGGAGTAGATGAAGACTTTAGGCTGTGTAATCCCTCAAGAAGTATCTCCTAAGATCAACAAAGGCCTCTAAAAGTGGCAAAAATATATGCGTCATGGGGGTGAAGTGATTAGCTGTTTCGCTGGAAGGCTCTGACTTCAAGATCATATATTGGTGTATGTCAGACGATTTTATAAACTTAAAAAAAAAAAAATGCTGAGGGAAAAGTTTAGAAACTCCTAGACTTCTTGACTGGACATTTTCTTGTTTCAGCACACTTTTTTTTTTCTTTTACTTTTCCTTGATCACAGTGTGCGTCAGGAATGGGTATGGCACGGGCTTTTTCCAGGACGAGGAAGAGGAGGTTAGAACTAAAACCCTAGCAACTGTAAAAGAAAACAACTTTGGTGGTAACTATGGTAATATTATAAACATCTTTCAGGGCTTGTATGAAATCATTTGAGTTTGCTGTGACTGTGAATCTCTTAAGCTGCATATACTCAGCTGTGGACTGGTGCAGCAGTTACTGAGCCTTTATTCTTGCTGCTGCCAGATGGTCTCATTCAGTATACAAGAGACCTATCACGGTGATAGGGTTGACTAAGGTTATATCCAGCCTCTGCAGTTCGAAAAAGTATCTCCAACGCCACAAGATATGGCCTGACTTCTTTGCTGTTGCCTTTATCATTACTTTTCACTTTACAGTTTCTCTCAAAACCATCATCACCAGCCGCAATAGCGAAGCTGATATTGTTTTAAGTTTGTCTGTCCGTGTGAGTGTCTGTGTGCGTCTGTTAACAAGATATCTTCGCAGCCGCTGAAGATATCATGACAAAATTTTACAGGTGTGCATGGTCCGTCTATTTTATGAAGAGCGTTTGGGCGTTGTCCCTCCTGGGGAGTCCCTGTCCCACAGTGTTGCCATACTTTGTACTGGGCAACTTAATCGGATTAGAAACAAGGCGCTAATGACAACTCTCCCTCCCAGCACACCACTGTCTCTCCTCTCTCTCTCTCTACATATAGGAATTGCATTTTTTACAGATTTATTTTATAAAATGTCTATACACTTTTATGAATTTTTAGAATTTGAGGAGAAGCCTCCAGACTGACTGTCTGTCTGTCTTGTTGTGCTCTGATTCATTGCCTTTCTCCATGACCTTTCCCTCTACTCTCTGTTTCTGTCTGTCTGTCTATCTCTCTCTCTAACATTATTTTTTATCATGACTGTGATTTTCTCCTTAAAGTGTGATGTTTATCTGTGGTTTATAACAGCTTTTGAAGGAACAATTATAGGTTCTCTGTTTGCCTTCTCTTCTAAAAAATACTTATTTACGTTGTAAATAGGTTCTTTTTCTCTACTGTGGAGCACACGAGGGCGAGTAGCAGGAGTAAGAGCATCCATCTCAGGTGGCGGCCAGAGTGGAAATGACCTGGATTAACACGGTCACTCTACCCTTACAAGCGTGGCAACGTTGGAAAGCAACGTTGCCAAGTGTTGTGGTATTTATAAAAAGTAATTGTGATTAAAAGAAAAAAAAGGCATTTATAACACTATATAGCCTTATTAAAGAATTAAATATATATATACTGTAAATAAGCTTCATTTAGAAGTAGTAAATTGCTGACATGAGACAGCGGGGTGTACACGTTTGGCAGGGAGGCGGCCGGGGAAATTCCCAAGAGGGACAACGCCCAAACGCGCTTCATAAAATAGACGGACCATAGTAGGGATGAAAATCTACGAGTTCGAAAATGGTGAAAGCAGGTCAAGGTGTGTGTGTTTGTTATCAAGATAACTTCGCAACCACTCAAGATATCACCATAAAATTTTACTGGTGTGTAAGGACGAAAATCTCCTACGAGTTCGAAACTGGTAGAAGTACGTCAAGGTCAAGGCCATATTCCGCTCCGCGCTAGAAATGTACCAACTCGTGGCTAGTGTCATTCCCCCACAGGGGTGGGGGGACTCTAGTTATTTTTCATGTTTACATTTCTGTGAAACACCAAGAAATATAAAAGACTGAGCTTATATTTCCCAAAACCAACGGAGAAATACGAGAGAGAGAGAGAGAGAGAGAGAGAGAGAGAGAGAGAGAGAGAGAGAGAGAGAGAGAATTTATCGTGATATTCATTGAGTTCTTCACCCTCTTCCTGGTCATCACTTTATTTCTTCCTCTCTATTCTTGTCTCCTCCCCTTTTACAACAGACTCTTAGGGAAAATATTTCCCGATGGGAGGGTGTAGGAGGGGCTAGATGCGGTAGAAGGGAGTGAAGGATAGTAGGAAGTGGGATGAGAGCACGAGAGAGGATAGCAAGGGTTAGAGGTGTGAAAACAGGAAATTAAATTAAGGGTATCGCAGTTAGGAGAGAGGATGGAATAGATGTAGGATGGGATGGCATGGGATGGAAAAGGAAAAGTATGATACAGGGTGGCCGATTTTAGACAGGAAAAGAGGTGACAGGAGATAGTTGACGAGTACTGCATTAAAGTAGCATGGACAGGAAGAAAGGATGATGTAGACAGCAGAGGATTAGTTGGGTTAGAGAGAGTGAAAATAGAAATTGACATGTGGATATGAAAGAGGATAGAGTTTAAATGAGGAAAGGTGGTCGAGGAGGTTTGTGGAAATATCAAATGCTAAATGGAGAGAGAGAGAGAGAGAGAGAGAGAGAGAGAGAGAGAGAGAGAGAGAGAGAGAGAGAGAGAGAGAAGGAAAGAAGGAAGGAGAAGGAAATGGAGAAGAATGAAAGAAGAAGTGGGAGGAGGAGAAGAAATGGAGGAAGAGGGGAGTGGGAGAAGTGAAGGAAGGCGAGGGAAAGAGAAGAAGGAAGCAGGAGGAGGGGGAGTGGGATATAAAGAGAACGGGAAGGGGGAGAGGGAGAAGGAAGACAGGAGGAGGAGGAGGAGGAAAGAGAGAAGAAAAGAGTGCAAAGGAGTACAAAGGAAAACAAACAGCAACAGATCTATTAGCTCTTTCGTGGTTGTTTGTTATATGATAGGTTATAACTAACGTAACTACTCTATTAGTCAAAGACAAGGCTAGCAAAGCAGGACGACTCCCCCCCCCCCACCAAAACACTGTAACCGATATTGGCAGGAAATAGTGAGAAGGACTGCCGTAGGAGGGGAAGAGGGAGTAGGAAGAAACTAAACGGACGGAGAGAGAGAGAGAGAGAGAGAGAGAGAGAGAGAGAGAATTTATCACTGCCTTCACCCATTTCTCTCCCTCTTCCCCGTCTCCATCATCGTCATTATCTTTTCCTTCCTCTTCTTTCTTCTTCTTTGTGTTTTCTTTTCATTCTCTTATCTTCCTCCTAAATATTCTCGTTACTCCTTGACTCCCAACTGTCTGTCTGTCTGTCCGTCTAATGTACGCCAGGAGCTGGCACTAAACGAGAGAGTACATACGAGTACATAGGGATTAAAGATAACAGGAGGCCTCCTGGCCCATGACGATGTTATCTGTTGGAAAAAAAAGGCTGATTCTACCAACATGTAATCGACGCGTAAGGAAAAGAGGAGAGAGAGAGAGAGAGAGAGAGAGAGAGAGAGAGAGACAGACAGACAGACAGAGACAGAGACAGAGACAGAGGAGAAAAATTACAAACAAGATAATGAAACGGAGTCGGGATGGGGTGGAAGAAAAGTAGGAGAAAGAGGAGAGAATAGGTGAAGAAAAGGAGTAGAAGGGAGAACAAAGGCAAACAAACAAGTAAAGGCTCTGTTGGTCCTTTAGCGGCTGTTTGGTATAGGGAAGGTTATAACTAACAAAACTATTCTCTCAGTTAAGGACAAGGACAGAAAAGTAGGAGTGCCCCCCCCCCCACCCCACCCACTAACCCACCAAACCTTCCAGCTGATTGTGGCAGGAAATAGTGAGAAGAACCACCAAGCCCCACTGAATATATTATTCAGGGCGTCGGGCTATAGATAGATAGATAGAACATATTTGGCTGGGGGTCAGAGGACAGATACTCATTCAAGTGATTTTTAAATGCTAGTACTGAATCACAGTTTACTACGCTGGAGGGCAATTTGTTCCAAATATTTACAACTTTCGTAAAAAAAGAAGTGCTTAGCTTCGTGTGACTGAAATCGCTTGCCGATAATTTTGTGCCCAATTACCTCTAGTGTAATTTGAGCAATCAGCTGTGACATATTTATTGATAGCCAAATTATTGTCTTCTTTGAATATTTTGAATAACTGAAGTAAGTCTCCTAGTAAGCTGCGTTTAGTTACGGTAAAGAGATTCAGTCTTTTACACGCACCTCTTATGGTTTATTTCTTAATCTATGTATCGTCTTTGTCGCCCTATATTGTATTCTTTCAACTTTTTCTATATCTTTTTGTAATAAGGGGAACGAAACTGGACACAATACTCTAAGGTTGGACGTACTAGAGATTTATACAAGGAGAGGATGATATTTAGTTATTTATACTTGAATGCTCCATAAATGAATCCGATGTTTATTTGCTTTCTTAATAGCCTCTGTACACTGCTTGATTTAAGATAATTTGCTACCATAATTCATAAGTCTTTTAATACTTGAATATTCTTCATAGTGTAGCTTGCTGTTTCGTTTCTATTTCCATTATTTAGCACTTTGCATATTCTAGTACTAAAGTATACCTATCATGTTTTGGTCCAACTAAACAGTCTGTCAAGGTCAATTTGAACCGCCTGCCTCTGCAAAGATGTTTGCAGAGCTCTGTTTCCAACTTTATATTCGTAAGGAAATATGTATATTTTACAAAAGGAAACCATCATTTATACCATTATATAAATTAAAACAGGATAGGACCCTGTGGCACCCCACTTGTAACATCTTTCCAATCTGATTGTTTACAATTTATTATGGCTCTCTGTTTACGTCCTGTAAGCCAATTATCGATGCACTCGAGCACATGGCCTCTGAACCCATGTGCCTTCAAGTTCAGAAGTACTGGTAGTCTTTTATAGAGAACTTTATCAAATGCTTTATGATAATCGAATTAGTTAATATCGACAAATCTGGTCTCATGGTACACACTGAATATTTGATAGCAGAAAGCCAAGAGATTCGTAAGGCTATTCAAGTCCAACTGTTACAGATATTTTATGAATGGAGGACGCCAGTATTCTCGTGTATGGATATAAATATTTTTTAATTCATTTGTTTTTCCATCCTCTTTTGTTATTTAAAAGGAAAAAAAGGCAAGAGCAATTATTCTGAAAACCGTGTTGTGAATCGTTAAGGAGGTTGTTTATTTCCAAGTGCATAACAAACCTAGCTTTGATAATAGTTTCCAACAACTTGCACACCACTGAATTAAGCTTATTGGTCGATAATTTCTGGTTGCGATTTGTTGTCTTTTTTTAAATATTGAAGTTACATATGCTAGTTTCCACTCATGAGGCACCTTATTATTTCTTTGTGATTTATGGAATAGCTCAGGTAATGGCTTAGATATTTCATTCACTGCTTCCTTCAGAATGCGCGGATATATTTTATCCGGTCCTGATGTTTTATTCACTAAGTTTACCAAAGGCAAGTCATGCAACATTCTCACTAACAGTAATGTCGCTAATTATGTTACTCTTTTCTAAGGCAACAGGAAAAACTGGTGAAATGGAATCTGTGTTTCAGCTGTAAATACGGATGCAAAGAAAGTGTTGAGAATTTCAGCCATGAATACATAACCTCCTACAACTTCCGTTAGCGGAAGTAACGAGAGAGAACGTAATAGGAAAGATAAAAGAAATTAGAGAAAGGCAAAGAACAGGAAGGGAATTTAAAGAAGAGAAGAGCAATAGAAAAAAAGGAGGGGAAGAGAAAGGGGGAGAAACAATTGAAGCAAGAAGAGGAAGAGATGAGAAGAGACGATAAAAGAGAGACAAAGAAAGATGGGAATGAAAGGAGAATACAAAACTGAGAAAACAAAGGAGAGACATAGACAGTGGAAGAAAGAAGGAAGAGAAAGAAGACAAAGAGTAAGAAGATTAGGGAATAATAGGAATGAGAGTGAGCAAAGAGAATATAGTGTTCGCCAACCCACAAGGCTTATCTTAATAGTCCAACTGTATATAAAGTAACCGGGGAATGACGGAGCACGGAGGGGAAGAGCGAGAGGGAGGGAGGGAAGCAATGAGAAGAAGAGAGGGAAGGAGTGAGAAGGAGGGATGGAACAGGGAGAAGGAGGGAGTGAAGAGGGAGAAAAAGGGAGGGAAGAGGGAAAAGAAGGAAGGGAAGAGGGAGAAGGAAGGAAGGAGGAAGTGAGGAGGAGGGATGGAAGAAAGCAGGGAGAAGGAGGACAGTAGGGAAGGAAATGGAGGAAAGAAAATGGGAAGAGAGGGGAGTGATAAGAAAAAAAAAATAGAAAGGACATTGGAAAGTAGAGGAGAAGGAAAGATGAGAAATAGGGAAGGAGGAGTGAGCAGAGAGAGAAGGGAAGGAAATGGGGGGGGGGGAATGAGAAAACAGGGAGAAATGAGAAACAGGATGAGAGAGAGACAGACAGACAGACAGACAGACAGACAGACAGACAGACAGAGACAGACAGACAGAATGTTAGGGTAGGGAGAGTGCGAGGAAGAGGAAATGGAATATGGGAAGGACAGGGAAGTAAGAGCGGAAATAAAGGGAAGGAAGTGCGGAGAGTGTGAGGGAGGGAGGGAGAAGGCTGAGAAACAGAGAAGACGAGATAGAGGACTAAGAAGTAGGCAGGACAATAACATGACAGAGGGAAGAAAAAGGCGGAAAGAAAACGAGGAAAACACGGGGGTAATGAGGAACTTAATACGGAATTATTAGAGCAGAACAGAAGCGAAGTTGGAGGAAGAGAAGCAGATAGGTTTAGTGCAAGGCAGAGAATAAGAGTGTAACTGAAACAGAATTATGACAAAGACAGAGCAGGTATGAGATGGGATGGATACGTACAACACTGAACCATACCAGGAATTCCTCACTGGATGTGCATCAAAGGAGACTGGGGCAGGCCAAGTGACCAGCCGCCGCCTAATGATACATACCTGGGCACCTGAACAGCACGGGCCACGCTGGAGAGATTCAGATATATTATTAAACATTTGATCACGAATGGAAAGGCAAGCCATCAGTTTATGTCACTGCTGAAACATAAATGGAAAATATACAGAGTCGGACATTTCTTTCTCACTGATATGTAAATTGGGGTGCAGTCTTACTGGTTCCTCTTTCATCAAACTAATTGTCATAAATTTGGAATTTGCCTATACATTACCTTACTCAATTTTAAATAGCACGACCGTTAGGATTCCTTGATGACACCAGGAATAAAGGACGCCATTAAGGCAGCGGAAGTCAGAAAGTTGACCCACCAGCTCTCTTTCCAAGCATACTGTCTCAGCTTCCTACTGCTGGGACAACTTGCCAGTTCTTCCGCTGAGGACAGCTTCCTGACTAAGATAACCACACGGACAAGCCTCATGTTTCTACACCACAATGGAGGATACCCAGGAGTCACTGTCAACGCCCGCGTCAACGCCCGCATCATGGCTTCTGAATGGAATATAGGACAGCCACAGAGAACACCTCAACTCTCACCACCACTGGGAGTAACCTACTAAATTTCGGTGAGATAAACAGCACCAGTCTCGGCAAATCTGTGGCGGCTACTGAGGGGCGACCTTAACAAGCCAACAACCATGCACACAACAGGAGCTTTACTGCTGTTAAGGACGACCTTCTTACTACCCTTAAGTTTGTCGGCACCATTCAGCACTGTCTTGCAGGTACCACGAAACACCTAAGTGCCATATCCCTGGATATGATTGTCTCTGTGATTCCTTTGTTGTTGTGGTCCTGGGTTCATTTGAAAACTGAACTCAATGAGCAGCAGGCTGTCCTCCTGATGGAGAAGATAGGTTAAAGGCGTGTGTGGGCAATTATGCCTCTCAATTATATCGATGCTACTACATGAAGGTGCCCCACTCCATCGTCTGCTGTGACTCTGTCATCCTGAAATAAGTGGACAAAAGCCTGTCTGTCAATGAGTTTGAACTGATCTTCGACAGGTTAACTTTGGCGTTGTTCTACTGAGGTGTCCCTTGTCATGGCACAAGACACCCCACCACCGCCACCACATTACTGTATCAGGAGGTAAACTGAATGATTCACCACACCCTCTGTCACTCCAACAAAGGTCAGATTCCAGAAACATTCGTTACCTTACTTCATCAGTAGGAACAAAGGGCGATCTGTCCTGCCTGTCATATGGACAGATAAGACAGGACGCTGTCAGTTCAACATTATACGAATCCTAACATGAAATACATACAAAGTCTTCTAATATGACATGTCACCCAAGATCGCTTCTGGCTTCTACACCAGGAAAAGCGTTGAGTGATATGTCTCGTCCATCATCTCGACAGTCAACACACTACTGTCAAGAGAAAGACACGGTGACTCGCCTTGCCCACTACCATGACAGCCCCGTGTACAGTGCAAATTCATGTACTGTCTGTGGGCTTATTAATGGGAAAGCTTCGAACTTGCAATATTTCCACACGTTTTGATGCTGTATCTTTATACATAACATCATTATTATATTTTCAGCAAGTGCTTTCAGTCTGGGCAATATAAGAAGCTTTAATTCGAATAGCGAGGACACGAAAGAGGGATGATGATAGAAGGTGGGAGGAAAATACGAGAGAGAGAGAGAGAGAGAGAGAGAGAGAGAGAGAGAGAGAGAGAGAATAAAGAATAAACAGGGAGGGGAGTGTAGGAGAAAACAGATGGAAGGCAGAAATAAAGAAAACTGAACGAGGTGAGATGCAAAGAACAAAACAGTAGGAGAGGAGACGGAAGAAGGAAAAAAGGCGATGGGGTAAAAAGGAAAGATAGATGGACAGAGGGAAGAGGGTCATGCACAGGAAGGAAATATAAAGATGAATACAGAAGCATAAGAAATGGAAGCAGGTAAAGAAAGGAGGAAAAGAGATAAGGAGAATAAATTACCAAGAGCGGAGATGAAAACGAGACATGCGGAGGCTGAAATATTGGAAAGAATTAATACATGAGTGAAGAAAATAAGAGGGAAGGACTTAATGGGGAGTGAGGAAGAGATGGATTTAAGGGAATAAGAGAACGACCAATAAGAAGAGGGAACTGATACTAAACCAAGAGAGAAATGGGAAAAATAATGTTAACCAATTCACTACCAGGAGAGCTTCTTCTTAATCACACAGCCACCAGACGATTTTATTCTGCGATCTTTATCAACTCACGTAGTGAATAGGGGTTGATTAAGACTACATCTATCCCTTCTAGTTTGGAAGTTCTCTCCAAAACTGAAAGCAATATCCAGAGATAAATTGAAAACACCGTTCAGCCAAGGACTTCTCTTTGTTGCTCTTTTAGCTGCTACCATATTTTTTTTTCAGCTAACAGCTGAGTACAATGTTAGGTAAGTGGTAAATAATTACCCCTTTCCATTTCGAAAACTCTCTCTTAAACTAAAGAAAAAAATCGATAAAAGTTAGCAGGAATAAATTGGAAAAGATGACATCAGAGTGAAGGACTTGAGAAAGAAAGATTATCAGAGAAAGGAAATGTAATAAGGAGAGTGAAGGAAACGTAAAATAGAATATAAGAATACAAAAAGGAAAGGGGGAAGGAAATTCTAACGCATATGATAAGGATTTATTTTGGCAGGGAGAAGGAGGAAGAGAAGGCAAAAGAGGACGAGAGTGAAAGTAATATGATTTGAGAGAGAGAGAGAGAGAGAGAGAGAGAGAGAGAGAGAGAGAGAGAGATTTAGTTATGTAGGGAAGGAATATTTAACATCCTAACAGGTGATCTTTCTCTTGGCTAAAAAAAAAAAAAAGCCCAGATGATCCTCAGTATACTAATTGCAATCACCAATAATACCTTCCAGCCATGATTCGTTACCGTCAAATGATTATATTCAGATCTGGAAACTCCACTCCTGATGAAGGTAATGAATAATTTCCATTACCCCTTCTGTACAAGGACCTCATATATAATTTTCTTGCTACAGTACCACCAGACGAGCATCTCTAAGAAGTAAAGTGGGGAGGCGAAAAAAATGGATATGAAATAAGATCCAGAATATCGTTGCACTGTCATCAACCGTTATTGTATTTTCATCATAGATACTGATCTCTCACCTAAAACTTACGTCAGGAATCATTCATTGCCGTTAGTAACCCCTCTTCAACCGTCCTTAACCTTCTCTAATCGCACGCAGTGAACCATCTTTAATCGCTCTTAACCGTAGACAAACGTAACAGACCTCTGTTAACTGTTGCCGACCATAAGGAATCGTTCCCATTTATCATCAGTCCTCCCTATTCGTTCTCAACCGCCATAAACCGGCTTTAACATTCGCCAAACGTGGTTAACCATCCTCAACCGTCCCTACTTGTCATCAACAGTCCTTAACCACCATCAATCGTCTTCAGTTGCTACAAACCACCCTCATCCATAATCAACCGTCATTAGCCGTCATTAACCGCTCCCAGTCTTTATCACTTCCGTCCTTAACCGCCACCAGCCGTTCTTGACCGTCCCTAACCGTCGTCAGCCACCATCAGCGTCTGAACAAAGTCATCCCAATGTAGTGCAGCAAATTTAATATTCATGTATGTGTTTAGAAGTACTGTAATATTTAAGTTAGATAGGATGTTACCTGAATACTAGTCTATAAACTCCTATCCTAAGTAGTAATTCATATATTAATGATTAATTTAGGGTTAACTTTATTTTTATATGTATGTATCTCTGTATCTATGCATTGGGTGATGTAATTGTGGATGTTGAGCTACGGGAATTCCTCCGTTTGGTCGAGTAATGAATAACAGATGCGCGCAGCTTTTCCCCTTCCTTTGTGCATCGTTATTGGGCACCGAGTTTAAACCTTAAACAGAATAATGATGAATATACAATTCTTTCCGTATCCTAGTTGTGAAATGTTTACTAATGAAGCTGCTAGAACCCAAATATGTGAGATTAACAGTCAAAAAGGCCTAAATAATGTCATTTGTGAGGATTTAATAGTCCCGCTTACCTTAGCCGTCACTAGATGGCATAAGCTGCCCCAAAATTCAAGGCGGGATAGTGGTAAAATCAGTATCTAAATTAAGTTAGGATTGAATCCCAAATTTTCCCCAATTCAGTCAAAACTCCTGGCGTCATGGGTACACTGCTAAATAAATTGTGAAGAGAATTGAAACCCACCATATTTCAAAAACACCACCTCATTTGATCTAGCAGTGGCGTCTCTTGTGTGCCGGGAGGCACACTCGCTGCCTAGACGTCGTGTATAATGGACGTTGGTTCAGGTGAGCTGTCCACATTTCTCCTTACCCCTCCCCCTTTTTTCTTTGTTTAATCCTTACTTGGCATGGACCATATGAAGTAATATTGTTGAAAGCTTAACGTAGACTTGAGGCCCAGACGTCATGTATAATGGACGTTGGTTCAGTCCCCTGACACCGGCGACGTCAGTGTGAGCACGAGGCCTCCCCGTAGTATTGCCCATAGACGTGAACATACACACTTACACTACCCATGAATTATTTTATAAACCAAATGTAATTGAAATAGTATCATTGATCTATCAAGTGAACTTTTTTTTTGTAAATAAGAAATAGAAATTTAAAAGTGATGTAATCAGGTAAGGGAAGGGCGAAATTCAAAACCATTAACCGTTTTCTTTCTTAAATTAATGTTAGGAATTTAGGAGCGTGGAAGGGAACTTAGTGGTTGTGAGCAATGATGTAATTTTGAATTGTACCTCGAGGCTAAACAAGCCCGAGTGATTATGTATTCTTGGTGATTATACAATGTTTGAATTGTACCTCGAGGCTAAACAAGCCCGAGTCATTACGTATTCTTGGTGATTAAGCAATTTTTGAATTGTACCTCGAGGCTACACAAGCCCGAGTGATTATGCATTTTTGGTGATTATGTAGTAATGACGATTATGAACTATTAATAATCCTGAATTGATAGTGGATTATAGAGAATTACATGATGAGAATATATTATATGGACGAAATAGAACACGAGTAATAATTCTTATTGGTTTGAGGCTATGCCAGCCCGAAAAGACAACCCATGCTCGTAAAAAGGTCCCTGTCTTGAGGCTATTGTCGAGCCCAAGAATAACTGACAAAAAGAAAGTAAGGTACAATGACCTCATAAATCGTTTGTATGTATCAAATTGTTTTCGCCTGGTGACAATGTTGGAGGAATGATCACCCAAACCATGGTTTTAATGTACAATCTTCTTTCATACTACAAAGGGTCATGTAATTAAAAATGTTTTGTGGAAACTAGCATAAAGTTATTAAAGTAGAGTAAAGTATATATCATTTTTTTTTCTTTCTTAGTGTACCTAATCAAGGGAATTAAGTCCTCAAGCCTAATTCACTCCCCTTCCAATTCAAGATTCCTTCGCTGAGGGAACGACGACCACCTGTGGTACTGACTAAATCTAGGCTCGGCCAAAAACTACAAACGCTACCAAAATTTTTCTTAAATAATTATCATCTACTATACTAAGTCGAGTACCACCTGTATTATCCATGGGTAAGTTGACCAGTACCAACAACCGGTAAGATTATAAATATCCGTCATTACCCCGGATGAAGTATAAGGGGGGGATAGTAAATTCTTACCGTTACACTGGGTGAACATTAACGGTGGGATTGAAAAACCTTACCGTTACACCAACCTCTCCTCTTCCTCCTCGCCCCAGCTCTTTCCCCTCCTCCATCCACCTTTTCCAATAAATTCCTCCCTTTATATTAGTCTCTGGCTCGCCCCTGAAATTTCTCTCCTTTGTCTCTCCCTCTCCCAATAACGTCTCTTTTCCATTCCCTTTCATTTCACTTGATTACCTTTCCCTTTTTGTTAATGTCAATCCATTGTTCGTCTTAATATACCGTTGTTGTACTCTTCTTTTTCCCTAAAATCTCTTTCTTTTTTTTTCACTGTTTTCCAGTTCACTTCATTTTTCACTCAATGTAGTGCTCCGTTCGGGTGTTTCTACGCTGAATGGCAAGCAAAGTGGTTTCCTGTTTCCAAGGAAACCATTTACTACGCTGGGTACTACCGTATAACAAAATGGTGCCTAGTGGTCTAGGAGGTTAAGGCGCTTCAACCGGATGGGACCAGCAAAGTTTTCCATGTAAGGGGTGCTTAGGGGTTATTGCTTACATACTGCCACTCAGGCGAAGGAGAAGCTGGTGTTATTCACCTTAATGTCAGGAGTAAGTAGCCTGGCTCCGGGCTTCCACGCTAATAATGGGGCAAAATAGCATGGGATGATACACAGAGCAGGCTTCCCATTAAATTCCATCACGCTCCTCTATTGTCAGTCTCGTCTGCAATGCTTCCCCCACTGAAGAGAAAAGCACCAGATGCAGATGAAGACCTAACTTTATTTATTTTGTTCACGCCACTTAGACCTTTGAGAAACACCATGTAATATGCATGTCAGTCTATACTTGTATCCCCAACCTTTAGGCGACCAGTGACAATTAAAACAATAATAATAACGGTTCACAGCATATTCACGGACCAAACACTTTGCTCAGCGTCCTGCACAATAACATACAGGTGGTTTGGATAAAGTACAGATGTTTTTATTCTCCTTTATATTAGCAAATATCACTTAATACTAAACACACACACACACACACACACACACACACACACACACACACACACGCACGCACGCGCGCACACACACACACACACACACATACATTATATATATGTATAAGCATGATTTTTAAAATCATCTTTATTACTGAAAAAATGGTACATATTAAAGATATTAAAACATTTCTTGCAGGTTTTTGCATCATCATCATCATCATCATCATCGTCGTCGTCGTTATCATCTTCTCGCCTTTTTTTTTTTTTCCAACTTTCAAGTAAATTAAGCAGGTTTCAGGAAGAATATGTTAGTGGGAGAAATAGTGAACAACATGTTCAATGCAATAGTTTACACACCCATTCATTCATCATTCAAGCCCCTGGAATCCTGGCTCCACCTGATAGGTACAATTTTCCTCACCTAACCTCATAATTACCTGTCCGACAGAGTAACTACAAAGGTTATTAAGTAAAAACGAAGGTTCTAAACCCTAATCTTAGGCCGCTCCGTACAAAATTCATCTCACCAGCTCGACCTCTTGTCAGTTCCCTTGCCTCGTTAGCGACCATACCTCTCTTTCTCTCACAGTCGTATATAAAGTCTAACCATTTTCTTTTTTGCCGACCACGCTTCCTCCCACTCTCGGATTTGCTTTATACATTCTTTTCTCCACCCTATTTACACTTTCTTTGCACATCTCCCTCTTCTTTGTCTCCTTGCATCCACGTACTTAAATTCTCTCACCAGTCCAAGTCTCTGTCGATTCAGCACATACCACATACTCGTAGGGAGCCACACTCTCAAGAACCATCACTTTACTCTTATCTTCATGGACTTTGTAGGTTCGACGCTAATAGACATCAACAAAACTTTGCACAAGTCTGCATAGTTCCTGCTCACTATTAGCCAGCAGCACTGCACCATTTGCAATCATGAAAATTGAAATACTTCACCCTTCACCATTCATTACTGTTGTCTTTCTACTCTTCAACACCCAAGTTATTACTTCCCTCATAACCCCATCCATATAAATATTGAACAGCCTTGAAGTCATCATACTACCTTGCCTTTCTCCAACACCTTAGTTAAACTTTTTTTTTTAAATAAAATTAACCATATGCCGTATTGGTGTAAAGATAATTTGTGGACACCTTATCTATCCCTCAGTCTATCTAACGTATCCATCTGTCTGTATATATATATAATGTGTGTGTGCGTGTGTGTGTAAAGAGAGAGAGAGGGGGGGGAGGGGAGAGAGAAACCTTTCAGTTCTATCACTGACACATTCCGAGGCACCAGTCCAATTTACCGTCATTGTCACCATTTCCACTCATCTTTTCTTTATACCTTCTTTTTCCTGTCTGCTCCCTAGTTCAGTTTTGAATGGTACGGTTGTTCCATTTGCGGTCTTAAGTTTTACCGATTTTAGCTACATTTTCTGCTATATTTTATATAATCTTTCAGAGACATTTTTTTTTCTTCAACAGCTTGACGTATCGTGTTCTCTAAAGCCTTCTTCCTCCAATATGTAAAATGATAAGAAAAACAGAAAAATTGAATGGAGCAGGTAGAACGAAGAAGGAAAAAGGAAAGAAAAAGTAAAGAGAAATACTCACGAAATGAACCATAATAAAAATTCCTTCAGTCCAAGGATGCATTATTATCTTAATTTTGCTGCTGCCAATTGACTTTCTTCAACTTACGATAAACCTCTCGTATTGAAGGCTTTTTGAAGGCTGTATTCCACTCCGCCCGTTCTTAGCATATCACCTAAGAGCCACAAAAGCCTCTGAAGTAGCAGGAATAAAATGACAAAGACGACATATGAGGAAAGTGGTTAAGAGACGTTTTTCGTCCAGCAAGGTATGGAAGATAGAAAGACAGAGAGAAGAGTACAGAAAAGAAAGAAATGACATACCCAAGAGACGAACACGATGAAATCCCTTTTATATTTTAATTATGAAAGCAAACGATTATATTCAGATTAGGAGAGTACTTACACGGCAGAGGAGTTAGACCTGTCCATTATTGACACCTTCAGTAAAAGAGGCCTTTGCCAAGGTTAATAAAATTGTCCGAAATTAGCAATAACACACCTACAGAAAAATGTGATCGCGTTGATGAGGTTAAGAGACTTATCCCTCCTGTTCGATGGGATAGGGGAGGAAAAAGAAACAGAAAAATGTTGAAAGAAATAGAGGAACAGTGGAGAGAGAGAGCGAGAGAGAGAGAGAGAGAGAGAGAGAGAGAGAGAGAGAGAGAGAGAGAGAGAGAGAGAGAGAAACATCTTCTCGAAAGAGACCTTTTGCTCCCTCCTCCGAGATTAGAAGGGAAGACCTAGACATTTTGGAAGTTTGCTCCTTCTTCCTCCCCGCTTACTATTTTTATTTGTCTCCCGTCCAGTACAATTACCACAGGGTCATCCTGCTGAGAGAGAGAGAGAGAGAGAGAGAGAGAGAGAGAGAGAGAGAGAGAGAGAGAATGTGTGTGTGTGTGTGTGTGTGTGTGTGTGTGTGTGTGTGTTCCAGTAAACATGACTCTCGCTGTTTACGTTCTCCACAGTCTCCAACCATCTTTCTTCCTCCTAAAATGAATTAATCTAGTTCCAGTAAAATGTGTCCCTGAATCACAGCAGAACTATTACGGTTCAAAAGAAGAGTCATGATCATAATTATCATCATCAACACAGCCTCTTTTTATACCGAAGGATGGGCGTAGGGGAAGATCCAAATAGCAAGGAAAAACCTGATAGAACTAAAACTAATAGCTTGTCCAAATGAATGGACGACACTCATTTCTTTACCATTTAATTCCTCGGAACCCCGTCCCCACCATAGGCATAAATATCCGCACTCACGCGTTTCATACCGCCCATCACCTATAATCATTAAGTCGACTTTCACGACACCTAGAGACTCTTTTTCTCATTCTAGGAAAGTTCAAATATGTTCTCTTGAAGAGCTCAGCGATTTTCTTGTGATATACAAAACTACCTAGCTTGAAATTTTGAGTTGATTTAACATGTCAGCTGTTGCGTCAGCTAACGCATCTGCTATTAGGAGATTTTCACCTTCGACTATAAGAAGGCAGTTTAGCGACTTTCATATGAAGCATAAAGCTGCTCAGCTTGAAATATTGAGTTGATCTGACATGTCAGCTGTTGCATCAGGTGATGCATCTGCTGATGCTCTTTTAATAATTGGCTGCAATAGCTTCGCTGCAGGCCTATGAAGATAATCTTTTGTATTAATCAGAGAGCGAATCACAAATGCTCGAGAGAATTGGCTTCTACCTAAGGAGATGAATATTCTTAAGCTGGATGCAACCGTTTGGTGGTAACAAGTTGAACAATAGCGTCATCTTTACTGAGCGTGATGTTCCCTTCAGACCAAGTACGTATTTTGCTTTTCATTCTAAATAACACCAAATTATTTTATTTACCTTATGTTACAGTCATTTGGGATGAAGGAGTTAATAAATATTGTGTCTGGTTCTTTCTCACTACTGTATAATTATAATTAATTGGCCGAAAAGGCTACGCAACCGTGGCAAAGATGCAATACAAATGCTGTCATCGTAGTGACGGGTTTAGGAGTTATTCTGCGTGTGCGTCTTTACGAAAATACGGGCTGATATGCTTTGCGTGGCTTTTTTCAGTTTGGTGGGGGAAATCTGTTGGTTCCACAGGATTCAGTTTAAACAAGTCAGTAAACAACAATGTAATTTTTATCCTGTGGAATGTTCAGCAAATATTGCCATACAAATTTGTTCAGTCCTAAGAGTACTCCGTAATATCTGTCTTGCGTACCCAGGTTTGGTAGGCCTTGCCTGAACCCATGAACTCAATACAGAAATAATGGTCAACATTTTAGCGAAAAGTTCCATTGGTTACATCATGCCTGCAGTCTGTTCCTTTGTGAATGTTCTCTTTCATTGTTATCACAGGGAGTGCATTCTACAGATCAGTTTCCGTACGCTGCATCCTGTGAGGGGTGGCATCGATAAAAGGACTTCCAGGCATTTCTGTTCCTACTCAACAACGACTCCTCTTTTGCAACTGGCAATTCGCTTAGCTTCTCAGAATTTTCTCCAACTCGTAAGCGTAAGTGTTCATCGGTATTCTCAGTCCTTTCCGTACACAACTGGTCAACTCTGCAGCTGTCTTCCTCCGTCTGTCTTTTGCAGTTACCCAAGAATTTCAATCGTTAAAATGCAGTGCGACAAGAAACTTCAAAATGAACCGTTATGCGTGTTAGCTTTCCTTCGTTCAACAGCCATTGTAAGGGAGAAGTTTTGCAGGCCGTTAGTCCCCCGCCCTCTTTTTTCCATTAAGTGCATCCTTATGTTTTTATTTTTTTTTCTGACCAAAACTAAGAACAGAATGACTATTTGGTTCCTGTGTCTGTCCGTCTGTCGTTCTGTCTGCTTGTCTGTATCTGTCTTTCTGACTGGTTGGCTGCCTTGTTTTTTATCTATCACTGTGTCTGTTTCGTCATTATCACCTCTGCTCTCTCTCTCTCTCTCTCCTATCCCCATTCCATCTCTCGCACCTCCCTGTCCTATGCACACTTTACCACTCCTTTCACCCCCTTCCCTCAGTCCGTCCTTAACCCAGGCGCTCCCTCACATCTCCTCTCCTCTCCTCATCTTACCCTCTTTCCTCATCTTCCTCTCATCTCCTTACATCATCATACCCTCTTTCCTGGTCTTCCTCTCACCTTCTTTCCTCATCATACCCTCTTTCATCGTACGCTTATCCCTCTAACTCCTTTCTCATCATCCAAGTCTTATCTTCTGCTCCTCTCACCCCTCTTCTCACTCCTATTAACTGATCTAATTAATATTCTCTTTTGTGCACACAAATTTAGTCGGCACACCAGATTCCTACAGCATCACCACCTCCCCTCATATCATATCGTATTGGAACCTTATCTCCCATCTCTGAGCAGCACCTTCATTCTCATCTCTAAATAGCACCACGCTCTCATTTCTAAATAGCACCTTCACTTTCATCTCTTAGTAGCACCTCTCCCCTCTCTAAGTAGCACCTTCTCTCCCATCTCTCAGCAGCATCTTCTCACTCATCTCGAAGTAGCACCTTCTCTCCCATCTCTAAGTAACACAATCTACCTCATCTCTAAGTTGCACCTTCTCTTTCATCTCTAAGTTGCACCTTCTCTTTCATCTCTAAGTAGCACCTTCTACCCCATCTCTAATTAGCACCTTCTACCCCATCTCTAAGTAGCACCTTCTACCCCATCTCTAATTAGCACCTTCTACCCCATCTCTAAGTAGCACCTTCTACCCCATCTCTAAGTAGCACCTTCTATCCCATCTCTCAGGAGCACCTTCTTTTCCATCTCTCCATTGCACCATACAAAAAGAAAGGGTGACTGACCTTAGACTCAGAGAACACAACACCAGCCCTTCCATACACTACTACAACACAGTTGCACTGATGACAAGTTACGTATATGGCAGACATGCGACAAGTAGGTGGGTTGACTCTGTACATGCAAGAATAAGGCTTGGCTACTGTTACTCTTGGGAACTGTGTTGACAGGTTGATGAGGAGAAGAGGAAGTGCAAAGTATGTGAACAACCCAACAAACACACTTTGAAGCATTTTCTATTGGAATGTCCACTGTTACGGAACAGAGAAAGATAATGTACACTTTAAGTGAGAATACCAAAAATCACTACTGTCCCGTAAAGTTCCAGGTTCAAAACAAAAGAGTTAGGTAAAATTACAAGTTAGTGTTTAATGCTCAAACTAACAACAAAACATTCAGGACTCATAAGGATAATGTAATGGCAAAAAACAGGTTAAATATATGGTTAACTGCAACAGCCTCTATTAACACGAAATTAGCAAGAGTAAATTTACCTAAGTCAGCCCTGATAAAATGAAAATACACTGGGTAATGCTCAGTTAATGCAAGATAAATTATTACAGATACAAAATATTATTAATGATGGCTGACAATAAAAACCTTTACATAAATTACAAAAACCTTACTAGGCCTAAGAATCAACCTTATGCTACACAGTATAAGAAAAAATGCAACAACAGTTATACTCAAATTACACACAGCTGCTAGATGGTTGGAGACTTCCTGAGCACTCACAATAATAATAACTGTACAGGGGAGGACAGAGATGTGAGCAAAATGAGGAGTAGATCTAAGTGGCAATAATGCAGAGACTGAGCTCATTATATAGGGTCCAGCAGAGCTTGATACAACTTGTAAGAAGGACGCGCAAATGAAGCCATAGGGGACAAAGAGCTGACAATCCTGCTCTGAACAACAGAAAGGACGACTTTACTATAACGGTAGAAGGGGGGACTGAGGCAGAACACGCTCGTGATCAAACATGCAGCATACTGTGCGTTAAAATTACACAAAGGATGATGAAATCATAGGCTATGTAACACCTCCCCACAAAGAAAAAGAAATTTACAAAGGAAATTTCTTATTACTCTAAAACAATATGTCTAAAGTCTAGATAAGCAATCTGGAATAATATTTTCTTTCCCCTTGACATGTTGTATGTCTAATGAATACTCCTGAAGAAGTAGACTCCATCTTGTCAATCTCTGATTTTTATCTTTAAACTTACTAAGGAATTTCAGTGGGTTATGATCGGTATAAATGATTATGGGGTCAAAACCAGAACACAAATAAAATGAAAAATGCTGTAAACCTAAAATCAAGGCCAAAAGCTCTTTCTCAATGGTTGAGTAGTTCTTTTGAGGTGGAGTGAACTTCTTACCGTAATAAGATACAGGGTGCTCAATACCCTGATCATCCTCTTGCAGCAAAACAGCCCCAGCTCCTGTATCACTTGCATCAACAGACATCTTAAAAGGCTTAGCAAAATTTGGAGTAGCGAGCACTGGCTGACTTAATAGGATAGCTTTAAGTTTGTTCAAAGAGGATTCACAGGTATCGGTCCAGACAAATTTAACTCCATTTTTCAGTAGGTCTGTAAGTGGTGATACAAGAATAGAAAAGTTAAGAACAAATCTCCTGTAATAACCTACCATTCCCAAAAATCTTTGTAGTCTTTCCTACTTTTAGGTCTGGGAAGATCACTTATAACCTGAACCTTAGCTCCTGGTGGTGCAACATGTCCATCACCAATTACGTACCCGAGGTACTGAACTTCAGCTTGACCAAACTCACACTTTGATAAATTAGCTACAAGATTAGCCTGAACCAAACGCTCAAGAAATTTACTGACATGGCATAGGTGATCTTTCCAGTTGTCACTGAAGATTAATACATCATCAATATAAACAACACACCCTGCCAAACCCTCTGTTACAACATTCATGAGCTTCTGAAATGTGGCTGGTGCATTCTTCATACCATATGTCATTACAGAACATGCAAAAGTCTTTCCTAGTGTTACAAAACATGAGATCTCCCTAGCACGTTCAGTCATAGGTACTTGCCAGTATCCCTTTAACAAATCAAACTTACTTATGTACCTAGCCTTTCCGATCTTGTCTATGCAATCTTCCACACGAGGGAGAGGGTGTCTGTTTTGGTTATCTGATTAACACGTCTGTAGTCAATGCAAAGCCGCTGTGACCACCTGGCTTAGGGACTAGAGTGACAGGAGAACTCCACTCGCTCTGACAGGGCTCAATCATCTTGTGGTCCAACAGGCAGCCAAGCTCCTTCTGGATGAGAGGAATTTTCACTGGGTTCACACAGTAAGGAGGCAGTTTAATTGGCTTTGCGTCTCCAACCTCGACATCATGCATCAACACAGTGGTTCTTCCTGGAGTGGCACGGAACACTTGCGGGTACTCCTGCAGTAATGCCGAAAACTCCTGCCTTTCCTCGGGAGGTAGATGAGAAAGCTTAGTCTGGAGATCATTCATGATATCAGGATTCTTCCCCAAACTATCACTCAGGCTCATACTGCATGGGAGAGCTTCACTTGCAGACTCGGGAGGAACAGGTACATTGCAGACTGGGTTATTTTCGTCCCGCCTGTGATATAACTTTAGCATGTTGATGTGACAAAGTTGCTTGTTCTTTCTACGATCTGGTGTGGCGATGACATAGTTGACATCACTGAGTTTCTTCTCCACGAAATAAGGACCACTACACTTGGCTTGAAGAGGTTGCCCATGAACTGGTAGCAGAATCAAAACCTGATCTCCTGGCTGAAAGTGGCGTAACCTGGACTTCTTATCATACCAAGTCTTCATCTTCTCCTGAGCAGCTCCTAAATTCTCTCTCGCCAGTTGTAAAGCAGTGGACAGCCGTTCTTTGAACTTCATCACATACTCCAGCAGGTTGACGTCATCTTCCTCCGACAGCCAGCATTCCTTGAGTAGCTTAAGGGGTCCTCTTACTTCATGGCCAAACAGTAGTTCAAAGGGTGAGAAGCCCAATGATTCATTTGGAAATACTCTTGCGGCAAACACAACGAATGGAAGACCTTTATCCCAGTCTTTCTGATGTTCCAAACAGTATTTCTTGAGCATCGATTTGAGTGTTTGATGATATCTCTCCAACGCCCCTTGAGTCTGGGGATGGTAAGCTGAAGACGTGATCTGGGTGATGCCCAACTCTTTCAGAGACTGCTTGAAAACATTTGACATGAAATAACTTCCCCGGTCTGACTGTACCTCCTTGGGCAGACCAAACTTTGTGAAGAACCCCAGCATTTCCTTAACCACGTTCTTTGCTGAGATATTTCTAAGTGGAATGGCTTCAGGATAACGAGTAGCCATATCAATCAGGGTCAACACATAAGAAAATCCTGAAGAAGTCCTAGGAAGAGGGCCCACAATATCCACCAACACACGGGTGAATGGCGCCTCAAAAGGAGGAATGGGAACTAGAGGTGCAACCTTTTCGGTCTGATTACACTTCCCCACAACTTGACAGGTGTGACAAGACTTACAATACCAGGAAACATCCCTGAAGATACCTGGCCAGTAGAAGTGTTTCAAAATGCGTGCCACAGTCTTCCTCACTCCAAGGTGTCCTGCCAAACTGGAATTATGAGCCACTCTAATGATATCCTGCCTATAAACACGAGGGATGACAACTTGATGTACAACCTCCCATTCACAGTCGGCTGATGCTGTTGGGGGTCTCCACTTCCTCATAAGTACTCCTGACTTTATATAATAACAAGTAGAAGCACCAGCTGACTCTTCCTCACTGCAAGCAGAGTTAGCTAGACCTTTCAACTCAGGGTCAGCAACCTGCAACTCAACCAACTCTTGACGAGACAAATTATCAACACTACGGGGTACTGCCTCATCTGGTGAGTGGTCCA
The DNA here is from genome assembly GCF_032717465.1 of Coenobita brevimanus. Classification (NCBI taxonomy): domain Eukaryota; kingdom Metazoa; phylum Arthropoda; class Malacostraca; order Decapoda; family Coenobitidae; genus Coenobita; species Coenobita brevimanus. Next base: position 48,156,347 of record NC_137033.1, on the reverse strand, counting down.
AATTAGCAAGAAAAGTGTCAGCTAGGATAACATCATCATCATCATTATCCTCTAAATCACCAGTAACTTTAGACTTAGCCCTAGTGACAGCACATGCAGGGAACACATCAGGGACATCACAATCCTGGGACGCAGCCACTGGCTCACTAGACAACTGAGAAGCTGGACACACTTGACTTCCACCAATATCATTTTCAAGTAAGAAAGTTACACCTGACATTGGGAGTGTCTCAACCAACCCAACCATAACGGAACCATTAACAAAACCAGACTCTAAATTCACTCTGCACAGAGGGACAGAGAAGTAATTATTCCCTACACCTTGTAAGATTACAGTTTCATCAGAGGAATTAACATTAGAGCCTAGAACACTGGTCAGCATAAGGGATTGGCAAGCACCTGTATCACGATATATTTTAACTGATTTCCTGTCATTACTGTCCAGGGGACTGACAAAACCATCAGACAGGAAATTAGCACATGAACTCTTGAGAGTGTCACCCACGTTACTGCTCAAAAGAGGAGCTCCATCATGAGAATTTAAGTTACCCCTCAAAGCAGGTTCAGTTAACTCAGTTAAAGAATTATGGGAACTCTCAAGGGTGGACACTAGACCAATTGACTGAATATTTAAAGACTCCTTTTTGTTCACATCACGCTGTCTCCTGAAACATTTCTCCGTAGTATGACCAAGCTTACTACAATAAGTACATTTAACTTTTCTGAAATCTAGAGGTGAAGCTGGTATTTACTTCCTGAGAAACATCATCTTTATTCTCTTTCCTGTTACCTGTACTCTGAGTAGAGGCAACGTACTTACTCTCAGCTTTCCCTTTTTCTCTAGAATATCTCTTGTGAGTGAGAACATATTCATCAGCTAAAACTGCAGCATCAGACAAATTATCTATTCTTTTCTCATCAAGATATAGGCTTACATCTTTATAAATACACCTCTTGAAGTCCTCCAGCAAAATCATCTGCTTAAATTTACCAAAATCAGAATCCACATTCTTAGAATTTAACCACTGCTCTAACAGATCTTCTTTGATTTTTGCATACTCAACATGGGATTGCTTATCTTGCTTGTAAGTTGTCCTAAATTTTACTCTATAGGCTTCAGGAACAAGCTCATAGGCCTTAAGAATCAAGCTCTTAACTACATCATAATTATCAGATTGATCCTGAGGCAAAGATGCATAAGTTACTTGAGCTTTACCGGTGAGAACAGTTTGAAGGAGTACTGGCCAATACTTTTTGGGCCAATTAAAACCTTTAGCTACCCTCTCAAACAACTGAAAATACTTTGTTAAATCAGATTAATTAAAAGGAGGGACAAGTCTAACATTTTTAGCCACATCAAAATCATCAGAGCTAGATGATCCAGTTCCACCTTGTTTCATGCGATACTCATGGTCTGCCTGAATCCTGGCAAGTTCAATTCGTGCCTGTATCTGTGCCTCCTGAATACGAGCCTGAGACTCCGCCTCCTTAGCCTGAGACTCCGCCTCCTTAACACGTGCTTGAAATTCAGCCTCCTTAACACGAGCCTCCTGCAGGGCTAGCTGTAACTTAGCTAATTCAATCTGCGTTTGCTCATTTGGAGGAGTTACATTAAACAAGCTTTTATTAATCATGCCAACAATTTGATCTTTAGAATGATGAGAGTGAACTGCAATTCCCAATTGTTGAGCTAAAAGCTTAAGTTTATTCTTTGTTCTGTTTTCTACATCACACACTGTTTGCACATTTGACAAAAAATCTTTGGCTTCATCAAGTGTAGTAATAGTAGACATCATGAATAAATCACAGTCACAAAATATCAAGCAATATCCTTATGATAATATCCTGAATATCCTGATAAGAGGTCGCCAAATTTATGTTACGGAACAGAGAAAGATAATGTACACTTTAAGTGAGAATACCAAAAATCACTACTGTCCCGTAAAGTTCCAGGTTCAAAACAAAAGAGTTAGGTAAAATTACAAGTTAGTGTTTAATGCTCAAACTAACAACAAAACATTCAGGACTCATAAGGATAATGTAATGGCAAAAAACAGGGTAAATATATGGTTAACTGCAATAGCCTCTATTAACACGAAATTAGCAAGAATAAATTTACCTAAGTCAGCCCTGATAAAATGAAAATACACTGGGTAATGCTCAGTTAATGCAAGATAAATTATTACTGATACAAACTATTATTAATGATGGCTGACAATAAAAACCTTTACATAAATTACAAAAACCTTACTAGGCCTAAGAATCAACCTTATCCTACACAGTATAAGAAAAAATGCAACAACAGTTATACTCAAATTACACACAGCTGCTAGATGGTTGGAGACTTCCTGAGCACTCACAATAATAATAACTGTACAGGGGAGGACAGAGATGTGAGCATAATGAGGAGTAGATCTAAGTGGCAATAATGCAGAGACTGAGCTCATTATATAGGGTCCAGCAGAGCTTGATACAACTTGTAAGAAGGACGCGCAAATGAAGCCATAGGGGACAAAGAGCTGACAATCCTGCTCTGAACAACAGAAAGAACGACTTACTCTACTATAACGGTAGAAGGGGGGGACTGAGGCAGAACACGCTCGTGATCAAACATGCAGCATACTGTGCGTTAAAGTTACACAAAGGATGATGAAATCATAGGCTATGTAACACCACTCATACGTGAATACAGGAATACTCAGTTTATGACAATAGAGAGTCAGGCAAAATTTATGTTAGAAAATGATTTTGTCAGAAAAATACTGAGGAAGTATAAATTATTTGCTTCTCCTCAGTAACACAACAATTGCCCCCAAAATACACTCAGCCTAATATAACTGTTATAAAATGTTTCAACTTAAGAACTTATGTCATATATGTGTGATCAGTTCGTTCAACTCTCTCACCCTATGTATATTGATAATATAAAATGAATTATATTTATATTGATATACTGTTGTAAGACTTTTGTAATGCAGATAGGGATGCATCTCGCTGAGATACTGCCTTCCTTTGGGATACCCCTTCTAAATTCTTTGTATGATGCTGTATCTATGTATTCTTTTGACGCTGCCCCTTCACAGGATGAGGTGTGGGGTGTCCAATAAACTAGCCCCATTGGGGTCAAATCAATCCATTGCACCTTTTTCTCCCATCTTTATGTAACATTTTTTCTCTCTCCAGTCAGCTTCTCTCCTATCATGCTTCACATTTCCCCTCGCCTCACTATCCATCACATTATTTCATCACTCTCTCCACATTATCCTACATCTCCTGATTCTCAAACCTCTCACACTAGCTCTTCACAGTCCCACCTCCTCTCACATCCCTCCTTCCACCCTTGCCCTCGTAGCCTCTCCTCTCATTTCTGACTCTGATGCAGTCCACACACCGGAGAGGAAAACTCAATAATCCTCTTCTCCCACTCACACCTGTTTCTCCCCACCTCCCCACCACCACGTCCCGCTCTCCCCCACATCTTTACTCTCCCCCTAACCTCATCACTACATCAGATTATATTACCTAACTTTCACTTCTCTTCCTGATATCGACCTCTCTTAACCCATCGCCTCCCTTCACGACCCCCTTCCTGCCTAATACTTCCATCTCTCCCCACCCCTCTCCCTTCATCACCCTTCCTGCATCTCCACACCGCCCTTTCCCCTCAATATCCCTTTCCTTTCCACACATATCCTCCATCCCTCAGTGCCCTTATTTCCCCTCAGACGATCAATATTCACCTCATCCTAGATATTTTATTCCCAATACCACCCCTCTCTTTATCCATCATCCTAACATCACTCCATCATTTCCTTCCCTTCTCCTCACAGCACATGCTCCTCACCCCTACACCACTCCTTTGTTCCCCTCACACCATCCCTCCCCTTTCTCTCCCTTCCCTCACACACAAATCCCCTCTCTCACGTCTCCCCTCATGTGTGGCTCCGTCGGCGTCAGAACATAGGAAAAACTTCATAATCCCCGCTTACATCCACCACCGTGACCAGACTTGCCTGCCTCTCTCCACACCAACTCTCACTTATTTACTAAAGGATTAATGAACTCTAAGTCCGAGGACGTCCCTTGCATTTCACTCTTACTGTTATCAGACGACTAAATTTGGCTTACGAGGGCAGCCTCGTAGTGAAGGATATAATGAAGACAATATCCATCTCTTCTAATTAAAAAAGTCTTTCTTGAGTTAAACAGAATAGTTTAGAGACTTCCAACCAGAAAAAAATACATAAGTTATCGTGTGGAAAGGATTAGGTCAGACTCATTAATATCTCCCTTGTTTCTGGCTCGTTGTTTAGCACCTTCGTTATTTATTATCCATTCCTATGCATTATTACTTGACCGTATTACGTTTGCTAATCGTGTTTCAGACCGAGTCAAGTAAATGGAGTGCGTCTGAGTGAAGCTGGCTGTAATACACTGTTGGAAATCCGCATTTGTACTTACACAGTATACTAATATTATTTCAATCTCTCTTTCGTACTTCTCACGCACATTATGTCTCTCTGTCTGTCTGTCTCATTCTCTCTCTCTCTCTCTCTCTCTCTCTGTTTGTGTCTGTCTGTCTGTCTGTCTGTCTGTCTCTGTCTGTCTGTCTGTCTGTCTGTCTGTCTGTCTCTCTCTCTCTCTCTCTCTCTCTCTCTCTCTCTCTCTCTCTCTCTCTCTCTCTCTCTCTCTCTCTCTCTCTCTCTCTCTCTCTCACACACACACACACACTTATTTTTTTTCATTCTCTTTCCCATATGGTATTTCTAAACCCTCATTATTTCAGGAACATTCTCCTTCTCTCCATCCACGTCATTCTTCCTTTACCTCTAGTTCTCTTTTTCAGTAAATCTTTCCTATGTATATTCCCTTATATTTACACAGCATTAATATTTCTGAAATATTTCTCAGACTATCATTCAGTGTTCCTCTTCCCCCTTTCTTTTCTCTGTATATAAATTTTCTGCTTCCTTTTTCTTCTTTTCTTTTTCTTCTTTTTTTTTTGTCTTTTCGTTTTGCACTTGCTTTCAAACTCCTACACCCTTTCCCCCTTCCCTCTGGAATTGTTTCAAAAGCGCCACTCCGTTCTTTGATGGGTTAAGTGACAGGTCTATTCTACCGGATGCCTCACAATACAGAGGCAGCCTTTTATTTACAATACTGTTTCGAGCTCTGTACTGCAATGCTGTTTTTATTTCGACCATTGAAATTATAGTATTATTTCGAAACTTACCTGAAAGTACAGTTTTGATCTCTAGAGTACGATAATAGTTTGAATACTGCCCTAAAGCGCTGTTTCAGACTCAGCCCTACAACGCTTTTTCAGACTCTACCCTACAGTGCTGTTTCAAACTCAGTGATATAATGCTGTTTCAAATCCTTCCCTACAGTGCTGTTCCAAAGTACCCAACAATGCTGTTTCAAGCTCTGCATTACAGTGCTGTTTCAAGCTGTCATACAATGCTGTTTCAAGCTCTGCATTACAGTGCTGTTTCAAGCTCTGCATTACAGTGCTGTTTCAAGCTCTGCATTACAGTGCTGTTTCAAGCTCTGCATTACAGTGCTGTTTCAAGCTCTGTCATACAATACTGTTTCAAACTCATCCATGCAACTTTATCCCGTTTCTAATTCAGATCCTACTCTTTTGATTTCTAAAATGATGTCTTGAAATCTTTCCTGCAATGCAGATTTTCAAATCGTCCTTACAGTGTTATTTTCATTGCAGTTTTTACCACACTGTTTTCACCTATGATTTACACCACTGTTTTGAACTTTACCCTACACAACTGTTATGAACACTATCGTATACCGCAACAACATTGCTTTGAACTATACCATAAGTTACTGTTTTGAACTTCACCCTACACTGCTGTTTAGAACCCCACCATACATTTGTGTTCTCATCTCTGTCTTATACTGCAGCAGATAGCCAGAATAGAACATAAAAACCCATCATCTTACGGGGGGAGGAAGGGGGCTTAAATGAAGTTAAATTCATTTTTATTCCGCCATAATTAAACGAAAGCCTCCTGTACCCACCCCTACTGTGGTACATTAATTTAATTTGTTCTCTACCTCGCTGCACAAAGAGGTGCATTACTTGTCCAGAATTTTGATCAAAACCTTCAGCTGGAGGACACAGTTTGTATTTCAGTCTTGATATTTCCTGACGATTTCATTCAACGACGGAAAGCTGAATTTTAATCCTAAAACACGATAACGTCTTCTTCACTGTAACTATACTGAATTTGACTGGCTTTTTTTTTTTTTTTTTTTAATCGTTTATTGACGCTGCTATAGCTCATTCACTTAAACCTGGCCGGGGTTTCCGTCCTTCTGCAGCTTAGGTCACTTAGCTCAGTGGCTGTGAAAGACAATATCACGCCTGTACATCCATGCCACTGAACTTCTTCGTGACCAGCATCATTTTCCAGTGTTTATCTCTTGTTACATGCAGCTCTGCATTCAAGAAGAAGATGTGGCAATTTTAGGCAAGGTATGCCAGTAGTGGAATAATTTATGAAATACATATGAGTACAGTAAGGTGTTTCAAACAAAATAAATCACTTAACCAAAAAGAATACAGGTCCAGTGCTCTTTATCTTTTCCACAGCGATTCTTCATGACTAGCATCATGTTTTATTGCTGATCTGTTTTTTCATTTGAGCAGACGAGATGGAGAGATGGCAATTTTAGGCCAGAATGGGGTTAAAACAGTATAAATCCTCAGGTTCAAAAAGCTTCTCCTGAGCTGAATAAAAGGGCCAGGATATGACAAAAATAGAATGATAAGGACATCCCGAGTTTAGCAGGCTCACATCACAACTAGACGATTTAACTCATCCAAGGAAAGCGTTATCCCAGTATCTCACTAGACCTTGGCGTTATCCATACGGAATTTCGGTTGTCCTCCAAAATAATGACACCTTCTGTATTTCTCTTGTGCTATCTCCAGCCGATTTTGTACAAGAAAGAGAAGAATAATACTTGTTTAGAATACCTGTATTGACTCACCCATACAACTACATCCTTATCTTTCTACGTAGGCCACCACCAGCGAGTTCAGCTTATGGGAGATCTGTAATGAAGTGGTTGATGAAGACTGTATCTTACATTTCTAGTTCCTAAATACTCTCAGGCCAAACACAAGTACCTTGTGGCTGGAAGAATTAACTATTTAAGATGGCATCGCACTGAAGAGGTTAGCTTGTACAATACAATGAAGTGCTTTGTATCGTATCTAAAGACAAGTTTATGCCGAACTATAGAGAATTTTCGAACTTGATAGTTCACATAGAGCTTTAATTTACCTCATGCCAGATGTCTCCCCAAAGCTTAATACAATAACATAGCAGTAACGTGAATATACTGAAACAAAAAAAAAAGTTCCGAGAAAGGGTTAAAAATGTAAGTGAAGTAAACAGAATTAACCCCTTGACGTCCAAAGACCATTCTACTTGAATAAAATTGCCAAAGGGATATAATGACAGTAATGGTAAAAAAAAATAATAATAATAATAATAATAAATAATAATAATAGTAATAATAATAATAATAATAATAATAATAATAATAACAACAGAAATTATTATTATTATTATTATTATTACCTTCGCCAAGAAGGTTATGTTTTCTCCCTTGTCCGTTTGTTGTTTCTTTGTTGGCTGGTTGGTTTGTGAGCAAGATTACACAAAACTACTGGACGGATTAGCACGACACTTGGTAGAAGAATGGGTCTTGGCCCAGAATAGACTCCATTAAATTTTGGTGCGTTTCCAGGATTTTTTTTTTTTTTTTTCACTTTTTTTTAACATTGCGAGATAGGTCGTTTTTTGGCAATTTCGTAAATTTTTCAGTGAGTATTGCATGGATAATGATTAAAAAAAAAAAAAAAAAATCAGGCATATTCAGGATGTTGGTATCTACGAATGTGTACAGTTTGGCGCGGATCCATGTCAAATTCCGGATCTAGCGGTTTTAAGTATGCTTTTATAGGGGGTAGTCTTTTTCCACATTGGATTAGACTTGACTGAATTAAAAGGAACTGCATGTTGAGCCTTGGCGGAGGTATTCGCTCTACTGGGTGCCATTCTAGTTATAATAATAATAATAATAATAATAATAATAATTATTATTATTATTATTATTATTATTATTATCATTATGATGATGATGATGATGATGATGATGATGATGATGGTGGTGGTGGTGGTGGTGGTGGTGGTGATTATTATTATTATTATTGTTATTATTATTATTATTATTAGAGAGAACGGGGAAAGGGGATCGTGTTGAAAGGAGCCTGATTGATTACGTGCTCGTAGAGAGGTCGATGCTGGGAATGGTTGCTGATACAAGGGCCGTGAGAAGACGATGTGGAGGCCTGTCGGATCATATGATTGTGGTATGCAAGATGAAGCTGAGAGGAGTGAGGTGGACAAGAGGGAGAGAAACAGAGAGAAAGACTGAAAGTTGAAAAGCTGAGAATCAAACAATATGCAGATGATTACAGGAACAAAGGGGAAGAGTTGGAATCAGTGAAATGGAATGAAATGGATCTGTTCAGCCTGTGGAATGCATATAGGGATTGCTTACTAGGGAATGCTAAAGCGGTGTGTGGTGTGGCAAGAGTAACAACAAAGAAGAAAGGTACGGCATGGTGGGATGAAGAGGTTAAGAAAGCAGTAGATGAAAAGAGGAAGCAGTGGTTACGGAACAGGGGTTCAGTTGAAATAAGAACTGAATATACTGAGAGCAAGAAGCACGTAAAGAGACTAATGAAGACGAAAGTGAAAGGACGTAAATGATGATATAGGAAGAAAAATTAATGCAAATTACTCTGAAAATAGGAAGTTATTCTGGAAAGTGATGCAGAAATATAGAAGTGACAGCGGGAAGAAATATGAAAGTGTGAAGGATGTATGTAGTAGATTATTAACCCATGGGGATGAAGTAAGGGCCAGATGGAAAGAATATTTTGAAAGCCTGATGAATGGGAATAGAGAGAGCAGAGCAGCTGTAAAACATTACTAGTTTGGGGGGTGTGCAGAAATGGAATGCAATACCAGGAGACGCGACGCTCGCACAGGTGAAGAACGCTGTGAAGTGGCTGAAAAATGGGAAAGCAGCTGGGGCTGACGAGGTGTATGCAGAGATGATTAAATGTAGTGGAGAGAGGGGAATGAAGTGCTTTTTGGAGATATGTAAGAAAGCATGGATGAATGAAACTGTGCCAACAGTGTGGAAAAAGGCTATGATTGTACCTCTGTACAAAAATAAAGGTGAGCGAAGTGAGTGCAAGAATCATAGTGACATAAATTTAGTGACTGCTGTAGGGAAGGTATATGGAAGAATTATTATTGAGAAAGTAAGAGAGATATCAGAAGTCCTGGTGAGTGATGAACGGGGTGGCGTTAGGAGTGGCAGAGGATGTGTGGATCAAATATCTGTAGTGAGACAGATATTGGAGAAGGCTTGTGACAAGGACAATAAGGTGTTTATGGCATTTATGAATATGGAAAAAAAAAAAGCATACGACAATTTTGACAGAGAAGGATTGCAGAAGATTTTGCGCATGTGCGGTGTTGATTATAAGCTATAGGTGCCGTCAAGAGTTTTTTTTTGACGGTAGTGAGGCATGGATAAAGGAAAATGAGCATCTAAGTGAATGGTTCACGATTATGTGGGCGTGCGACGAGGTTGTGTGATGTCCTCATGGTTCTTCAATATATGTATGGACTGGGTGATGAGTGAAGTAAAAACACGAGTAATGGAGAGAGGGACGGCGTTGGTAGTGAATGGTAATGGATGGAATTTCTCAAATTTGTTGTATGCTGATGATGCAGTGCTACTTGCAAATACCGGACAAGAACTTGGTAGACTAGTGCAGAGTTTTGCTGGTGTCTGTGAACGTCGTACCTTGAGAGTAAATGTAGAAAGGAGTAAAGTGATGGTAATGGGGAGAGAAGGTGACTCCCAGTGTGATGTTACAGTGAATAGAAAGAGAATGGAATTGGTGAGAGAGTTCAAATACCTAGGTACAGTGATAGAAAAGAGAGGAAAATGTGCAATAGAAGTGGAAAATAGAATCACAGAAGGAAGGAAAGTAGGTGGTGCTATGAAGGCCTTGATAAGAAACAGAGGCTTGAGTGTTGCAGCTGCTTAAGTCTTACAAGAAGGAGTGTTAGTGTCATCTTTAACATATGGTTGTGAGACTATGGTGTGACATGAAAATGAAAAGTCAAGAGTGAGAGCATTGGAGATGGGACTGCTAAGGAATATATATGGAGTACAGAAAGTGGTTAGTATAAGAAATAATATGATTCGTGAAAGATGCGGAGTAAGGAAGTCTCTGGGCACCAGAATCGATGAGAGTGTACTGTGACCGTATGGTCATGTCGAGAGAATGGATAACAATAGAGAGGTGAAAAAGGTATATCTTGGCGAATTTGAAGGAGGGAAGAGGTGTGGTAGGCCAAGGAGAAGGTGGAGGGTTATGGTGGATGAGTGTGTGAGGAAGAGAGGTATGGAAGTCGGTGAGGCAAAGGAACTGACAAGAGATTGAGTTGGCTGGAAGAATGTCGTGAGAAGAAGTGCATAATCAGGGATTTGGCACCCCTTTTTAACATGACAGAGTTCTGATTGACTATCGGATACGTTTATGTGAAGCTATAGAATGTGGAGAATGTTTTTGGCGTATCATATACAGCCAGGATTCTGTGGGTTTGAATGATGAGTGAATGGAAGCGTGGCCCATTGGACTGGGCAAACTTAGGCTGTCTGGTCGTTGCTACTCCCCACTATGCCCCAGGGTGGGAAAGGAGGTCTGGATAATGATGATGATGATGCTTATTGCCTCTCCCGGGACGGAGTCCCGCGAGGTATTGTTTTTGGTCGAGTTTGTTTGTTTGTTTGCTTGTGTCAATAAATTTTTGAGGTAATCGAGTGACTATGAATGGTCAAAATGAAGGTCACGGATTTTCAGAGGGCTATATTTAGAAACCGGTTGAAGACAAGAGATATTTACTGTTATGAACATACAGGAACTCGTAATATGGGCTTTCAGTTGGCACCAAGATCTCTGACCTTGAGTGACCCTGAAAGGTCAAACTCAAGGTCACGGATATTCAGGGGGCCATAACTCAAAACTGGTTGAACGTAACTCAAAACTGGTTGAAGATAGATATTTACTATTTTCAACATATAAGAGGTCCCATATTGGTTTTAAATTGGTACCATGACCTTTTGATCTTAAGTGACCTTGAAAGGTCAACCTCAAGGTCACGGGTATTCAGGGGGCTATAACTCAAAACTGGTTAAAGATACTGATATTTAGCCTACTATTAACAAGATACAGGAAGACTCATATGGAATTTCATTTGGCACCATGACCTTTGACCCTGAGTGGTCGGGCGAGGTTTGTTGTTCATGGAACCAGTTGTTATTATTATCATAACAACAACAACTAGAATTCTGAAAGTGCTGAAGCAATATTCAGGTCCACATTTCAGATGAAAATACTTTTATCATTGTAGACCTAATATTAAGGGACTTTTAGTTTGACTAAAAAAAAATTTTATGGATTATGACCTGTGACCTACAGATGAAGGTGAAGGTCATACATACTAAGCAAATCATGTACTCTCATGACCCACTATATTTCTACCGAGTTCGGTCAAACGCGGCCAGATACTTTCCGATTCAGCACTTTCAGGCATAGAGGGCGCTAGTGCGGCGCTAGTGCTATGGAAAAAAAAAAAAGATGTCAAAAGAAGCGGTAATTAAGATACATTAAACCTGAAAATTTCAAGTCTCTATCTCGAATGGTGTTGGAATGCCAACCTCCTAGATCTTCTTCCCCTTTGCCCCCCAAAAATAAATAAATAAATAAATAAAATAATATCTACAACATCAATAAGAATCCACAAAATGTGTTGTTCTTAAAAATAATAGGCCTACAGATAATTCCTCAGGTTCTGGGAGACATACTGGGGTCTGTTATTAATACTATGACGGTGAGAAGACCACACCAAAGCTAAATAATCTAGTCTGGCTGTATTATGAATAAAACAGTTAAGGATTCGCGCAGTTTGAAAGGTCCATAAATGGGTTAAAGATACCATTTTCAAAAGGGGTTGTAAAAACAAACTGTGCTACAAGACCCAATGTTGTGAAGGTGTGGAATGTGAGGGTATGGCAACAAAGAATATGGTGGTGTTGGGGACTTTGGAGGCTCCCTAGCATTACTTCCTTACCTGTTTGTCAGTGAACAGATATATAGTGGATCAATAAACAAGTGTATAAACAGACCAACAGTAAGACCAAAATGAAGTAAGTAAAGAAAAATAAGTACAAATATATGAAAAACGTAGGTGACAACAGATAGGATACACATATAAATAAGAAGCGGTGCCAAGGCACAGCAAACCCGTCACCGGCAATCATTTTAGTTCTGACGTATAAATACAACAGGATATCAAGTCAAATATGTCACATATCAAATTTGGAGTAAATCGGGTGAAAACGACGATTTTATGCCCATTTGACATTTTAGGCCCGACCCACCTGACATTGGTCCCCCTACCGTTAACTGGGGTGACTCCCCTGATGTAATGAGACATGTTATAGGACGCAGATTTGGAAGATGCACCTTTAGGTTATGGTTTCATGTTGATATGACGAAATTGAAAGGAGTTTTGGCGAAAAAACTATTTTTTACCCGTATTTTGTTTTAAACATCTTTCGGCCTACAGCCTGGGCCTTGGTCCAACTTGGCCCAAAATTTAATTAGGTGATCAGAATGTCATAGCCCATCATCCCTGCAATCTTAATTAAAATCGCTCCAGTAGTTTTAGCACCAAGTTGTTAACAGAGACAGACAGACAGACAGACAGACAGACAAACCGAGTGAAAACAATACCCGTACCCAAGCCCCTCCGGGACGGGGACGGGTAACTACAACGCGTTCCAAGAGCGCACGTCATCGCCAACGCCAATAAAACTTTATGACATACTGATGTAATTCCTCCTTCCTACAGTACGAATACTTTTACGGTCTCACATAGCCAATTAATTTTACGGCCATAGTCTGCACTGTTACACAAGAAACATATATCTCCGCCAACACCAATAAAAATTATATATATATTTATTTCCTGCATCCGGATCAGGATCCACCTCAGATTTATTCAACTCTTCCTTTACCACTGGCCACCTATCCATCAGACTTCGCTGAAATCCGATAGCACCTTTTTGAGACACCTCGTACAGAAACAGACAAACAAACACGGATGAATAAAAGTCTTCATCCAACTTCGTTGGCGGAGGAAATAAAAATGTAGTGGCTCGTTAGCTAGCATGATCTGTTCAGTAAAGTCGAGTTTTGTGATTCTTATTCCATTCACTCTCGTATGTGGCTGGAAAATGTAATCCCTCCTTCCTCTTCCTGCGATCCTCTCTTCCCCCTCTCAAATCCCCTTTCTAATCCCTTCCTATCTCCTCCCACTTTCTTCTCTTCACTTATGTCTTCCCTCTCCCCTCCTCCATTCTCCCCTTCTCCTCTTCTCCCTGCAACCGTCTGTCTCTTATCCCCTTCTACTAGTACCCCTTCTTATTAAATATCACTTTTTTCCCTCTTGCTTTTCTTCTTCCATTTCTTTCCCCTCTCCTATCCCATCATCCTCTGCCAATCCTAACCGCTCCCCCCCCCCCGTTCCCTTCCGCCCTCCAATTCCTCGCTCCCCCCTTTCCCACTCCTCCCTTCCATACCGTTCTTTCCATGCTGTTCTCCTATTCCCTCCAATCCCTTTCCTCCTCTTTCCCTCCATCTTCTTCCTCAAATCACTCTCTCTCCTACCCACCTCTCGCTTCATTAGTACTCTCGTTCCACTTCCCATTCACTCCTCTTCTTCCAGTCTCTCTCTCCTGCCATTCCTTTCCTTTCAGCACATGTCCAGGCTTTTCCACACATCACCATACCCTAAAGACAAGGAATTACTCCCTCATCGCCATTTTACAAATCTTCTTTTCCCCCTTTCCTTCCTCTCCCGCTCCCTACACTCTTGCCTCACCCCTTCCCCCTCCCTCACCCTTACAAGACTGACAGAACCCCTCTCTTACCATAAGCTACACACACCTTTCACTCTTCCTTCCCCACTCACACCTTTCCCTATCCTTTCCCTTCACCCATTCCCGTTCCTTTTCATCTCCGCTATCCCTGTACTCTTCTCTTCCCCATTCACACCTTCCCTTCTCTCTCTTCATTCATTCAGCCTCTCTCCCTTCCTTTTCATCTACCCCTGTTCCTCCCTTTCCTATAATCATCAACCTACTCCATTCATCCTTTGCCCTTCCTTTCCTTCCTTTAACTCAGAACCAATTCTCTCTCCCCGTTCCCATTCAGGTAATATTCAGTTATTCCCCAAGCAAGTCCTTGCTTTGATTTCTCTCTCTCTCTCTCTCTCTCTCTCTCTCTCTCTCTCTCACACACACACACACACACACAACTACCTGCACCCATAAAAGTAATGAATTAACACTGAAACACAGAGGAAGTGATAGCTCAAGGATATAATCAAGAGCCTGAGTTACACAAGGTACAGAACTGAGCAGAGGATAGGCAGAAAAATAGCAAGACCTGTATTCCACTCAGCTAAGGAGGCTTCATACGTCCTCTGCCTTAACAGCTACAAGAATACAATATAAAATAAGTAATCGTATTTCAGGGCTTAATGTCACGTGAAGAAATAACCTGGTAGGGAACAGGCGCTACACATGTTGGGTGGGGGAGAGACACAGGTTAGAGCTGGAATTCTTTATCTTCTCTGTTTCCGGCTACACAGAATCCCATGTTAGAGAAAATAAAGAGTTCAAGCTGTAACCTGTGTCTCTCCCACCCAACATTTGCACTTGCCGCAATGTATCATCCACAGCTGCCACACAGTTTGTTAACCTGACGAGAATACGGACCCAAGCCTTTGTACGCAGATTTTTTTTTTTTTCTTTTAACATTCTGAATACTAACCTATTATTATCATGATCTTTTTATTTTATTGTTGCTGTTTTCTGACGATTTTATTCAGCTTATGAGAAATCTTTCGAAACGAACGAGTTAGATGAGATACGGCATTTCCAGTCTGTCAGTACTAGTGGGATGGTGGGAGACGAGGCGGTGGGTTGGGCTGGGATGCTGGTGGTTGGCGGGGGGAAGGCACAACGAGGTAAATATATCCTGTTAATTTGGTTTACTGCAAGTCGGTTGGTAGTCATGACTTTGCTTTTATAGTATTCACGACATCGATGTAGAAATGGGTGAAATGGGTGGAGAGGAGTGGGTGGGATGGGCTGCAATAGTGTTAGTGGTGGTGCTCACTGGGGAAGTATATGCTGTGGAGATGGGTGTTGTAGGTGGGCCTGTAAGGTGCATGTCAGAGGCGATGGGGGAAAAAGGGGCGTGGTGGGCTGAAATGAGTAGGAGGGGTCGGGTGGGATGAGTTACAATGGTGGTGAATGGCGGGGCCTGGCGGGATCAGCACACCCTGTGAAGGTGGGCGTTGTATGGGAGGTGGCATTGGCGGGAGGAACAGATTTCTCGTATAAGTCTGACGTGGGGGAGAGATGAACGGTGGACGAGTTGAGATGAAACGAATGGGTGAATGGGTCAGTCATGCAAAGATCGGCAATGTACTGTTGCGATCAGAAAAAATGATCCAGTCTTCAGTCGAACAGTTCTGAAACTCTTACCATAGTACTAAAAGTTTGTTGGGCTCCTATGGTCACATTACTGGGTTTAGAAAATCATTGTTCACTGTTTGTTGTTCATCGCATGGAAGTGGATCGATATTGGTGTCCATCATAGGACGCTGGTAAGTGTGGGTATTGCTAAGGTTCAATTCAGTTCTCTCTTCAAGCACAGAAAAGCAGCAGCAACAGATTAAGCACCCTGCAGTCTCGTTTATCTTGCATATCGTGACACAGGTACAAGACGTCATCACACGGGACTGTAAAGAAGTTCGAATACAACAACTAATTTTGCTGTAGGCAATTATAGTCGAAGCTTAAACCATTTACTTGTGCATTAAATTATATCTTGTCTGATTTTATATTGTGCTTTACTTAACGAATATATTTTCTTATCTAAACAATCTAACATACTGTTTTTCTCCATTTCAGGTAAAGTTAATTGTGGAGGTTGCAAGATAAGTATGAACGCCGTTTTTTCCTGGCTAAACAACAGAATATCTCTTATAAGGTACATGTATGAGAATTCAGGTCCATGTGCATAAACATTACCGTAAAATTATCTCAAGAATAAACTTTTAATCATTATATCAATAACCTTTACTACAGTTTCGCTTCGTGGTTGTTTTTCTTTCAGTGCAATGAATATGTGATATTTTCCCATATTATGTCTGCTCGGGAAAGAACTTACTTACCTAGATGGCTAAGGATGCAGATTTTTTTTTTTTTTAAGCTTTCCGAGGAAAAGTAATGCTTTTCATATGATTCTTATAAATTTCTTACAATAGTTTATTACATGCGTCGAAATTAGAATTCCTTTGGTAAACACCACCACCACCGCCACCTCCACCATCACCATCATCATGACCTTTTTCACCTGATGATGGGGTGAAAATGGATTTGGAAATATTGTAGTGAAAATGTAATACGAAAGGGGGATAAGTACCAGCCTCATTACCTAAAAAAAGGGCCATACAATCATCAAAGCACCGAGAATCCACTCCACAAGCCTAATTATCTTGATATATTTATTGGTATTTTATAAACTCATGCAGAATTATGGATATATTTCTTTTCTCCTTAACACTTTAGTTATTTTTTGCTTTCCCGGCAGCTGTATGATAATGGATAACTCAACACCTTCAGCCCCAGGATGTATAATCCCTTTCGTGTTTCCTAACTTCTCACGATTTTACTCAGATTAGGAGATTTTCCAAATTGGAGGGGTCGATATAGCCTTCGTTAACCCATTTGCAAAAATAAATAAATAAATAAACAAATATTTCTCCCTATAATTAGGCAGGAAGTAAAGCAGCAAGAGTTGATTAAATAGTATATCAGGCGACAATGAGTGGCAATAGTGGCAACCTCAGGCTCTTATAAACGTGAGCACAGTGGCTGCAGGCTGAAGCTGCCCTCGTCCTGTAACTCACCATCTTCCTTCAGTAGATGGGGAGGGAGCTGAGGGACATGGGTATAACAGGCAGCAGAGCAACTCGGTTAGGGAATATCGGTGCCACCACATGAAGGCGTCCCAATCCAGCGCCGTCATGGGGTTGAAGTGGTTAAATAGAATGATGAGTCAATGCAGCTGTGGCACACTGACGCTGGCCACTCTGTCCATAAGTAGACTTTTTTGTGTTCATCCTTTTTTTCTGAACCTGGATCATATTTACTCTATTTATACTGCAGCAGTGGGAAAGAGGGTTAAGATGATGATGATGATGATGATGATGATGATGATGATGATGATGATGAGGATGAGGAGGAGGAGGAGGAGGAAGTGGAGGAGGAAGTGGAGGAGGAGGAGGAGGAGGAGGTGGAGGAGGAGGAGGAGGAAGAGGAGAGGAGGAGAAGGTGGAAGAGGTGCAGAAAGAGGATGATTATGATGATGATCATGATGCAGGGCGAGGATGATCATGATGATGATCATGATGCAGGGAGAGGATGATTATGATGATGATCATGATGGAGAAGGAAATGATGATGATGATAATGATAACGATGGTGAATATCATGATTAACGCAACACTCTCTCTCTCTCTCTCTCTCTCGACCCACTTTCCTTAGGCCTGTAATTCTAGGAAATGTTGGCTATACGTAATCTTGACATAAAGTAATATACGCCTCTCTCTCTCTCTCTCTCTCTCTCTCTCTCTCTCTCTCTCTCTCTCTCTCCTTCCCCATACACGGTTCACACTTTCGGACCCCATCTAAGAGTGATTATTCTTCTTTTATCTTCCTCTTATCTCTTTCCTAATCTCTCCATTTCTCTTACATCACTCTCTCCCCTCCTCCTTTCCTCCCTTGCTCACATCCTTCTCTCCCACAGTCTTCCTTAAGTGTCTCTACGTCTGTTTCTGAACTCCGTTTTCTTCTCGTTCTTCTCTCACTCCCTCTTCCATCTTTCCTTCTCTTCTTCCTTACGCACATCCTTCTACCTAATACTTTTAAATGACCTTCTTTATACTAGTCTAACTCTTCTTTTACCTTACCTTTTATTCCCCATACTTCTCGCCCTCTTCCTCTTCTTCATCTCTTCCTTCTCACTTTTCTTCTGTTCGTTATCATATATCATATTTGTTGCATTTTTTGTGAATACAACTTAGAGCACTAGCCAAACATACCTTTACTTATACCAAGATATTCTTACGCGCAACAGACGGCGCATCCATCACATGTCATCGCGTGGATGCTGATAAACGCAGTTGCCCACATGACTCTTTGGCACATTCAGAATTATAAACCACTGAAATGGCTCTCTGAAATGTTTGAGCAGTAGAATTGAACTGTATTATTTTGGGTCGAGACCGTTTCGGAGAGGTGTATAGGAACCCATGTGGGCATTTGTAACGTCTATACTGTAACGTACCCAGGCTATCTCATTAGCCTAAGGACTTCTGTGATGGTATTAGCGGAGGATAATATTATGACATGCTGTAGGCGGACCAGGTAAAAGGATGGTCAGTTAACAGTCCTTCCGCGAAACTCAAATCCTCACGCAGTTTCATGGCCTACCTTGAGATTGATCTCGCGTCCGGACGGTCAGCAGTCCACGCCTCCACTACGATGACCACCTCCAAGATTCGTTCTACACCAGTCTCCCTGTTTACCTACGTGTGTCGGCCACAGTCCTGTGGTCTGAGGCGGTTCCCTGATCCCTCTTCCTTACCAGGTTATGTCTGCATATGGCACTCAATTGCAGAATTTTGAATGTAATATGTAAACTATCTCGATGGATGAAAAGAATGTAATATGTAAACTATCTCGATGGATGAAAAACAGCTAAAATACAAAACAGTTAAGTGCATCAAGGGGTACAGTAGGGTATAAAGGTTGCTGATGCTTCGAAAGCATTGGTAAGGAATAGGGAGGTAAATATGGATTTATTAAAAAAATAATAATAATAATGATAATTGCTGCATGACAGCACAGTCATCCCTACTGTAACGTATAGAAGCGATGTTTGTCCCCTGTTGAAAGGACAAAGTCAAGAGTTAAGGCAGTAAAAACGAGTTATCTGAAAGGAGCGTGTGAAGTTACATGTAAACTCAGACAGACAAACGATGAAGTGAAAGATCATTGTGGTGTTGATGTGTATGTGATTGAAAGTGATAGGAGAAATGCTCTAAGACGGTTTGTTCAGATGGAGAGGATGGAAAATGAGACACTCACTAGGAAAGTATAAGTGAATGAGATGGAGGGGGGAAGGGTGGAGAAGAGACCGGTGATAAGATGGAGGAGTCGGGTGGAGAGAAAGATATATTTGAGAGGGGGCTGGGTGGGGTAGAGTGAGGACATCCTAATGACAGTGAACTAGGTGACGGAGGCGATTTGTTTTTGGCCACCCCTTACAGCATTAAGGAATATGGCTATAGACGGAGACAAAACATTAAGGTGTTATGAACAGCAAATAGTTAAGATGAGGCGCTGGTGAGCCTCCTGTGAACGAGAAAATACGTAAGCTCCTCATGAATCCGTCTTCCTCAATACTCTTATTCCCTTTCGTCTCATCGTTTTCTCTTTTTCTACAATACGTCCTTTCTCAACTCTCATTCACACTGACATCCCTCACCCGCTTTCTTCTCCGTCTCTTCCTTTCTCTTCCTTCTTCCTCTCTCCTCCCTCTTTTTCTCTAACTTTCACTTCCGTCCTTCCACATTATGTGCTTCTCATTGAACTCCTTACATTACTCCCTAACAAACTTATACAGTACCCCATTTCCTCTTTCACCTTTCATTCCCCCCCCCCTCCACTTCCTTCTTTTTTCTCCATCTCATCTCTGCATTTCTGCCCCTCTTTCCATGTCCTTTTCCACTTCTTCTTTCCAATGAACTCACCTCTTCATTTCTGACTCCCCTCGAACGAACTGTTACTTCAGTTGTTAATCTGTCCATTATTTTTTACTTTGCTTTACCTTTCCTCAGTTCTCGCCTATGTCTCTATACCGTCTGCCTTCCCTCTTTCTCCTCCTCTCTACCAATTTTTCCATTCCTTTCTTGCCTTTACCATATCCCGCTCCCTACAATTTATCGTTCTTTCATTATTCTTCTTTTCTTTCCTTCTACCTCCATTTACATCCCCTTTTCTTATCCGTTTTCTTATTTCGTCTTTCCTCTTAACATTCTTTCCAGCTTCTCGTCTTACAGTCTGTCTTCCTACCTTCCTCCTCCCCCCTCTCCCTCTCTCGCTCTTCTCTTCTTTTCTCATCTCTTTTCTCTTCTCTATTCCATCTTTCCATCTCTTTCCCCTCTTTCTACTACCCTCTGATGTATCATCCTCTCTCTCCACTTCTTCCCTTCTTTTCTTTCTCTCTCATCTTCCTCCTTTCATTCCTCGTCCTACCTCTCTCCACCCTTCCTTCCTTTCTTGCCCCCACCATCCCTCATCTCTCCTATCTTCCTTTTCCCCCTCTCACTTCTTCCTCACATCCTCCAACTCGTACCTTACCTTCCTTTCCATCCATTATATCTCTCCTCTCTTCTCATTTCCTCTTCCCCACCCACTAACCTTTCCTCTTTTGTCGCAACCTCCAACCTTCCCTTCCTTCTCATATCTTTCCTCTTCCATCCTCCTCCAACTTTCCTCTTATTTCCCTTTCTTCTCCCATCCTCCTCCCACCCTCTTCCCCTCTCCCTTTCCTCTCCCATCCTACTCCACTCTCCCACCCTTCCTATCTTTCCCGTTCTCCTCCCCCTTCTCCATCCTCTCTCCCTTATCCTTTCTCCCACCCTCTCTGCCACCTTCATTCATAACACAAGGATGATCTAGTGGCCATCTGTTCCCCCTTGTGCTGTGGTGAATGGGAAACTGTTGATGTACTGGACACTCGATTGCCTGCCTCTGATTTACACCATACTCACAGAATAAATACAAACAAATAACGGGAGAGACAAT
This sequence comes from Coenobita brevimanus, assembly GCF_032717465.1. Lineage (NCBI taxonomy): Eukaryota > Metazoa > Arthropoda > Malacostraca > Decapoda > Coenobitidae > Coenobita > Coenobita brevimanus. The sequence continues at coordinate 48,135,212 of NC_137033.1, read as the reverse complement.
TGATAACCCAATCAAAGTAAAGAGGATAGAAAATCAACCACCCAATCAAAGTAAAATAACTTCTAGATTTCTAATCCAGCAGTTCGTGCAAAGAGTCCAATTGAAAGTCATTATTCTCTTCAGTTGCAGACTATCCAGGACCCGTTCCTTATCAGTTTATTTCTGTAAATGTTAGCAGCCTTTTGCTACATCTATCTATCTATCTATCCATCTGTCTATCTATGAAACTTCATATCTATCTATATTGCATATATTAAAATAGTATACCGGTAACTCGCCAAAGACTAAATATCTGTCTATCTGTCTAACTATCTATCTATCTATCAGTTTATCTATTCTGTCTATCTATCTGTTCATACATCTTCCGTTCTTTCCTTCTTTCTATCTATTGTCGATATTAAAATGTTATACCTGTAACTCACAAAAGAATCTTAAAGGTTTTACCGGAACACAAAACAAATCACTGATTAAGAGATGTTCTGGGGTTCGATTGCCGGCATAGTGGTAATATACTGGATGATTTTTCCTGCTTAAAGTACACGTTTCTCTCTTCATTCTGACTTGCCGTAAGTGCTAGAGATAGATTAATAGCATCTACTTGCCAGAGTGCCAGGGGTTTGTCTCACCTCTTCAGGCCCACAATGGCGGCGGAGGGACATTGGTTACAAGACTGTGACAATGTGAGATAACTGTTACCTGGTCATGGCGGAGTGGATTGCTGCCTGGCTCTCACTGGGGAGTCCCGGGTTCGATTCCCGGCATAGTGGTAATACACTGGATGGGAAGGGGGTACTTTGTCCACGAGTCTGACCGGCGCGATAATGTACCTCGGATTGTTCCAGTTGCAAGGTGGACAAGCACACCATCCAGCAGCGGCTACAACGGATAAGGCAGAGGCAGCAGTGAAACAAAGCTGCAACGTAGGCTGACAGCTTTAGTATGGCCATCACCTGATTATTATATTCAACTGTACTCCATTTACTATAACTTGGCCTAAAATTACCTTTTGTACATCTTTAGTCCTTAGAAGTAACAACAGATTGGCAATGAAATGTGATGCTAGTCACGAAGTGCTACAACAAGGGTATTGTCTTATTCTACTGCAGAGCTACGTGAAATAAGCAGCAAAAGGACGAAAATCTGGGCCAAGTTAAGGTGAAAGGAATAAAGTGGTAATAGGAATTAAAAAAAAAAAAAAAAACTGCACCGTACACTATAGGGATACCTTTGCCGCAAGACCTATTTTTGTCGCCTTTATTCTGCCTGTTTATCCCATTAAGATTAGGGAGGATCCTCGAGGTGAAGAGGTTAATGAAAGCTGTACCTAACCCCTCTGGTCAGCAAAAGTCTCTGCTGAGCTGCATATTATCGTTCAGTTATTATACGTCGTTGGACTGAGTGAGGTTAAGGGAACGGGGTGGAAGGCGTGACTGGAATGGAGGGGGCGTGACTCCCTCATTGAAAGGGGAGCGGTGGCTGGTGGTGCACTGGTTAGCACAATGAGCCCGCAACTGGAAGAACTAGAGTTAATTCTTCGGTGGGCCAGACTAATAGGCTTACTGTGGTTGCCCTTGGTCCCTGTTCACCCAGAAGTGTACAGTAACTGGGGACTTGAATGTAAACAAACCATCTCGGCTCGTATTGCAGGGGGTGTATGAGACTCAGCAAAAATATACCATCTGCCTTAGTGACCCTCGCACAGTCGATAGGCACTAAGTTAAGGCCTTAGTGACCCTCGCACAGTCGATAGGCACTAAGCTAAGGCCTTAGTGACCCTCGCACAGTCGATAGGCACTAAGCTAAGGCCTTAGTGACCCTCGCACAGTCGATAGGCACTAAGCTAAGGCCTTAGTGACCCTCGCACAGTCGATAGGCACTAAGCTAAGGCCTTAGTGACCCTCGCACAGTCGATAGGCACTAGGCTAAGGCCTTAGTGACCCTCGCACAGTCGATAGGCACTAAGCTAAGGCCTTAGTGACCCTCGCACAGTCGATAGACACTAAGCTAAGGCCTTACTGACCCTCGCACAGTCGATAGGCACTAAGCTAAGGCCTTAGTGACCCTCGCACAGTCGATAGGCACTAAGCTAAGGTCTTAGTGACCCTCGCACAGTCGATAGGCACTAAGCTAAGGCCTTAGTGACCCTCGCACAGTCGATAGGCACTAGGCTAAGGCCTTAGTGACCCTCGCACAGTCGATAGGCACTAAGCTAAGGCCTCTTCTAATTAACCTCCTGTAATACGATGATTTATGTAATGTATGTTTGTTACCTACAGACAATTTTATTCAGTACTGTAGAAATTTCTCTATGCGGATGGGTTAAGAAAAAAAAAAAGTGTATTAACCCTGTCAGTGTAAAACGTCTTTCCTCTGTTGAATACAATTATTGTGTGTGTGTGTGTGTATGTACAGTATGTGTGTGTGTGTGTGTGTGTGTGTGTGTGTGTGTGAGAGAGAGAGAGAGAGAGAGAGAGAGAGAGAGAGAGAGAGAGAGAGAGAGAGAGAAAGAGAGAGCGAGAGAGAGAGAGAGAGAGAGTTAAAAAAGTCATCATACAGATAAGTATATTTATGTTTTTAGGTCTTTTCTGAAGTTATTATCACACTCCTGAAAGTTATATGCCGCACTCTTGTCTGTAAATCACTCTGTTGCTCATTCTTTTATTTTCCTACTCCCTTCAGGTTCATGTCTTTCATCCATTCATTCATTGCCAGACGCCATGTATCCCAGACGGGGTGGCCAAGGGCTTAGAGTTAATTGTTTTACAGGGAGGGGCACTAATCCTCCACCAACCCCACTTGACACGTAGGGATGCCAACAGCATCTGGTGTTCCCAGGCGGTCACCCATCCAAGTACTAACCAGACCCAACGTTGCTTACCTCTATTTATTACCTTTTTCATGGTCAGCGCACAGTTTTCTATTCCAGCTGACATCATACGATTTTATTCAGCTGAGAGTGGGTCAAAAGAGCCTTAGAGCCTAAATACCCTTATCAGTAACTCCTGGCTGGTCGGGACAACTCTATACTATTTACTCTAACTTGGTCTAAAACTGCAATCTCACCATCTTCATTTCTGAGTTGTAACAACTGTTTAACACTAGAAAATGATGCTAGTCATGAAGAAGTGCCATCGAAGGGATGTAGGGCAATAGTATTGTCTTGTTCTGCCACTGAGCTACATCGAATAGACTGTAAAAGGACGAAAATCTGGGCTAAGTTAAAGAGAACAGTAATTTATTACAAACAACGCCAGATGATTTTATTTACCTAAGGGTGGGTCATTGAGGCGTGAGTATTTATACTGGTGCCACTACCCCATTCATGGTCAGGAGAATTCTAGTACTTTATCCCACTTAGTACCAGTATTGGATGATTATATTCAGCTGAGAGGGAGTTATGATATGCTTAATCTACGTCTCTAATAATTCTCAGCATTCTTTATTTGTTTTCCTCATTCCTGATAATTGTGATCATTATGTTATTATTCTAAGCATTCCTCAATTACCTTACTCTTCACCATTTAAAAATATTCATGGTCATATTATCATTATCCTAAGCCATTATTTTTTACTGACCATTATAACTTTCGTCAGGCTGGTGAAAGATGATTTTACTTGCCTCTGGAAATTCACCTGTGACCTAAAGGCTAATTATTCTTCGTTTTTATTGTCAATACCCTATTGTTATTTTTCTCAAACCTTTTAATTTTTTCTCTTATTTCTCATATCCAATGATTATGTGTCCTTCTTGTTCCCTCATGTGTGTTATTGTGTTCACTTATAACTATCACATACCTCTCTTCATTAAATATTCTCAGTTTTCTCAACCATATTTTCAGCTCGCATCAGTTTCATCTGTGTACTCTAAAACAGTAATTCACCTTCTTTATTAGCTCTCCTTCCTCTTACGTTAGTCTCAGCCTCACTTCAGTTGCATCTCTACTATTATTCATGAAGTATTCTTAGACGTACCCTTATATTCTCAGCCCTAGTTAAAACAGGGTATTAATATTTTGTCTTGGATTATTTGACAGCTATTATTAGCCTTTATTACCTTTACAAATATTTCTTTAATATCAGCCTTTCATCAAAAAAAATCACCTCCTTTCTTTATCTACCATTTATTGGCTTATTTCTATATTCCAAGACATATACCATAGAGCTGTCTATTCTTATCCACGTCTTTTACTCAGTTAGTTATACTTAATGGTGGTAGGTGGTGGCGCTCACCATCCTCTCACTCGATGTAGTGCTGCTTTCGGTGTCTCCCCTTTCCTCTCTTCCTTCCTTCCTCGTCTCCCTTTCTTTCCTTCATTCTTTCCTCTTCCTTCTGAGTGACAAGCCAAATGGTTTCCTGTACACCAGGAAACCATTTAGAACGCTGGGTGGTAATCATATAACCAAATTATGGTGCCTGGTGGTTTAGTGGGTAATTAAGGCGCTCCAATCGGATTGAACCTGTGTACGTTTATCTCCAAAGGGAGGTTGGGGTTTATTGCTCAAGTAATGCCACTCAGGGATGAGTGAGGCTGGTCACTCTCATCTTAAATGTCAGGACCAACTTGCCTAGCCCCGGTCTCCAACGCTCCTCATGGGGCAATGTAGGATTTGATGATGGATGGATGGATGGTTATACGTAGTTCAAACACCAATGTTTCAGCAGGCTTAAGTTGTAAAATTTACCCTCAGAAATCATGCTCAGTTCAAACTTTACATTTCATTAATGTTATTTTCCTATTTTTGCCTTATCACTTGATTTTTTTAAACTTTCTTAATTATTGTATTTGTCTCTTATTCTCAGCCCTTGGTGTACATTATTCCCGGCCCGCTTGCCTTATTTCTCTCGGCTTACGAGCTGCTGGACAGGGAGAGAATTAGAGTAATATATTCCCTCCCACCCGTGCTCTGCAGAGAGAGAGAGAGAGAGAGAGAGAGGGTGCGGTGCTTTACAGATACACAGACCACACAGCCCGATCGAGATAACCCGTCCTAATCACTAATGAACATACATGAGACCTAATCACAAATATATAAGAAAAAGATAATTCGGCAGTAGGTTTTCTTCCTGTCATTTATAACTCTTGTAATTTTTTTTACTTGGATCGTATAATAACTGAAATTTGTACGTTATAAATATTCAGATTTAACAAGCGTATGAAGCCATGTTCTGATCAAACAACCATATTAAGGCACTGGTTTCCTTGATGTCAAATTTTAGATTTTTTTTTTTTTTCCCAGAAAGAAGGAAGTGTGTTCAGTGAGTTGGAATGGAGTCAGTTAGTGAGGCAGGCTGGGAGGACCGAGCATCGTGGGTTGGATGGGAAAAACCTTCCTAGAAAAAAAAAAAAATGAACGTCAAAATTTTGGGAAGAGCAAGAGATAGATGGGTAAGATGGACTGGGATGATGATGGGTATTGGATACAGCAGAGGAATATACCCTTAAAGAACTGGTGTAGTTTGGCCGGTAAAATGTAAGTCATGTCTTTCACATACACTATAGACATGGAATGATGAATGGGGTACAGTTAGAGGAATGGGTTTGTATGCTAGTTAGTGTGTCAGGATGAAGGTAACGCCTATGAAAACGAACATTGTAAAATATATTGTATGATGTTAGCTGGGGAAGGCTAAAGTCAAATTTTTCTCTAGAACTTTAAGGTTCGGAAGCAGAAACTATGATGGCTTGGCGAAGAGTGTGTGGGACGGGCTGGGAAGGTGGTGGGTGATGGGACTGGTTGGTAGTAGTACACCCTGTGAACAAGGGCATTGTGGGCTGGTCAGTGGTCGGGCGTTGTGATAATTAGCAACAAACTTTTTCCTATTAACAAAATCTGGAAGTGAGGAAAGGAAAAAGAAGGAAAAAAGAAAGAAAAGCAGAGAGAGAGAGAGAGATGGGGGGAGGGAAAGGGGCTGCTTGAGAGACTGAAATACTATGAAAGTAACTGTTTGGGGGTATTGATGTTTCTGGGCTTCTTTGTGAAAATGCTTGGTCATCCTCCCCCCCCCTCTCTCTCTCTCTCTCTCTCTCTCTCTCTCTCTCTCTCTCTCTCTCTCTCTCCCTCTCTCTCTCTCGTGCCTGAGCCTCTTCTCTGTCCTTACTGTTGCTCTCACGGCCATCACCACCAGCGTAGTGGGGGGCGGCCAACACAACTGCATTTCCGCTGTCTTCACTGCCTACTTAAGCGCTTCAACCAGGGGACTTTTTTTTTTCTTTTTACTACCATTAGAGTCAGACGATTTTTCTCAGCCTTGGGGAGGATTTGGGAACTGGAGGTATTAGATGTCGCCTCCATTAGCACCCTCACTACGGAACATTTCTATACTGAGTATAAACGCCTGGTAGTAACAAAAATAAAGTCAAAATTACATCGTAGTGAATGGGTCGAAACCTTGTGACTCTCTCTCTCTCTCTGCCAATTCTTGCTACTGCCAGACCCTTTATGCACCTTGCAGATGACAAACTGAAAGAGTTATTGGTGACTTATAACGCCTTCACTGTTAGAGTTCTTCCCAAATCTGAATAAATTTCTATTGAGGTAACTGGAATAAAATGACAAAAAGATGGCAACGTTTTGAGTGTATTACCCCTTCACTCTGACGATGGATTTTTTACTCTCGTTACCTCCAGATGATTTGATTTGACTTAAGGAGGATGTTTGGCTGCGAAGATGTTAATTAACCTGGCTTTTAACCTCTCCAGCTCGAGGAGTGTATGCAAAGCTAAAGATAATTGTGGGAAGATAACAAGAATATAATTGAAAGAAAGCAGTCAAACTGAATGGGTTATTGGCCATTGTCTGAAGGGAAAATATAACTTCTGATATTAAGTGGCTGATTATTATTTCACGCTAATATCCCTGTTAACCTTCTTGTATTAACATCTCCATCACGAGAACTTTGAAAGTACCTTCTTGCTAGAAAGTTTAATTAAATATAGCCTACTGTAAAGTTAGAACTGCATGCTTCAGAGAAAATGTGGGAGATGTCAACAGGTATTAAGGCCCATATTCTCGTCGGTTAAGGAAGCTCCCTAACACCTATTTCTTAGGGATTTATTTTGTTTATTACTCCTTGTTATCCTCATCTGTATCAATCTAATCACTTCAATACCACCATTTTCAGCACAACAACATGGGAGTTGACTTTAACCATCCTTAACTCAGATTAAATCACAAAGGAAGAGGTGCTAGGAAACTTCCTTAACCGACAAGACTTCCGACCCAAGAGCCTCAAACCTACTCATTTTCTGTGGAGCTGATATACTGTATACACTATACGGATGGTATGGAGTCATTCTTTTTAATACGTGTTTTTATAATCAAGTGAGGTGAGAAAATTTTGTTTTCTCTTTTCTTGTATATACCCACTGATAAAAATATAAACGAAAGAGCCGTAGCATATGGAATTAAAGATGCTACTCATTACAATCCTGTTGTTTTTATCTCTTGTCATCATCATCTGGACGACTGTGGGCTTAAGACGAATCTGTCTAACTGCATGGACTAAAAAAACAAAAAAAATAATCCGGTATAACTTCCACTACGATGCAACTTTTTTCCTTTAATAATTGCAAGTACCATACTTTTTTTGTGTGTGTGTGTGTGTGTGTGTGTGTGTGTGTGTGTGTGTGTGTGTGTGTGTGTGTGTGTGTGTGTGTGTGTGTGTAATTTGATCAGATGCTGACAAAGGTTAGAGGAAGATTTTGTAATCAGGGGAGAAGTATGTAATTTAGTACTGTTAACAATCAGTCAAAAATCTAATAGACTGTCCTCAGCATCGGATCACTTCATCTGTGCCTGATCCTCAACCTTGTATGTTTTGGCTTTACTGCGATTTAATATCAATTATGTAGGTCTCCGGGGCAGCAGTCTCCTTCTTCTTCTTGTTTTTCATTCTCTTCTGTTGCTGACAGTATTACTAAAAAAACAGAATCTTCTTCTGTCCAAGAGGACACTCCTAATTTATATGGTGGTGTCCAGTGTAAATCATATGACTGTATCCTGATTAAAACTTCAAGCCTTCAGTACAATGACGCCAGTTTGTAGTTTATTGTTCCTGCTACCAAGCGATTTTACTCAACTTAGTAAAGGTCTCTAGCTTAGGAGGGGTTATTGAAGGCTGTATCTAGCCCATCCAGTTCAGAAAGTCTCTCCTAAGCTGAATAAAATCGTCTGGAGATAGCCAGAATACACTGAAGATGTCATCGCAACGAAAAGGTTAAAGGCTATCCTCGGTATTAAGGCTTGAGTAATTGTACTAATATTGGCTGGATGCATTTCTCGTCGCATGTCCTGAATATAAGGCCTTCTGCGTCTGATAAAATGTATAACGCGATGTTTGAACCACACCACAAATATCAAATGAATTTTGGAAACCAGCGTAAAATATCGAAGTGGCTGAAGGGGGCAGTGAAAAAATATCTATCTATCTATATATCTGTCTGTCTGTCTGTCTGTCTGTCTGTCTGTCTCTCTCTCTCTCTCTCTAATATAAAATTAAAGTTTGTCAATATCTATCTATCTATCTATCTATCTATACACACACACACACGCACACACACACACACACACACACACACACACACACACACACACACACACACACACACACACACACACACACACACACACACACACACACACAGTGAAGCCAATGACTGTGGAGGGTGAATAAAGCCTTGGTGCCAGCTGCGATAAGCTTAAATATTGGCTGAGTTGCAATACAAGTATACCAGACATGAAACAACATCCATCATTGCTACAGAGAGAGAGAGAGAGAGAGAGAGAGAGAGAGAGAGAGAGAGAGGCATACGCACCGTCTTGTTATTCATAAAACTAAAATGTCAATAAAAGAACAGGATAAATATTAGGATAAATATTACAGAAGAGAAGTCAAAGGCGTCCCATATAAAATTAAAGTTTGCCAGTATTCTCAAGGGAAAGCAGAAGAGTAAAAAGATATCTAATATTGTTAATGTTAATGGTTCACGTACCTGCTATCTTTACTACCAAATCTGGCTATGGCAGTGGCAGCAGAGATGTCAAGGTTTCATTGGTTAGCATAAAAATGGAGCACTCGGAGAGTGCAACACCCTCGACCATCAACTGGTCTAGGGAACGAGTATTTGACTTAGCTCTGTGATCTTAACCCTGGACAGATTACTCTCTGTATCGATTTACTTCATTCTTGTCTAACTCTTAACTTTCCACCTGTTTTGGTTCGTCAGATCAAATCTGAGTTGACTTTGCCCGGTGAACTGACCTCTGACCTTTCCCAGTAACCCTGACCTTCGGCTGAATGATCTCACAACAGAATATCTTTATCCATGTTTGAATCTGAACCCTTCCACAGTGTTTAGTCAATCTGAATATATAAAAGAGCCTGGTTTTTGGTTTGTCCTTCAGTCACGCCCAAACTGAGGCCAAGATACCCCCAGACCCATATATATTTTGAATCAGGGTGACCCAAGGATGGTTTTAGGGGGGTCAAAATGCAGATCTGGGTCATTTGAGGTCACCGGTAAAGCGATGGCCTTTTTGGCCCGGGCAACGTTGAGAACCCCTGGAGCCCAATTTTTGGCATGGAAACTCACATGACCTCCAGTTCGGACATAGGCTATGTGAGATTGACCTCCGAGAACATTTGAGGTCACTGGTTGGAGGTCATTTGAGGCCACTGGTAACACTCGCTCGAATGACTGGACCCAGCAGCCCAATTTTTGGCATGGAGACTCAAATGACCTCCATTTCGGACATAAGTTATGTGAAATTGTCCTCCGGAGTCATTTGAGGCCACTGGCTGAAGGTCATTTGAGGTCACCAGTAACACACATTCGAACGACAGGACTCAGCTGCCCAATTATGGCATGGAGACTCACATGACCTTCATTTCGGACATAGGCTGTGAGGTTGACCTCTGAGGCCATTTGAGGTCACCAGTAACAGTAAACAAGTGCGCACAAATACTGTAAGTTAGTCTGTGAAAGCTGAAATAAAAAGTTTCTGGACCACTAATAATCCCTTTCCAAACACATAAGTGGTACATGGTCATTCTGGAGTAGAAAGAAAGATCGAACTAGAACAAATAGGATTAGAGTGTTCACCTTTTTGACCCAGGCAACGCCGGATACATCTGTTAGTAACGGATAAAGCAGATTTATTGTTCTCAAAAGCAGTAGGTCAACTTTGGGGATGATTCTTAACGCATTCACCAAGTTGGGTCCAAATCGGATCAGTACTGTACAGGTAGTTATTGTCTTCTCACTCAAGCACAATGAGTCGATATTTCACTTTGCCTTGTGGCTTTGAGCTTTAGCTAATTGTTCCCAAAACTGAATCCCTTCGTTCTTCCCTGACCTATAATCCTTTTATCAAGTTTTGTTCAAATCAGATAAAAGCTTTGAGTTGACCTTACCTTGTAACCTTGGCCTTTGACATATTCCTGTGACCTTGACCTTTGATTGTTCTTAAAATCAAATCCTTGCATTTTTACTTAAAGCCTTCAGCAATGTTTGGTATAAAACTGATAAAAACTGTTTAAACTGACCTTGCCCTAAGTCCTTAAACTAGTGTTAAAAAATAAAAAATAGGTATACTCCTTGGCTGAACTTCAACCCTTCCTTTAAGTTTGATTATAATCGGATCAAAACTGTTCAAGTTATTTTAACAAACAATCTGACCAAACTTTGATAATTCCCTGTAACCATATCCACTAGCTCATTCCTCTCACAATTGTATGGCTTCACTCTTGTCTTACCGACAATCTTTCCCCAATGTGTGATCCAAGTTACAAAATAGAAAAATAAATAAAATAAAATAAAAAATTGTCAGTTGATTTTATCAGGTCAGCATTTAGCCTAGCCCTGTAACCTTGACGTTTGACCCAATGTAAAAAAAAAAAAAAAAAAAGGTCTACCCGTGAACTAACCCTCAACGCTGCCACCAAGTTCTGTTAAAATCTGTTAGAACCTATTTAAGTTACTTCTTACACACACACACACACACACACACACACACACACACACACACACACACACACACACACACACACACACACACACAAAACGCGCCAGTGCGCTGTGCAAAGCATTACACCTGATCTGGCTTCGCGAGTCGCAGATGTAAATATAACGACCTGGGAAGTGGGCCTTCAAAGCCTTACTTTTTATCTAGTCATATAAACCAGCCTTATCTCTTTCACTAAGACTGGCGTGCTTGGATTTTTTAAATTCTTGTTAACACCAGACGATTTTCTTCAATGGAGGGAAAACCTAGCAGTCAAAGGCTTGAAACAAACTATATCGAATAACCTTTTATCTTGTATTTGTCTGTTTACCTACACCCAGACGCTTTAATTCCTGAAGAGGTGGCCACAAACGAATCACCTTCATATAATACTGTCCTCCAACATCAGGATGCCCTCTCTCCGATTCACATTTCCCTCACTCATATTCATCTCCACACCATCCATCCATCTCCTTCCTGGTCTCCCACTTCCTCTACATCTCCCCACCTCATTTACATACACTCCAGTCAATCTCTCATTCTCCGTTATTTATGCAAACACCAGACGGCAGCGTTCTCTCGAGAGAAATAGCAATATTAATAAGACCAAAGGAACAAGGACTAAGGAGCAGAGAGGCAGGAGGAGGGAAGAAAGAAATGGATGAGGAAGAACGCTTAGATTTATGACTATCAACTCCTCCATTACCATCCCTCTTTCTCTCCTTCCTTCCTTCTTTCGTTCCGTCTCTCCCCCTCCATCCCTTCTCTCCACCCCATCCATTACCATTCTCTCTCTCTCTCTCTCTCCCCTACCCACTGCCATTCCTCCCCGTGTCCTTTCCTTCCCTGCCAGTGCCCACAGAACTAGTCTAAGAATGGCCACAGGTAAATGCTGAAGTTTAAGAGTGGCCCAAAGGTGAGCTGGGTGTTGTGTGGCAGTATTCATCCTACCACATTTTCTCTATTTCCTTTTGCCCTTCCTTCTCCTTCCCTTCTTTCTCTCCCTTTTCTCCTTACCTAGATTTACTGTCTTTAACCTGGCGGCGATTGTTGTCCTTTTGCAGCCTATTCCCAGTAGCTCAGTGACAATGACAGTAATACATCTCTACATCGTTTCCATAATATTTCTTCGTGACTAGCATCATATTCTTGTTTTAATATATTGTCATCCGTTAGCATTCAAGCTGGAAAGATAACAATTCTACGCCTAGCTAAAGTGAACAGAGTACAGGTGTTCAGCAACGGTGAGGGTATGGGTCAGTGTGGCAATAAACTGGAGAGGACAGAGTGGTGCAATCTCCGACACACACATTACCACAGTGACTTATAGCTGCTGAGGGCGAGGCAGCAGGGGAATGGGTGGGTGGGTGGGTGAGGGGTGGAATGGGTAGGAGATTGTGGTTGTTGTTGTTGTTAGCGTGACATCATGCTCATCTGAATATGAACCCGGTGGACTCCAGGCTGGTTTCCCTTCCGCAGTTCACCAGATTCTTTTCGGGGAGTAGGAAGGGAGTTGAGGAACGTGTAGAAAACCGGACAGTAGGAAGGGAGTTGAGGGACTTTTATAAAACCTGGCAGCGGAAAGGCGTCCCTCTACAGCCTCTAGGTGAGAGGTGCAATGGGTATTCGGATGGTGGAATACGTGTGTGACACGTTCAGAAACATTCCATAGTTTACGTTAGTTCCGAGATTGCTGCTCTGTACTTCCATCATTACATGCACAACTAACAATAGTACATAAACGAAGCCAGTAGTAACCATATATTCTCAAGGCGTCTCTCCTCACATTAATATTATCTGGCGTTAACCAGAAAACCATGTGAAGTATGTTCCCGGCCTGAAAAAGTTTCAGTGAAAATATACCACCAATCAAAATATTAATTACCCGCTCCAACACGAGGGCATCTTTTCATTGTGTTCTATGTAACGTTAACTGATTTTAATGTACTTGGGAGACGCAATACAAGTGAAGGGGTTAATGAAGGCTATGTCTCTTCCAAGTCGGAAAAATCTATCCTGGTCTGAATAAAATATTCCGTACGCAGCAAGAACACAGCAGTAGTGGAGAGGGTAATGAGGCTTGTATCTAATACTCTTAGGTCGAGAAGTATGCCCTTATTTGGGTAAAAAACACAAAAGCACGAGTCAGATGCCGGACCTTGAGGACATTAAAAGGCAGTTTCGGTAAAATCTAAGGGAATGAAACACCTTGAATCAGAAAAAAAAAAAAAGCATAAGTGAACGACAGACGGACAGAGCCACTCCTAGACATGCTCTCGCGTCTAAAAAGAGTCTGGAGATAACATTGGTAAAAAACAAAAGTTAATGAAAAAGGTCAATGGAGGCTGCTTTTAATCCTTCCAGTTCGAAAAGTCTGTCTTAAGCTACATAATATAACTTAGAAACAGACAAATATTGTATGAAATAGTCGTCAGTGTACAGAGGGCTGTACGATCCTTCCTAAGTACTTGTCAGGCCTCACTGCTCATAATCAATACTGACGAGGTAGGTTCCGCTCCAAAAGATGCGACTTTGGCTCACAAGTTTGGTGGCTGTTGGAGTGGACTTTATTTTTGAACACTTCTGTAACTTGAGCTTTGCACATGGGCTGCGAATCATCTACTTTACAAAATATGTCTGCTCATGTTAGATGATTTTAATCAGATCAGGGAATAACACTCACCCACCTACACACACACACACACACACACACACACACACACACACACACACACACACACACACACACAAACATATACACATAGCGTACACGAAATGAAAATGATGGTGACGATGGAAGACTGACGACCGAAGAATGATGGTGTTGGTGGCGGTGGTGTTGATAAATAACAAGACAAATTAAAAAATAATATATAAGTTTAACCCATACGTGCCCAGCGTCCTCAGTATAGGACGGAAGTAAGCATTTTCAAAGGATAATAAATGAGTGTGAGGAATGCCGGGGTAGGGAGCTATGAGCTTCGCGACAATGAGTCGATAGGCGGAGGGCGGCATGCACAGTATCCTTCCCCTACAATCGCCCTCACAGGAGCGCTATGTACAAATGGCTTAAAAATGCCACGATGATCATAGTGGATAATAACTGTGAACTCTGTATGACCGAGCTAACGAGAGAGAGAGAGAGAGAGAGAGAGAGAGACTTATTAGGCTCAGACTTTATACAAAGTACGGAGCACACCACCCAATTTTAGTACACAATATAGTTTATCCTAGAGAGAGAGAGAGAGAGAGAGAGAGAGAGAGAGAGACTTATTAGGCTCAGACTTTATACAAAGTACGGAGCACACCTCCCAATTTTAGTACACAATATAGTTTATCCTAGAGAGAGGGAGACGGGGGGGGGGGACATATTACACAAGAAAATGGTCTGGGAAACAAAATTAATAATAGAAAAAAGGACGAGGAGCCTTGGAGGCCATGGAGGTAAGAAAATTGAAATATGAATGGCATGGAAAAACACCATGAAAGCAGGAGGCAATAATGTAAAATTCAGTATTTTATTCATTTATATATTTTTTACATTTTTATGCATATTTTAAATGCTTCAGTACCATGATGTCACTGATATATTTGCCCTTTTTCTTACCATAGCCGGACGATTTCCTTCTGCTGAGCGACTTCCAGTAACGAAAAGATTAGAAACAGTTTACATTTACAACAATCCACATTTAACACATCGTACTCTGGTCCGTATTTTTAGTGGCATGTCACACCTCGGAGCGCCCTTTTCTTTGAGATTTAGTATGCCAGCTACTCTTGATAATTACCTTTTGTGTTATACTTGCATCGATATAATTTGCCTTGGTTTCGTTCAACAAGTGTAATTTGCGACATACATGGTTAGGAAAACGGTGCAGCGAACTTTCCTATTTATTATACTACAACCGTGTGTGTGTGGGGGGGGGGGGGGCGTTTGAGTGCGTGCGTAAACACGCTCTCACGGGCATCCTACTGGGCCTATTGCTATTAAAAGTAGAACAAAGGGAAAAGTGAACCAGCACACGAATTATGTCCTCCGTCCTACTGAGCTTTAGCCATCTGAAATTCTTATGTGCACCACTACGGTAACCCATGAACTTGTACGTGACAGAGATGTGACCAGGTCAAGGAGTAATCAGGCACTATCACTTTCCCCTTATCTATGCATATGTGGCAGAGATATGACCAGATTAGCATGTGATTTAGCACTGACACGTCCCTTCACCCATGCATATGTGGTAGACATGTGGCTAGGTTAGCTGTCGCTCTGGCTGTAAATCATCGCCTCAACTCACGCATATGTAGGAGAGATGTGGCCAGGCTACAGTTCGCTTTGGCACTGACACATCTCCTCAACCCACGCATGCAGTATGTGATAGAGACGTGGCCAGGCTAGCGTTCGCACTGGCAGTGACACATCCCTTTCACCCACGCATATGTTGTAGAGATGTGGACAAGCTAGCGTTTACTCTGGCAGTGACACATCCCCTCACTCACAGTTATGTGGTAGGCTACAGAGGAGATCTTATTGAAATGGATACTAATCTGGGCAGACAAACTCAGCTCCTGAGCTTCAAGCTTTGGGATCACAGTCCACGACGGAGATTGCACCCTCCGAATTCAGTGATATTATCTTCACAGTTATCGAACATTAAGATTATAGTATATCGTGAAGGACAAGCAATTTCTATGAAATTCGGGGATTAGGATGATAAAGGAAGTATTTGCATTAGAATGCAACTCGTACAGTGATATGTATCCTAGCTACTGTAAAAATTCTTCTTGTACTGCATGATCATTATGGCGCCAACAGTGAAATGCTGAAATTTCGTGTAAGATATTCAGAGGATGTATTATCTAATAATCATTGCACAGAAACGTAACGCTGATGTAATTACACATTTCAGTGTCATATTATTTGTTTAGAGAATTATGAAAAAGCTAATTACAACCGTAGTGGAAAAAAATCAATGCACGAACGATTATGGAGAAAGTTATATTTTCTGATAATGTCACGAGGCACGTAATGCAATATTTTTACAGAACTGATCTGAAACTCTTAGCCTAACAGATGCATAACTTTCATTTTTATTTTATCAGTAAATTGCTGTTTTAGTTATAACAGTATCTTCCCAAGATAATATATCTTATCCAGTAATATGTCATAAAATCGGATGAAGATATGCGTCAAAGAAAAGTTTTCTTCTGACCAGGTCATCTAAACCACAGTTATGGTACAAATCTCGTCAAAACAGTGAAACCATAATAATGTCAAAGAGGTGTCCCTATTTCACCTTAGTGTTGTAGCCAACTCCAAATTACACGTCATGAAGACATGCCGCCTTTAAAATTACGCAGCCTCATGTGCATGACACTTTTTTCTTTAGCGTCAAGATGTTTATAATGTGCGGGTCAGTACAAGATTAATTATTGGTCTTTCCGGGACGTGTACCGACATAGCAACTCCCAGTCGGTAATGTGACATTAAATTTTTATACGTAACGTCACAGGTTAGGCTACGGGGTGAAAGTTATAATAATCACTTCAACGGAATGCTTTGAATTGTGTGGGGGAATAATTGGAAATCAGTGGCACATACGATATCGTAAATGTTTTTGTGCATCCACTCATTATGTTTTAATGTGAATGATAGATGCTACATTATGAAAGTGTTCAACATTATATTATCTACTGAGGTCAAAGGATTTGTTGCCTACACTATGATGCTATTAATTAATATACAAAGCATTATTATGAAGAGCATTTTCGCACACGGCATAACTACATTAGTTCATCAGGAAATGAAACTAAATTCGGTTTGGGGTTCACTCAGGCATAGTATCTTAAAGCTCAACTCGAATCGCCTGAAGTTGTAAAGGTTACAGTGTTACCACACGAAACGCGGAGGGTTTGGCTGGCAAGGTACCACTTTTTTTACGAATGACTGTGCTTGTTGGTTGAATGAGGATTCCGGGGGCTCGAATGCTGAATGAATGGGTGTGTGGTCCACTTCATTACGCATGCTGTTGATTAATTATCCCACTGTCACATTCTTTACCAATGTTTACTTTCTGGACCCTACCTCACCTCACCTGCCGATGGGAAAAAGGCGTGATGATGATGATGATGATGATTAAAGCAAAATTATGTACAAAGGAAGACCTCAACTGGGGTCAGGTATTAGACAGGATGTGACCCCAGGGGTACGCCCACTCTAAGGGGTTCTCGCTACTCCGGTATGCACAGCTAATTTTCTGTACGGGTAACGCCGTGTATCCCAACTATACTCCGTTTTTTTTTTTTTTTTATTGAGGCGAAGATGCACTTGACAGGTTGATGATGATTGGCTGAATGCAACATGTCCGAAAAATATTTACTAACCCAAATTTCCCCCTCAGATATTTGTTGTCAGTTAATAATGCAAGATTATGAAGTAATGTTGCATTCAGCCAATAATCACCAATCTGTCTAGTGCATCTTCGCCTCGATTAAAAAAACGGAGTATAGTCATAAGTAGTTCTTTCTGTATGATGTGAGAAATCTTATTCTTTCAGTAGGATGTCAGAAATCTTATTCTTTCTCTATGATGTCAGAAATCTCAACTATTTTATTCTTGCTACCGTCTGATGATTTTATTCGGTCTAGGAGAGTTTTCCAGCTCTGTCGGGTTCAGACTATCTGTCTGTCTCTCCATCTATCTTTCTGCTTGTCTGTCTGTCTGTCTATAGTCAGACGTTTAAACCTCGTGGTGAGTGACCACAAGCAAATCGCCTACATGTCCCCCTGTCCTCCGCCACTAGGCTGCCCTCATTCCAGGTCACCCACCGCCCTCTCTCTCTCCTATATCTCTCCTCCCCATGCC
The DNA here is from genome assembly GCF_032717465.1 of Coenobita brevimanus. Lineage (NCBI taxonomy): Eukaryota > Metazoa > Arthropoda > Malacostraca > Decapoda > Coenobitidae > Coenobita > Coenobita brevimanus. The sequence continues at coordinate 48,117,346 of NC_137033.1, read as the reverse complement.
TCGAACTCATAAACATTCTGTCTGGTATGTGTGAGAAAGACTGTCCTTTGCCATAAGGCTGCCCTTCCTCCAACTCACCCTTCTGTCACCTTTATCTCTGCACCCCATCCTTCCAACTCAGAAACATTTTTGTCTGTTAGATGTGGGAAATATTTACTGTTTTACTCTTGCTACCGTGACACGATTTCCTCTAACCCTGGAGTGTCTTCCCATCCTGCACCAGTTAAAATATAGTGTCCAGCAACCCTTTCAGGACGACAGTGATCTTAGCTACTACTCTCTTGCTTCTGTCAGACGATTTTATTCAGCACAGGATCTTTACTATTACACTCTTGCTTCTGTCAGACGATTTTATTCAGCACAGGATCTTTACTATTACACTCTTGCATCTGTCAGACGGTTTTATTCAGCACAGGATCTTTATTATTACACTCTTGCTTCTGTCAGACGATTTTTTTCAGCACAGGATCTTTTACTATTACACTCTTGCTTCTGTCAGACGATTTTATTCAGCACAGGATCTTGAGTGTTATATTAGTGCATTTCAGACGATTTTATTCAGTAAAAGATCTTTACTATTACACTCTTGCTACTGTCAGACGATTATATTAGGCACATGATCTTGACTATTACATTCGTACTTTTCAGGCGATTTTGTTCAGCACAGGATCATTACTAATATACAATTGCTTCTATTAGACGATTTTATTCAGCACAGGATCATTACTAATATACAATTGCTTCTATTAGACGATTTTATTCAGCACAGGATCATTACTAATATACAATTGCTTCTATTAGACGATTTTATTCAGCACAGGATCATTACTAATATACAATTGCTTCTATTAGACGATTTTATTCAGCAAAGGATCATTACTAATATACAATTGCTTCTATTAGACGATTTTATTCAGCACAGGCTCTTTACTATTACGCCCTTGTTTTTGTCAGACGGTTTTATTTAGTACAGGATCTTTACTGTAACATTCTTGCTTCTGTCTGACGATTTTATTCAGCACAGGATCTTTACTATTACACTCTTATCAGACGCTTTCATTCAGCAATGTCTTTACTATCACATTTTCGTCAGACGATTTCTTTCTGCCTAGGATCTTTACTATTCCACTCTTGCTTCTGTCAGACGATTTAAGCACAGGATCTTTACCATTCCTATCTTGCTTCTGTCAGACGATTTAAGCACAGGATCTTTACCATTCCTATCTTGCTTCTGTCAGACGATTTAAGCACAGGATCTTTACTATTACATTCTTGCTTATGTCACACGGTTTTATTCAACACAAGGTCTTTACTATTACATTTTTGTTAGACGATTTTATTCTGTCCAGGATCTTTACTATTACATTCTTTCTTCTGTCAGACGATTTGATTCAGCACAGGATCGTTACTGTTACGCTCCTACTTCTGTCAGACGATTTCATTCAGCACAGGATCTTTAATATTACATGCTGTCATCTTTCAGACCCATAACTCATCCACATCCTTTCCATTCTCCTCCTACATTCATTCAGACCATTACTCATGTCTCACACCACACATCCACACCCTTCCCGCTGCTCCCACTCCATTCACCCACCCCTTTCCCTATCCACTTCACTCAACTACACCCTTCCCGCTGCCCCACTACACTCACCCACATCCTGCCCTCTCCTTCCCTTTCCCGTCCACAACATTCACTCACACCCTTTCCTGTCCCCATATACTCACCCACACCCTTCCTTGTACATACACACACACACACACACACACACACACACACACACACACACACACACACACACACACCTCCGCGTCCACTACACCCGCTCATACCCTCTCCTGTCCCCCTTCACTCACCCACACCCTACCCTACCCACACATCTTCACCCTTTCCCGCCCACTGCATGAACCACCCTTTCCCCTTTACCCTCACTCAATCACACCCTTCCCCATCTACCCTCACTCAGCCACACCTTGTACCTCCTTCTGCTGTCACTCAGCTTCTCCCTCTCCCACCCCTACGCACCAAAATCCTTCTCCTTTCCACTTCACCCACACATACTCCTCCATCTCTCTCCACTCACTAATCCCTTCCCCGTCCACTTCACCTCATCCACATCCTCCCCATTCCATTCTCAAGCCACCCATTCCCTTTCCATTAAAGATGATGATGATGATGATGATGATGGTGATGATGATGATGATGATGCGTACTTTGCTTGGACCTAAAGATAACTGAGTTCCATGATAACTATAAGGAAGTTATTATTAGAAGACGGAGAAAAAGTTTGGTTATTACGAGGAACCCGTAATCGCAGTCACGCCAGTTGTTATAGCTGTATTATTGTATTATCTTGTTATGTGCTGATTTGCCCAGAATATTTTGCTCTCAGTAGTAATGTGACATAGTTCCCTTTAATTTTCTTTACGGATAATTGTAAAAAAAAGTACTAAAAATGCAGGTCCTCGTAGCAGAAGTAATTCGGTATCTACTCATTGTGGCCATGGGAAGTCTGGTAGGAGTGGGTATCAGCATATGGGAGTCCAGGGTGGCGGAGGAGGCACAAATCATGACATCCCACATTAAAACTATTTGCAGTGCACCCTCGGCCTGGACCCTGGACGTCTGGGGCCGACGGGTCCCTCTTCTTCGTTCCTTGCTTCCCGACCCATTCAGGACCGTCGAAGGAGTCTGTGGCGATCTGCCCCCCGTCCACCACATCCTTCCCTTGTACTCAGTTTATCTTTATAATAAGTACGAAATATGTGTCATGGATTATGTACAAGACGAGGAGCAGAGGAGGAGGTCCATAGCGCACATTTGGGGATTCTATATCGTGCGCCCCACCGTTTTCCTTATTGCTGTAATTCTCCTGTTTTTACCTTATCTGAAACAGCAAACACGGCGCACCACATTAAGAGAGAAGGAGTCGGGTGTTAGAAGGCACTTACAAGTTCTGCTTCGTTTACTATGCCCTAACTTATGCTTATTATTACCTTTTATTTTACTGTATCTAAAGCAGTGACGTGTACAACGAGAGTAGCGGTGGACTGCTTGGACTGTTTTATTTAAGCACTGATTTGGGCATATTTAGTTCTGCCTTGTGTACGTAGCCTTAGCTTGTGTTTCTTATCTCATATTTATGATTCTGTATCTAGGCCTGTAAACTGCATCAAGAGAGGTGGGGCTGGATGTTAGGTGGCTTTTTTTTTTTTTTTTCAAAGTCACTTTTTAGGTCCATTAAATTCTACTTGGCCTAACCCCATTCATGCCTGTGTTTTTATCCAAACATCGCTGCTCCTGCTGTTCAGTGATTTTCTCCCATTAATAGCACTGCTTCCAAACCTTTGAATGCATGACGAGCTTAGGGCTAGACATTACGTGGAACTCATACTTTTGATTCTGACGTGAGGCGGGTCTGGGCATTACGAGGAACGTTTATATTCCATCCTGTTCTATCTTTCTATCTATAGCCCGACGCCCTAATCCCGCAAAGGGTGGCCGCACACAAAACGCCTCCAAGTCGCTCTGTCACCCACCATTTGACTACCCTCCCCCCAACTCACTCCCCTCTCCCTCATATACCTCTCAACTCCATCCCTCCACCTCAACCTCGGTCTACCCCTCCCTCTCCCTCCCTCCATCACACCTACGTACACCCTCTTAGTCAGTCTTTCGTTCTCCATTCTCTCCACATGTCCAAACCACCTCAGTGTATTGCTCCTAATCTTCTCAACCACATCCACATCCACCCCACAACGTTCTTTCACTTCTTCATTCGTCAACCTGTCCCTCCATGTCACTCCACATGCTCCTCTCAGGTAACTCAATTCCTCCTCTCTCTCTCTTGACTTGTTCCCCTCTTGCAAGGTCCACGCCTTGCTTCCATACGACAGGGTAGCGATCACAATACTATCATGCAGTGACTTCTTAACTTCCATACTCACCTCCCTATTTCTCATCACTGCTTTCAGTGAACCAACAACATTCCTTCCCTGCTGTACCCTTTCACGCACTTTATCCCCCAAAGTTCCATCCTTACTCATCACACTACCCAAGTACTAGAATGCAGTCACATTTTCCATATCCTCACCATCCAACCTCACTCTACATTCTGTGACTTCATTCCCCTCAAACACCATAACTTTACTCTTGTTTACATTAACTTTCAGATTCCTCTTCCTGTTCTAAGGGGATATAAACACTTCCCCTTCATGCACTCTGCCTTGGTTTATATTAATGGTCTGCTATTTATTACTGAATATAAATCTGTTACATGACCTGCAGAATGACAGAAGAGGATGGACATTACGGGGAACCTTTGTTTTGGGCACAATTTCCAGACTATTTATTAAATTTTACGGTAGTTGATCTGCCCTGTTCATAGCTGTGTTTTTCTCCTGTTCATTTTTCTGTGTCAAAATCTGTGAAGGGCATTAGAAGTAGGTCTTGACGTCTTGTGGACTCCTACGTTTTCATAGTTTATTGGATGTATCTTAGAATCAACTTGGTCTACCCTGCTCAGGCCTGTTTCTTTGCTCTTATTTATGTTTCTGTTTCTCAAACGTGAAATAAGTGACAAGAGGCAGGGCTGGAAATCTTGCAGAGTTTATTATTAGGCACTGTTTTAGGCCATATACTTGGTTTTACTTGCTCTCCCTTGCCCATGCCTCTGTGTTTCCACTTTAAATGTTTCTCTATCAAACCTTTGCAGTCACATGACCAGAGGAGAGGCTGGATAGCTCGTGGAACCTAAATTTTAGACAGACACGCGAGAATGTAAGAACTTGGATCCTATACTACATAAAATCATTTGACAGAAGGAAGAATGTAAGTTCTTGTGCGGATTAAAATCGTTTTGCAAAAGCAAGAATTAATAAGGAGCAGTGTTAAGGCAAAGCAAACCCGTCCTCGGCAGTCATTTTACTTCTGACGTATAAACACAACAGGATATCTAGTCAAAGATGTCACATATCAAATCTGGAGTAAATCGGGTGAAAACTGACCATTTTATGCTCATTTGAAATTTTAGGCCCTACCCACCACTGCACTGGCCCCCCTACCGCTAAGTGGGGGGTGACCCCCCTGATGTAATGAGGCATGTTATAGGATGGAGATTCGAAAGATGCACCTTTAGGTTTTGATTTCATGTCGACATGACGAATTTGAAATGAGTTATTGTGAAAAAACGATTATTACTCGTCCCCGTGTTTTTACATTTTGAGGGGCCTACAGCCTGGGCCGTGACCAAATTTGGCCCAAAATTTAATCAGGTGATCAGAATGACTCCCATCTTCCCTGTAATTTTAGCCAAAATAGCACCAGTAGTGTTCGCGTAAAGTTGTTAACGGAAGGACAGACAGACAGACAAACAGACAGACAGACAACCCGAGTAAAAACAATACCCGAGGGGCGGGAACTGGTAAATAGTTGAGATCTGTCAAGCCCTGAGAGGAGTAATGGAGTATGGACGAGTTTCGCCAGAATCAGACTGCCTGCCCCAGGGGTTCCTTGGAATCTTGAGAGAGAGAGAGAGAGAGAGAGAGAGAGAGAGAGAGAGAGAGAGAGTGAGAGGTGGCGAGACAGGCAGAGAAGAAGAGATTGAAGGAAGGGTACAGTTTCCATCATAAACGTCGCATCCACTTCCCACTACGACCCCCGCCTGCCAGGTAGACAACACTCCACTCTGTACGCCGCTTCGCACAGCAGGAAGGAACGTTAACCCCTTCACTATTGAGACTTTTTATTCTATAGTAAATTCTTGAAAGGAACAATAACCCCTTCGGTATTCCCATTTTTTTTTTTAGTTCATTCTTGCTGCTAAAACACTATTCTTTTTCAGCTTCAGGAGAGCATTTTGTTGGTGACGAAAACGCCGTGAATACGAGCGACGTCCTTTTGAGCTCATTCTCACTCCGGGCAATTTATTCTGGTTAGGAGAGATATTTTGAGCTGGAAGGGTTAGATACGGCCTTAACTAATCCCTTTCCTGCCAAACGTCCCCACTAAACTGGAATGAAATGATCTGTAGGTGGAGAGAGTAAAATATAAATGACGTACTTAAGTTCTCTTTCTATTGCCAGACGCCTTAATCCCTGCAAGGGGTGGCCACAAGTGAGTTTCCTCCATGTCATCCCTTCCTCGGCCATCAAGCTGCTATCTACCCATCTCTCCTCACCTTCCTTCGTATACATCTCTTCCGAATTCCCCGATCTCATCCCCGGCCTCCCCCTCCCTCTACCGTCATCCACCTTACACACACCCACATCCACACCCACACAAACACACACACACACACACACACACACACACACACACACACACACACACACACACACCTAGTCAAACTTTTATTATCCATTTTCTCCACATGGGCGAGCCATCTCAAAATACTTCTTATGTTTTCCAGCACATCCACAGCAACACCACAAAAATCCATCACTTCCTCGAGCCGAAGGTGTTAATAGTGTGGACGTTGCCAGCTCAGAGACGAGCTTACTGTGAATAAATGAATTAATGAATGAATGATTAAATAAGTAAATGTAAACATATAATTATTATGAAACGTAGATTAGGTCATTTCTAAGCAGATAAAAAAACATGTAGGACGAGAAACAATCAATTGGGCAAAGTATGTTTAATAGAAATGCCAAATAGAATGTATAAACAGAAAGAAAAGATGCTGTGTAAATGAGGGAGAGAGGGTTGGAACATGAAAGGGAGTTAAGGGTGACGGAGAAGGGAATTGCAAGATGCAAGGAGGGAACTACAGTAGTAGATGGAAGGAGGCTGTGGGTCAGGGAGGTGGTGTTTAGGGGGCTACTCTAAGGCTTCAGAAAATCAGATGAATCTGGATTTTAGTAAGAATATTTCCTAGTCATTTACCTCTATTATCGGATATCATATTTTCTGTTTCATTCTGACTCCACAAAATTATATTGAGATTTATCCTGGAGTTTCAGGGCTGGTAAAGTTAGCCTTCTTTAACCTCTTCACAGCGACGTTATAGTATGAAAGACTTAACAGTATTTTTCCCTAGTCTACAAAACATAATATCGTAGAGGCAAGTATTTATTTTTCTAGCCTGCAGATCATATCAGTCCCAAAGGCAAAGCATTTATCGGGGTTTAAAGGTGGTTAAAGGTAACGGTGAGAGGTTTTAGACGGGGCTTGATATAATAGTCATGCTTAATGGAAATGAAAATGGAAAAGAGGGGGGAATGTTGGCTATTAAGTTTGGAGGCGTGGAGAAGTGTCTTAACCCTCTCAGTAATGTGACAATTTTTTATCTTGTTGCTGCTGTCTTCAGATTTTATGGCGACTAGGAGAGCGCCCTGTGAGTGAGTGGGTTGATAATGGTGATATATATGGATATCTGCAGCTATATCTATATCTACATCTATATCTATCCCTGTGAGTGAGTGGGTTGATAATGGTGATATATATGGATATCTGCAGCTATATCTATATCTATCCCTGTGAGTGAGTGGGTTGATAATGGTGATATATATGGATATCTGCAGCTATATCTATATCTATCCCTGTGAGTGAGTGGGTTGATAATGGTGATATATATGGATATCTGCAGCTATATCTATATCTACATCTATATTTATCCCTGTGAGTGAGTGGGTTGATAATGGCGATATATATGGATATCTGCAGCTATATCTATATCTATCCCTGTGAGTGAGTGGGTTGATAGTGGCTATATATGTGTATATCTGTATCTATATCTATATCTGCATCTATATCTATCTGTCTGAATCTGTAAAACTTTATCTATTCACCTTTAGTATCTGTCTTATCTATCTGTATGTCTAGTTATATTTATCTATCTGTGTCTGTCTGTCTGTCTTTATATCTGTATCTATCTATATATCTATATCTACTGTATCTGTTGCTATGAGTATGTCAGTTTTATTTATGTTGTAACCCAATTGGTATGATGACTTTTTTTTTTATTTAACCTTGCTGTTACCTTAAGATTTTATTGCTACTTGGCACCATCCTTTTGTTAATGAAGTAGTTCGTTAAGATTACTTCCAGTTCTTCGGATAAAAGTCTCTGCCCATCTTAATTCAGTCGTCTAATGGTGACAAGAAGGTTAACAAAAAAAGTCTAAGGGAAGTAATCGTAGCATTTAGTGGAATGGAAAATGAAAGGAGGAGGAAATGATGGTAGAATTGTTTTAAACAGGCACAAGATTATGCCTCATATTCGAGTGCTTCATTTGAGAGGTCTTGTGTGCGTGTGTGTGTGTGTGTGTGTGTGTGTGTGTGTGTGTGTGTGTGTGTGTGTGTGTGTGTGTGTGTGTGTGAGAGAGAGAGAGAGAGAGAGAGAGAGAGAGTGTGTGAACGTCCTCTGCCTAAAGGGGTATAAACCATCCCCGTTTCCTTCCTCTCTTCATCCTTTTCATCCCTCCCATCTCCCTCCCTTACCTCCCACCACCGCCTACCCATCTCCCCAGTACCGTCCCCTGCTTCCCCAGTTCACTAAACCACTTCAGCTCGCGAACGTCTTTGATAATGTGTTCTTGCTATCTTCAGACAATTTTATTCAACAATCTCTATTTAATTCCATCTCCTCCATTCCTCCCTTTACATCTCTCAACCCTTCAAACCTCCCTTTCACCTCACCTCATATCACAGCCACCCCAACCATCAGCACTCCTTCCCTTTATTTTCTAGTAATTCTCATCCCTCCATCTTCCTATTTCTTTTCTCTTATCCACCCCCCCCACATGTCCTTCATCCCTCTCTTCACCTTTTCCAGCACCTCAAACCCTCCCTTTGACTTCACTCCCTCCCTCTCCCCTCTTATCTTACCCCCCTCCCCGTTCTCTCCGCCTCGCCCCCTCCGGTACCCCAAATTCTGTTACCTCCCACCCACCTCCTTGCCTCCTCTCTCCCCCAGGAAATATGCATAATGAGTATTAATCCCCTCGGACTCTCTCTCATATTGCTTTAATGAAGCTGAGTGAGCTTAAGTCAGATTTCTACAATTAACGCCGGGTTAGAGGTGACTGGCTTAAGGGCATTAGATTAGGTCTGAGTGATTTGTTTTTAGATGAGATGCTGGCAAGGATATATATATATATATATATATATATATATATATATATATATATATATATATATATATAGAGAGAGAGAGAGAGAGAGAGAGAGAGAGAGAGAGAGAGAGAGAGATCCATTCATCATCCAGTCCTACATTGCTCTATGAGGAGCGTAGGAGCCCGGGACTAGGTAGTTGGTCCCGACATTTAAGATGAGAGTGACCAGCCTCACTCATCCCTGAGTGACATTACATGAGCAATCAACCCCAACCACTCCTTGGATATAAACCTTCACCGGCTCAATCCGATTGGAGTGCAATAAGTACCCACTAAACTACAAGGCGCCAAAATTTGGTTATATGGTTACCACCCAGCGTAGTAAATGGTTTCCTGGTGTTCAGGAAACTATTTGGCTTGTCACTCAATGTAGAGTCACCCACAGGCAGAAGGAAGAGGAAGGAATGAAGGAAAAAAGACAGAAGAGGGAGTGTAAAGTCACCCATAGGCAGAAGTACAAGGAACGAATGAAGGAAAGAAAGACAGAAGAGGATGGAAGGAAGGAAGGATGGAGGAGAGGAAAGGGCAGAAACCCGACAGCAGCACTACATTGAGTGAGTGGACGGTGAGCGCCCCCACCTACCACTATATATATATATATATATATATATATATATATATATATATATATATATATATATATATATATATATATATATATATATATATATATATATATATTGTCTGAAAGCACTACTGTTATCCCATCTCTCGCACGGGAACAGGATCAAAATGATGATTAAACTTGGTAAGACCTCCATCATCACCCATTATACAGTACTTGAATGACTTGTTTTCTTCATGCTCAATCTTGTGTAAATCACAGTCTCTCTCTCTCTCTCTCTCTCTCTCTCTCTCTCTCTCTCTCTCTCTCTCAGGTCAGACATGCTGAACTGATTTCTTGCGTTATTTAATCCTGCTTGGCTGCTGACCCTGCATGAGTTTCTTTCATCACACTGCGGAGCACAGCTCTTTATTTTATATGGATGGAGTCAAAAGACATTTCGTCTAATTACTGCATCTCTGAATACAGATTCCCTTTGGTATCTTTGTTTTCGTCGCAGTGCTTTATCACTCTATCATTACCAACGCTATTATACCAACTACTGTTTTCCTGAACTATCTGACTGCGCGTTCTTCCATTAGGGAGGGCATGCAACACCCGTCTATCCATGACTAGAGCAAAAGTTACCCGATATACTTAGTCCTACACGTGCACTTCTGGTCATCTCTGGAACAGTTATATTCTTTCCGCTTTTTGACTCGATCCACGACCTCAAATCTTTTCAGCTTAATATATGTTCAATGTTCACGCATCTCAAAGTGAGCGAACTGGATTTTTTGTACGATTTTCTTCGAGAGTGACGCTCTCAAAAGACTTCCAACCTTTGGTTACACCACTGTTGCAGAAAAAATGGGTGTATTTTGAACTCCCTGTGACTGACAATCAGTTATGTAAACTTGCCTGTTGTCAGCCAAAACAGAGTACTGGAGTTTTCCCGATCATGAGAGAGTTACTTGTGACAGTATTAAAGACACCTCTGATTCTCTCTCTTGCTTACTAAAATTATTGGAATATCAGAGTCGTGTCGACCATGAGTGTAAGATGAGATTAAGTGAAGGTAGTCGGTGTGAAGTACAGTGCCCCATAAACCCCTGTGAGGCCGAGAACGTACCGGTAATTTTTATTTTATTTTGATACTCATTGACGATTAATTCAAACAAGGAAAGGGCCCTAAAAATAATAAAAGTTAAGAAAGACTGATTCCTACATTACATAAAGTCTCTCCTTGGCTTAAAATAGTCGTCTACAGGAAAAGCAAAGATAATATGGGAAAAAAAAAAAAAAAAAGTTCAAAAAGTTTCTCCTGAGTCCAATAAAAATTCTCTGGACACAGAATAAATAATATATGACACAGATTAATGATGCTGCAGAGTTATAATTGGGTAATACAGAGGCTGTGTGTGTAATATTCACGGGTAATGTATATATATATATATATATATATATATATATATATATATATATATATATATATATATATATATATATAAATGAATATATATATATATATATATAAATGAAATATATATATATATATATATATATATATATATATATATATATATATATATATATATATATATAAATGAATATATATATATATATATATATATATATATATATAAATGAATATATATATATATATATATATATATATATATATAAATGAATATATATATATATATATATATATATATAAATGATATATATATATATATATATATATATATATATATATATATATAAATGAATAAATATATATATATATATCTGTAAAATATATCTGTAAAATAATGCAAGGGAGGCAACATTCCTTCTTACTTGCAGGGGAGGTAGTTTAATTGTAATGGCAGGGTCATTAATAATTCTAACAGCTTTGTTCTGAATTTCATCTAGTTGTTTTAATGCAACCTCTCCACACTCATTCCAGAGGGATGAGCAATATTCAAACTGAGAGCGCACATGACTCTTATAAATTATAGCTAACTGCTCATCAGCGAAGAAGTTACGGACTCTGTACAACAATCCAAGTTTCTTTGAGGCAGTTATAGCAAGTGATCTAACATGAGTGGTCCAGCCGGGGGCATTGTTAAGTGAGACGCCAAGAATTTCAGTACTTTTGGAGACGGGAATACTGGTGGCACTGAAGGTAATGTACGAATCTGGTAATATCTGTCTATTAGTAAATTGTATATATTTAGTTTTACTAGCATTAAAAGAGACTAGGTTGTTTTGTCCCCATTCACTAATCGTAGATAGGTCTTGATTTATGGAGATGGCTGTACTGAGTTGAGAGGTAGAGATATTAGACTTTGTAAATGGGTGTCTGAGTGTGAATGAACTATGTAGTGTTGAGTCATCTGCGTATGAGTGGATGGGATTGTGGGTGACAGATAAGAGATCATTAATATGAACCTGAAATAGGGTTGGCGCCAGAACTGATCCCTGTGGCACGCCGGCATTAATTGAGTGGAAATTGGAATATACATCATCTACTTTTACTCTTACTTTCCTGTCACTAAGATATGAAGAAATCAAAGGAACAAAAGACGTTAGTCCATAGCAATGGAGTTTGGACAGCAGGAACGGTGCCATACTCTGTCGAAAGCTTTAGAAATATCAAGAGCTACTGCATGAGTTTCTCCATTAGATCAATTGATTGATGGATGGTATGAGTTAGGAGATTGAGTATGTCAATGGTGGATCTTTCGTGGCGAAACCATATTGTCTATCACGAATTAAGTTGTTGGATTCAAGATGTTTAACAATGTGCTTATTAATTAAAGTTTCAAATACCTTACCAAGAGAAGATGCGACAGCTATTGGTCTGTAATCGAGGGGGCAGAGGAACTTCCTTTCTTCGGAAATGGGTGGATACTGGCTTCTTTCCATGAATTTGGGAATAAAGAAGTACGTATGACTAGTCTGAATAATTTAGCTAAAACAGAGGCAAGTTCAGGGAACACTTTTTCAAAACAATTGGCGGAATTCCATCTGGGCCTGGAGCTTTGTTGGTGGGTAAATTGTCTAGGATGGATTTTACATAGCTTGTCCGTATTTTAAGTGGGGCAATTTCGGGAGGAATCCACCTAAGTGTCCCGAATTTATCCCTTTACCACTATGAGATGAAAGATAGGTTGGAAGGGAATGATATGAACGGGTGAGGGTGGGGTTTATATGAAAGGGAAAAGCCCTGTTTGAAATAATGGGTGTTATAGGAAAAGCGGGATAATAAAGCTTATATTAAACAGGGGGTTCCTTATAAAATGGAAATCGACTTGCAGTATATGAGAGGGAGAGGGATTTATTATGAAAGGGAAGGGGTTTTATATGAATGGCAGGGGCTTATATGATGGGAGTGGTTTATACAAAATAGATTGGCATATATGAAGGGAAGGGTTTATATACAAGGGAGGGGACTTATACGAAAGGTAACAGGTCGATATGAAAAGGGGATTTATATGGAAGGAACGGGTTTATATGAAAGGGGCCTTATATGAAAAGGGGGCTCATGTGAAAGGGAGGGACTTACATGATACGGAGGGCTAATATGAAAAGGAAGGAGCTTTTAGAAGAGGAAGAGGAGGGGTTAATGTGAAGGTGAGGGGGGTTAATATGACAGGGTGGGGTCTTAGATGAATGGGTGGGGGGGGGGGCTGATGTAAAAGGGTGTCATTCCCTCGTTCGTTTATAAAAACTCCAACATGTTTGGATGCGTCTGCCTTTGTCATTTAACGGCGGCTCCCCACGCTGCTTGATCTCTGGCAGCCTCTCTGTTCAGTCTCCTACCCATGAGGCCACATTCTACGACCTCGTATCAGGTCTTTTCGGTCTGCCTCTTGCAACCCTATCGTCAACTTTCGCACCTCTCACCCTCTGCACTTAACTGTCATCCTTTACCCTCTCCACATGCCCAAATCATCTCCCTCTCTCTTTTCATCACAACAGTAATCCATTCAAGTGCCACCTTTCCTCCCAAATCTTCATTCGCAGTCCTAACCCCCTAAGGCCTGTTATTCAAGAACACATTACACATCCATCTATTCACTATCATCTCTGTTCGTTTGAGCTTACGAATATCCTCTTCCTTTACTGCCCAAGTCTCACTGCCGTACAGCATTACACTCACAACACATGCTGGTAAAAGGACCCCTTAGCACAGAAGGAGAGACCTTACAATGTCAGGAAAGGCAACAGCTCCTTGAACTTTTTCCAACCACTCCGTACCCTAGCCAAAGAGTCCCACCTCCAGCCCCACCTTCTGCACTGCACACATCATGTCCCCCATATAACAAAACTCCTCCACACACTCAAATGACTCCAACAAGTCAATCCTTTCCCGTCTCCCTGTCCCTGAACGCTCTACCCTACACACAGCACACACGGATTCAGCATTATTTCGCAGCCTACCTCTAATACCGCTAAACCTCTTATACGCCCACTTACCACAAACAATGCACGAGATGGATTTACTTCCCAAACTCTTCTGGCAAACCTCACATGGTCACACTCCCTCTCCTTCGACAGTGCCACCATCAGTTCTATGTATCATCACTTTTGTTTAATCCGCGTTTACCCTTAGACTCTTGTTCCCCATTCCACCTCTCCGCTTCCCAAATCTTTCCTCCGCCACCCTCTCATTATCTGCTATCATCATCAAATCATCAACATACAACACCTCCCATGGGAATCCAGTTCCGAGGTCACGTGAGACAGCTTCAAGCCCCGTGACAAACAAACACACTAAAGAACAAGGCCCTAAAAATAATCACGGGCTGCACACCTACTACAGCCACAGACCACCTACATCAAGAAACCAAAGTCCTCAAAGTCAAGGATCACCTAGACATGAGAGGCATTCAGTTTCTTGCTGCAGCCTCCACAAACCCACAACATCCACTACAGTACATGGCAGCACATCCACCCACACCAAGGAACATCAAAACAACACCCAGCACACGATACCATACACAAATACTGTCATCTCTACCCCCTCGCCCACCTCAGACCAGCTTCCAGAAGCATATCCACACTCAGATCACTCGCCGCTTCATTCAATCACTTAAAGACAACACACAGCTGCATGCACGGCCTCCTGACATCCACCCTTCTGAATCCTATCTTCCTCGTGAGGACAGGGTCCTCCTGGCCAGGCTGAGATGTGGGCACCATCCAGCCCTCTTAAGCTACCAGAAGAGGCTGAATGACTCTGTCGCTGATGCCTGTCCAGGATGTAACACAGCACCCCATACTATTAAGCACATTATGGAAGACTGCATTGCACACAATCACCTATGTCAACAACACAACATACACTCTTTGAGAGCTCTGTGGGAAAGCCCGGTCTCTGTCATGGCCTTCCTAAGGGACTTGGGGCTGTTCGGCCAGACTGCCTAGGGAACAACTACTACTACCACTACTACTACTACAATAAGGGGCTGAAAACTGACCCTTGATGCAAGTCAATATTCATCCCTAAAGCCTCTGTTCATTCTCCCCTGGGTGGGAGCACCCCCGTATGTTGCCATTACCACGTTAAGCAGACACTCCTCTTTTCCAACCGTTATCTATTTCCACTTCACCACCTCCCTGGGAACTCAGTCAAAGACTTTATCCAGATCTGCAAAGTACAACTCTCACTTCCTTTCTATATATTTTTCCTGAAGCTGTCGGACACTGAATATTGCATCAGTGGTTCCTTTGCCTCGCATAAAACCTAGCTGCATCGCATTAATATTTACTCTTTCCCTTACCATAACCTGCAGGACTCTCTCCGTTACCTTCATTATCTTGTCCAATATTTTTGTGCCTCTGTAATTTCCTTTTGCGAGGGCATCACCATTCCCTTCATGGTGTTTATATGAAAGGAAGAATGTCTTATATATAAGGGAGAGGGTCTTATATGAATGGGGAGAGCCTTATATGAAAGAAAGAAGTCTTATATAAAAGGAATGGGGTTTATACGAAAGGTTGAGGTTTATATGAAAGGAAGGAGGCTAATATGAAAGAAAGGGGGTTTACATGAAAGGGAAGGGATTGGCATGATAGGAAGGTCTTTATATGAAGGGGAGAGGTTTACATGAAAAGGATGGGATTTACATGAAAGGGAGGGTGTTTATGAGGAGGGGGTTTATGGGAAAGGGAAGAAGTTTTATGAAAGGAGAGGGCATATATGAAAGGGAGGCGGTTGATAAGAATGGGAGGGATTTGTATGAAAGGGAGATGTTACGTGAATGGGAGGAGGTTATATGAGAAGGAGAGGGTTATATGAAAGGGAGAGGGTCATGGTATATGAAAGGGAGGGATTTGTATGAAAATGGGGTAGGGTACAGAAGCAGTTCCAGATGATGAGATCAGGGATGTTCCGTTTATTACAATTCTCTCTCTCTCTCTCTCTCTCTCTCTCTCTCTCTCTCTCACACACACACACACACACACACACACACACACACACACACACTCAGCTCCCTTCCGGGAGGGTAAAAGCTGACGATCACGACCATCAAGTGATCCTGACCGAACCGGTGAATTACACACACACACACACACACACACACACACACACACACACACACACACACACACACACACACACACACACACACACACACACACACACACACACACACACACACACACCTTACACCGCTCACTGGTGCAGTGGTAACGTTCCCGCCTGCCAACTGGTGGACGGGAGTTCGCGCTTCGCTCAGGTTGCGAAAAAGTTTCACTGACGAAGTGGGTGGATACTGTCCCCCTTGAGCAAGGGGACGGGTGTGTGCGTGTGTGAAGGTCACAGCCTTGCCCTGAGATCGGACTATATGAGCTCTCATCTCCCTTCCGGGAGGGTAAAAGCTGACGATCACGACCATCAAAGTGATCCTGACCGAACCGGTGAATTACACACACACACACACACACACACACACACACACACACACACACACACACACACACACACACACACAAAGCCCCCTGACATAATTAATGGTTAATTTAGACCTTGTGTGTTCTAAGTTGCCAGACTCTGTAGGAATGAGATCCTGTTTGTCACATTAATTTGTCTGTCTGTCTGTCTGTCTGTCTGTCTCTGTCTCTCTCTCTCTCTCTCTCTCTCTCTCTCTCTCTCTCTCTCTCTCTCTCTCGCTCGCTCGCTCGCTCGCTCTGTAATAGGGTGGCCAGAACTGTACAACATACTGTAAGTGTGGGTGTACTAAAACATTATACGAGGTGAGGATGATATTTTCCGACTGATATTCGAATACTCTACCTATGAATCCGTATAATTTGTAGGCATTCTTAGCAGGGTGTGACTGGGTGAAGTTAAGGAAGTAAAGGAAAGACGGTGCAAGTTATGATGTACGTCTGAGATTGATACAGTGTGATGAGGGAAGTGCAGCTAAGAGTTTGTGAGATTAGTGTGTAGAAAGGTGTCATTAGTAGCTTGATAGGGTGCAAGGGTGGTGAGAAGGAAGGAGGTGAGGGTTGTGTGAACTTGAGTGCATTCGGAAGGTGAAAGTTTATGTTTGATGCGATATAGTAGGATGAGAAATGAGAAGGTAAAGACTATGAAGGTTTGTTGTGTATGGGGTGAAATTATGTATATTAGGTTTGTGTGTGTGTGTGTGTGTGTGTGTGTGTGTGTGTGTGTGTGTGTGTGTGTGTGTGTGTAAAACTGTCTTGCCTTTGTATGCTTTGTGTTGATGGCATTCGATTGTCTTGTGTGTGGCGAGGATGAGATCACCAAACATTTCCTGTGGCGAGGATGAGATCACCAAACATTTCCAGTCCCTGTACACTGGAACTCACCCCCAACCCTTCCCCACTTCACTTCCTGCTCACATTTACCCCACCCTCACATCCCCAACACTTCCCATCTTCACTTCCTGCTCACATTTACCCCACCCTCACATCCCCAACCCTTCCCCACTTAACTTCCTGCTCACATATACCCCAAAATCACAACCCCCACCCTTACCCACTTAACTTACTGCTCACAATTACCCCACCCTCACCTCCCCAACCCCTTCCCCACTTCACTTCCTGCTCACATTCACCCCCACCCTCACACTGGCCATTATCAAAACCAACAATGACCACCGCTCGGCCAATTTCGGAAACCCTTATTTGGCCAAACCTCAAATTGAACTGGAGATTCCACTAAGGCGGTGGTGGACGCGAAGGGGTAAGCAAAGAGGAGGACAGTAGCAGGCAGAGAGAGTGAGAGAGAGTGAGAGAGAGAGAGAGAAATATCCTCCCTGATTGCCCAGCGGTGCAATTAGGGACTTGGATGTAAACCAATCACTGCATCGTATTCTTGGGGAAGATTGTGATCGTTTGCCTTATTGACCCTCGTGCAGTTGATAGGCATTCATCCCAAACATTATTTATCTTCCCAGCTTCTTAGGAACGTTGTTATGAACTGACCAAACAATGCATGGGATTAACTAATATGTGTCTTGGATGTTTCATCTTCCTTCAAATAATAAGATTAAACCTTGCGAAGATTTGTCACTTACTGCACTGCACTTTTACGAGATTAAGGTGTCTAGCAATAGGCAGAAAGACAGACTTTGATTGTACTCTTTATTTTAGTCTATTGATATTCAGTGAAAAATGTAGAGAAAAATATGTACGTGTTCAGTTTCCTCAAAAAAAAAAAAAAAAAAAAAAAAAAAAAAAAAAAAGGCATTGTATAAATCTATGTTCAGTTGTCTCAAAAAGGTTGTGTAATAATTCAAAAGCATTTGACCGAGTCAAAAGGCCTTGTGTGAGCGCCGCCAGAAATAAGAAACAGAATCAACGGGTGCAAATTGCGTTGGAAACATTAAATTATATGTCCTCTCAAGCGCCTGAAACAAGAATAATGAAGCGGGATATCGTAAATGGAAATGAACAGAGTGCGTTCAGCAGGTGAAGGGAGGGGACAAGAGTATGTTCTGTTGCCGACACTAATATCTGATGTGATCCTCGGAACGCAGCAGATTTTTGGAATAATGTGTAAGAGGGTCATAACTGTTCGTCTTAAAGATGAAGCATCATTCCTAACCTCAACTGTATATCTGAACTATTGGGGTAGAATTCTTAGTGGAACTGGTTCGTAACACCATTTCCTAAGCGATCTATTCTGCTCAGCACACCTATGTGTCTGTGTGTATGTTATTGATGCAAATTATGTCGATTATTAAAATGATATATATAAAAAAACAGAATGTTGAAGAGCAATATGCAAAATAAACCACTGTGGAAGAGGCACTACGAAGCCTCCTATAAAACTCAGAAGACGGCCTTTAGCCATCTCATAGAGCGCGACAGCAGTGTATTGGAAAAACACGCTTGCCCCCAACCAAGAAGTACCAGGTTCGATTTCTGAGCTTGTCATGAGATCTTTGGATAAGGTCTTCTTTACCCCAGCCTGTCTGTACCCAAAGCTGAAATAGGAATCTGGACTGTAAACTAGATGGTTGCCAGTCAATTGTACTCAGCTGACAGTAACATGAATTGTGAGTATTTGTACAAGTAACCCTCTCATGGCAGGGACAACTTTAGTACTGTACCCTAACTACCACCAGGCGTTTTTGTTCAGGTGAGAGTCATCATGGGAGCTAGAGAGTGTTAATAACATCACCTCGAGACTCTTAGTACTGTGAGTGGCAGCAGGACATGCACAGCCTCGGGCCAAGGAAAAGGAGCATAGAGTTTCATCTCCTTTCCACAAGGTCTCCTCCTTCTTGTCTAGTCACACATGGCCGGAGATTTGCTGCTGCTGTCACCCAGGCTCCTGCGACTCATTTTCAGCTTAATAAAATCGTCTGGAGTTAGCTCTGATAGAATACCTGAGTTGTTCCGCTCATGCATGGGATAATGATAATATGAATACTCTCAGGCTGCTTTAACTTACTGTCAGCTGAAATTAATTGTCTGGCGTCAGCTGGAATAGAATCATTCCGTCTCGAACATGAAAGGCTTAACCAGTTCACTCCGATAAGGTATTTTGTGTATTATTTTTGTTACTACCATCTACTCCGACGCCTTCTCGCGGTGGCACCGATATAACAGAACGGCTCATCTGCCTGGTCATACAAAGGCCCCTCAATCCCCTCCCCATTCCCCGAGAGAAGGATCGTAGACTGCAGAAAGTGGGTAACTTCAGCTTGCAGTCCACCGGGTTGACATTCAGATGAGCCTGGGGTTGCAACTACTAGTTACTACGACGAAGTGTTTTGCATTATTCTTATTTCTACCGGACAGTTTCCTTTCAGCTTAATGAGGGACTTATCGAACCGCATCGATTTTGATACAGCAGTCATTAACCTCTTCATTATAAGACGTCTCACACTGATAATAATTATTCAGGTGTAATTATTATAAACTAAAACAATGCGTCATCGTGGGGAAGGAAACAGAAGCGCTTTCACACTCGGTGCATTTTGTTATGACGGGAACCAACTAAACCTTCACTCCATTGTTTCCACTTCCACAGTCACCTCTGGCAGTGATGTTGGTGCGTGGATGAACCATTAACATGAACATTGTTAGAAGGGTTACCATGGAATCTTTAACAAGTGTCATACACCCCCAAATAAGCTTACCATGTTGACGATTGTTTTCGTGAGGATGCAGACAGAACAACCGTGCAAGCGATCCTCAAGTAGATGCCGGATTTTCTGTTTGTGTACTCTACTTTTGTGCTAAAAGCAAAATACTTCTCTGAAAGTTGCCAAAAAGGGGAGAGAGAGAGAGAGAGGCGTAAAGGCAGTGTGATGAGGGCGGCACAGGTAGTTAGGAAAACTTGGCCTACTATTTCACTAAGGCTAGGGCATGTCTATCTGCCACAGAAAAAGATAGGAAAGCAAGAAAGAAGGGAGGGTTGAGAGTGTGGAGAGAGAGAGAGGGGATGAAGAGGTATGGATGGGAGTGGGAGAGGGAGTGATTAAAGGGAAAGTGGAGTAGGAGATGGTGCGAAGAATAAGAGGGAGGGTCTGTCACTTTCCTCCCCAACGCATCATACAGAGAATCATACGAGTATATGCGCAGAAAAACACACCAGGCGTCTCTCAGCTTAGGGATAATAGCCAGGTGAGGAAAGTGGGAGTACAGGTGATACTGAGGCAAACAATACAAATATTATGAAGTGAAGGTGATAAGGGTGCTATCCCCCGGTGATAGTATGAACACCTGCACAACGGGAGGCGAAATTTTGGTTGTATTCTCCCTTTTTTCAGACGGTTTTATTGAGTTCAGCAGATAATTTTTGAGCTCTGAGGTGAGTTACAGCATTCGTTAGCTCCTTCAGTACTTGGAATCTTTTTTCTGCGGAGTAAACTATCTGGTAGAAAATATAAAGCAATAAAAATATGCCATCGAAGTGAAAAGACTAACCCCATCAAATTCGATAACGTAGAGACACAGGGACAAATATCTTCCCGAAGGTTGACGAACACATAGCGGAAAAATCGAACCGTCTGAACCATGCAGTGGAGATGGGGTTTTAACTGTATATTTTTTCCTTTTCTTTCTTTTGTTTTTATAAACAGAAGTGGGAAGATACTTGTATCCCTGTCTGTACTTTTCCCAATATTATATTCAGTGTACGGGAACACCCTGGTAGTGAAGGGGTTAATGAAGACTGCATCTAATCCCTCCGGTTCCTAAAATCTCTCTTAAGCTGAATAAAATCGTTTGAGGTTGGCAAGAATGGAATATATGTCACTGGATTAATGGGGCTGCCACTTCACACAGATGATGTCTTATATTTTATTCTTGCCATCTCCAGACTATCTTGTTTTGCTTGAGGAAGATTTATATAACTGGAAGGGTTACACAGAGCCTTCAGTGAGCCACCCAACACGAGACTGATCTTTCACTAAGATTAATAACATCGTGTCGAGGAAGTAGTGATAAACAAAATTAATATATATTTATACTGTGGGGAGGGTGTAAATTTGGACAGCCTCTGATCGGGGTGTAAGTTGGGCCAGCCTAAAATCGGCATGTGTAAATTGGGGTAGCCTCTAATGGGGATGTAAACTGGGGCAGCCTAAAATCGGCATGTGTAAATTGGGGTAGCCTCTAATGGGGATGTAAAGTGGGGCAGCCTAAAATCGGGATGTGTGAATTGGGGTAGCCTCTAATCGGGGGTGTAAACTGGGGCAGCGTCGAATCATGCAAGTGTGTGGAGATATTGTACAGAACTTACAGATATCAATTACACTGGTCTGAATTCCTCATGAAAAGTTTAACAGCCGCACAAATACTTCCGGCGCGAGTCACATGCCGTGACGTGCTTTTAGATATTTGCGAAAAACAAATAACAAAATGAAAATCACTTCAGCCAAAGCAAAATGTGAAACCATATTAGAAACCGTTTGATCATCAGCGCTCAGTATAATTCTCGTCAAAAACTGCTCAGTTCAAACACATCCCTCTTGGATAAAAAAAAAAAAAAAAAATCATTCAGCACAGGGGATCACCCTGCTAAATAGCTAGTGAAGGTTTTACCTATCCCATCCAGCTCGAAAATTCTCTCCCCGTTAATCAAATCGTCAGGAGGTGGCAAGAACAACGTCAAGAAGATGTCCTCGTGCTGAAGATGTTCTTCCCAGGAACATTCACAGAGGCTCTCAATCTGTTCAGCTTGAGGAAGCATTTTTATATTATATATACTTGCTACGTCCAGACCATTATATTCTGCACAGGAGCAAGAAGGGTTACAAATAGCCTTAATTAAGCTCTTCATCAGAGGGGTCTTTGCTAAGCTGAATGATACAATCTGGAGGTAGCAAGAACAGGTTAAAATTAAGTCGTCGTGATAGTCCTGAACGGGCTATAAATATTTTGAGGCCATTGAAGCTCCCTGACTCTATGTGGCCAAGTTGACATTTTCTGACCTTTTTACCTCACTTCTCCAACTCTTGCCATTCTACCCTCGTTGCCTCGCCACTTAAGCCACTCTTGCAGTCCAGGACTCCAGTCATTCACAACTTCACTTTCCCTTGATTGCCTGTAAGCTTTGGCCATCACCTCACCCATCTAGTTAATGTTTATACCTATGACCCTTTCTGGACCAAATGTTTTTCAGTTTTTCCTTCTCTGTGTTGTTGTTATAATAATAATAATAATTATTATTATTATTATTATAATTATTATTATTATTATTATTATTATTTTGCGGTACGTTTCTGATTTTCGCTATAGATGTCTCTACTCATCTTTCCTCTTGTTCAGTCTTCTCTTCTCGTCTGTCTGTCTGTCTGTCTGTCTGTCTGTCTGTCTCTTATTCATACTCTACTTCTTTTCTTCTCTTTTCTCTTTATCTCGACTAAATCCACTTATGACTGATATTCTTCTTCTCTCTTTTGTGTTGAGTTCACTTTTTTTTTTTTTCTCCTCGTCTCTCTTCTCCTATCCCTCTTTTTTCTCTCATCTCTTATATTGTTCAAATATTCTCCACACTTCCTTCTTCGTGCCTTTTTTTAAGAACAGCCGAGATATTTCGAACAACGTAGATTAAATAACCTTGAATAATCCCTTGAGTAAGGTGGCGTCTTTTTTATTCCGCTCTTGTTACTACCAGATGGTTTTACTCAGCTTGCAAGGAATTCTAGCAAAGAAGGGGCCAATCTATGTCATAAATGAACCCTCTAGTTCAAAGTTTCCCTCTAAGTTGAAGAAAATAGTTTGGAGACAGCAAGACTAAATTATAAGATGTCTTCATCGGCAATGTTTTTTTCCGTAAACACAAGAGGTCTATTGTACGTTGAGTAAAATCGTCTGGAGTGTTATATGAAGGATGATGTATCTAACCGCATCCAGATCAAAAAATCTCTCTTAAGCTGAATAAAATCGTCAGGAGATTTGAGCAAATAATTTAACAGACTTCCTGGGTCTGGAAAGGGATTAATTTTTCAAGTTTTAACATTTCTCTCTGTTTTTCCTGCAGGATTCTGACTTTACAACAAATTCCCTTCCCTCTCCCCTCTCTTCAGCTTTCTGTCTTCTCTCCCTCCTGTTGTTTACATACTGTGAAACTACACACTGCACACGCTCCTACTATTTTTTCAATTTAGAGTTTTACCATGCTGTTTGTATCCTCCTTTATCTCTCTCCTTTTTCCGTCAATTTTCTTCCATGCTTTCCATTTTTTGCTTCACCACCTTCATATCTCTTACCCCCCCCCCTTTTTATGTACTGACTTAATCCTCCTTATTTTACTTCAAGACCCCTTTTCTGTATTTTCTATATAATTCTCTCCACCACCACCAAATTCCCTCCACTTCTTTCTTTCCACCTGCGTGCCGTCGCCGCCTCCCCTGTGCAGCATTAGTGAGAGTTGTGTGTGTCAGTGTCAGTACGTGATGCCAGGGCGTGATGGCACTGTGACTACCACGCCACCTGACACTCTCTTCACCCCTCCCCCCTCCCCCTGGCACCTCCACTGGCATCTTCGACCCACCCCCTGCCACGCCTACACCACACTCTGTCCCCAGGTCAGGCAAGCCTTCACTACCTGAGCCACAGCTACAATTACAAGCATTATTTCTCTCTTGTTGGAGAGGGACGCCTTCACGTGGTGACACAGATGTAGCGAGGTGGTTTCACTGCACAGCCATTCCCTCAATTCTCTCCCTATGTCCTAAAAGGGGGATGGTTGACTGCAGTAGAACAACATACAATCCACCAAGTCCCGGTCACATTAGCCATGCGCCAAAACAACCACCACCACAGTACTACAGTAAGTGTATCCTGCTTCAAATCATAGGTGCTACAGAATACTTTGTTTAGCAGAGTGAAGTCCTGTCGGTAAACTAGCAGCTTCTTTCTATTCACTGCCACAGTTGCGTACATACACGAACATTCTTACCACGCTGCTACGGACTGTCTGCTACTTTGCCACAGCAACGCCTCCTCTTCAAAGTCAGCAAGGACCATCCATATAACCAATACTGCAACTACAGTCACTGTTATCTTTTATCATATTACTACAGCCACAGCATCCTCGTTTCTGTCAGAGTCGCTACAGATGATTTGGATTAACGTGGACGAATTGCAAAGCCAAATGTTAGCTTTCATCTACGCAGTCACGACTACAGCCACACTTATATTTCGCCAAACTGCAACTCTCAATATGTTATTTTATCACTACACCACACCTTGTCTCAAATCAGATGCACCCACTGCAGACACAGCGGTTATATGTATACAGTATTTTAACACACTACTGCAACCCAATTGCGCCACACCCTTCCTCAAGTTAGATGAGACCACACAACCACTACTATAACTACGGCTATGCAGATTACCACACAACTACGTTAGTACGCTACTCCCCAGTCAGTTCTACCACACTCTGCCCCACGGCAGAAGAGCTTACATTATCACTGTTTGATTAACGCCATTTTTTCAATTATTACCACACAGGAACAATCACCCTAACATTTTACTATAGTTTTTTTCACATTAAATTGGCCCATATTTTCGTCCGTCTTTATCTTGTTTCACGTAGCTCAGTAGCAGAATAAGACAATACTACAGCTCTCCAAGCTTTCCATACCACTGTTTTGTGAGTATCATGTTCTCGGGTTAATATATTGTTACAGCTCAACATTCAGGATCAGAGTCAGAAATTTTAGGGCAAGTTAGAGAAGAATGAGTATAGGCGACTGCATTGGCACTTGACCATTTCACTACGAGATCATTCTTTTTAGTGTATACTTTCTAACGCCATGTGATAGTGTGTAGATTGGGAGAAATTATGATGAAGGGTAAAAATCAATCGACAACAGTATCTTTAAAAGCATGAGATTTTTTTTTTTTTTTTTATCGTTCATTTTATACTCTGGTAATCTTTCTTCGTCAAAAGCGAGACCACTTAGAAAAGAATGCTGATTACTTTGCTTCTCGCTGCTTTTCATATTCATTTTCCTTTAGTCATTACTTATTTCCCTTTAAATCACATTTCTTAATATCTTTCCCTTTCACCACTTATTCAATTTTTTCTCTGGTTCTCATAATGTTTCATCAGCTTTACGTCTCGCTACATATTGCTTTTTTCTTTTAGCCTCCTTATTTAATATCTTTTAGTTTACATCTCACTCCTTCTTTGTCCATTTACCTTCCTGATTAAGATTCTTTGTTTCACCTACCACTACATATTCATTTTCCCTCGGCTCTAATTAAGTATCACAGGGTGTCTAATTTTTAAGCCTACCAGCACATAATTGTTTTTATTTAGCGCTCAATATATAACTAGCAATTATGTTTCATATGAGCTCTAATTACACAATCGGTTTTCCTGCAAGTTTCATTAATATATTAACGTTTACCCCTTATTACATACATTTATATCTTTACCTCTTTACTGCCTATTCATTTTTCCTGTACCAAGCAACTACTCCACTACAACCACATCTCCAACTACCACAACCCACGCACCGTCCAGCCTTCAGGCACCTTAAAGATGTCCTCTATTACGCCTGTTTTCATATACACGTCTCGTCCTCCAGTGAACCACCACCTCTTCGCTACATTCCCCCGTGCATGACATTACCCAGGCTGTCACACGCACGCAATTGCACTCACATGAGGTATTCTAACTGTCGTACACGAGTTTGGGTTTTCAGATCAGATACAGGGCGGAAGAAAGGCACTGCAGTAGAGACATTTTCACATTTCACATTGCCGCACTGTACATTCATACCACATACTGCCACAACGCACACCGTCCACCTCTCTCTCTCTCTCTCTCTCTCTCTCTCTCTCTCTCTCTCTCTCTCTCTCTCTCTCTCTCTCACACACACACACACACACACACACTTGCTGGCTCAGTGGTAATGTTCTTGCTTGCCATCTGGTAGACGGGAGTTCGCGCCTCGCTCAGGTTGCGAAAAGTTTCACTGATGAAGTGGGTGGTTATTGTCCTCCTTTAGCAGGGGAATGGGTGTGTGCGTGTGTGTAGGTCACAGCCTTGTCCTTAGATCAGACTATATGAGCTCTCAGCTCCCTACCGGGAGGGTAAAAGCTGACGATCACGACCATCAAGTGATCCTGACCAACCCGGTGAATTACCCGGTGAGTTACACACACACACACACACACACACACACACACACACACACACACACATACTGCTACTTAGTTACTGTAGTAGAAGACACGATCACATGTCACTCTGCCGTATCTCACACATGCAAAACACAGTCACGCCTTACACCACCAAACCTCACACAAACACACCTCACACTTTGACACCTCACATTAATATCTCAAACCAAAGCATCTCACAATGCCACAACTGTCGTCTCGTACTGCACATAGACGTTCACACCCCCGGTATTACCATCATTCCAGCATATACACAGCTACACTGTAATACCACCCCAACACCCATCCTATATAATTATTCCCACATCCAGAAAACCAATGTCCTATAACGGCCATAACTGTATCATTATTGCTGTATCTTCCAGCATCTGTCATTTATATTGCCATGACAACACCATTTATAAGAACAATCTGTTGTATTATTTTTGGTGTAACTGCAGACAATACTAAGCTTATGGGACATGTCTCACACTAAGGAGTTTAATGAAGGCTATGCCTAACCCCTACAGTTCAAAACGTCAATCCTTAGTATTAGCAATGCATACGAGTATATTCATCAAAATATCAACCTTTCATGTCGGGAAGATGATAACACTCTCTTCCAGCAAAGTCAGACGATATTCTTCAGGTACGAGTGAGTCGTAGGAGCAAGCGTGTTAATACTGTCGCCATTAACCCTTTCATGGATGGAACAACTCCATTATTCTATTCCAGGTAACAAAAAACTATATTATTCAGTTAAGAGTGCGTCGTAAGAGCCTAAGAGATACAACAAAATAACAGGCACACATCCAGTCATAACCTGACCAACGAATACCTTCACAGGCAGATTCGTGTCCACAGTTCAGTCCTATCACGACCTTGGCAGAGTTCCCGTCACATAAATACCCCCCGCTACACTTGAAATATTACACCCTCACCCACGATTAATGGCACACGGCCACAACACACCTCATGATTACACACACACACACACACACACACACACACACACACACACACACACACCAGAGAGAGAGAGAGAGAAAAAGAGAGAGAGAGGGCCTGATTGGGGCGGCTTCATGGCTTGGTCGGTTCAGCATTATTTCATAGTTAGGGGACGCTCTTGAGTGGGTTCGAGTCCACTGAATGCCACTGAATTACAGTACTTGGATGGACGATGACTATACTCTTTTGATTTTTTCTTGAGCCAAAACTGCCATCTCTTCATACTGAATATGATGATAGTCACGAAGAAGTGTTAAGGTAAAGATGTGCACCAGTAGCCTTGTCTTTTCCCTCCACTGAACTACGTGAAATAAGCTGCAAAGCGTTCGAAAATCAACAGTAGGTCAAGTTAAGGTGAAAGAAATGCAACTACACTCATTTTACTCTAACCTGGCCCAGATTTTCTTCTCATTGTAGTTTATTTCAAGTAACTTAGTGGTAGAAAAAGGCAACAGTACTGCTCTACATCCTTTACATGGCACATCTTCATGACTGCCATCATACTCCAGTATTAATCTATTGCTCCACCTCAGCATTAGAGACACAGTAATACAGTGCCACCAGATGCCAATGAGCCTCTCCCACAGTTTAATAAAATAAAAGTTGCGCGCGCGTGCGTGCGTGCGTGTGTGTGTGTGTGTGTGTGTGTGTGTGTGTGTGTGTGTGTGTGTGTGTGTGTGTGTGTGTGTGTGTGTGTGTGTGTGTGTGAAGAAAGATAGCAAGAAATGACGAAGAGGAAAACAAAAACAGGAAGGAAAGAATGAGTGACAAAGAATCGAAAGGAGGGAAGGATATTGGGGAGAAGGAAATGAGATGGACACAGAGATGAAAAAAGGAAGGAAGGAAGGAAAGAAGGAAGGAAGGAAGGAAGGCAGGCAGGCAGGAAGGAGGGAAGAAAGAAAGCCAGCAAGGAGAGGTATCAGAACCGAAAGACGGAAGAAGGAAACAAAAGAATGAGGGACAAAAAATGGAAATTACAAAAACAGAATGAAGAATAGCCAAAGTAGTGGAACAATGGAGGGAAGCAAAATGGAAAGTATGAGAAAGAAAGAAAGAAAAGCAGGATGGAAGGTAGGAAGGATAAAAGGAAAGAAGGAAGGAAGCGGGGAAGGAAAGAAGGAAGGAAGCAACAAGGGAAGAAAGGAAGGAAGGAAAGAAAGAATGAATGAAGTAAAAATAAAGGAGGGAAGGAAGGAATGAAGGAAGAAAGGAAAGAAATAACAAAAGAACAGAAGAAGCGGTGGGAATGAATAACAAAGTAAAGGAAGGAAGGAAAGAAGGAGACACGAGCAGGCATGGCATAAAGTAATGAGTATATAAAGGAGCAACGAAGGAAGGGAGGCAAAACATAATGATGGAAAAGATATATCACAAAGAAGGAAGAAAAGCAAGCGGAACTTAAAGGAGATAAAGAGATAAAAGAAAGGCCAAAAGATGCAGATGAAGGATAAATATATGACACGCAGAAAGGAAGGAAAGGCACAAGGAAAGGAAGGAAAGGCACAAGGAAAGGAAGGAAAGAAGGAAGAGGAAGATAAGAAGAAATGGAAAATACAAAGTAAGAAGGGTAGAAAGACAACAGAAAAAAGGATTCAAAAGAGAAGGAATATTAGAAGAGAAGATGAAGGAGTAAATAATGCAGAAGGAAAAAAAGACAGTAGAAAGAAAGAAAGGATATGCACAATAAAAGGAAAGGAGGAAGTAAGGAGGGAAGGAAGTAGGGAAGGAGAAGGGAGACGATAAGAG
Source organism: Coenobita brevimanus (assembly GCF_032717465.1). Taxonomy (NCBI): domain Eukaryota; kingdom Metazoa; phylum Arthropoda; class Malacostraca; order Decapoda; family Coenobitidae; genus Coenobita; species Coenobita brevimanus. The sequence goes on along the minus strand of NC_137033.1, from coordinate 48,087,829 downwards.
TAAATATAGGAAAGTTAAGTTTTCTCACATTTCTTGTGGTCACTGTTCCCATTTCAATATCTTTCCTCGTTCTATCCTCGTCACTACTCTCTCTCTCTCTCTCTCTCTTACTTGTCGTTACGTCTGTCCGCCTGTCTGTCTTTGTCTTTTCCATCACCAGGCTCCCTCTCTGCCGTCCATCATTTTCCATCCTTTCAATATTTTCTTTCCCTTTCTTTTTCCCCTTCCTCCTGTCCGCTCTCTCCCTCCCTTCTCTCCTCTGCATTACTCATGGCAGTAAGAACAAGAAACAAGGGATATATATATATATATATATATATATATATATATATATATATATATATATATATATATTATGCTCCTCTTATGCTCCTCTCTCCTTGTTCATCTTGTAGAAAATAATTATAACCAATGATATATATTTTTCCGTACCTAAGACTTGTGTTTGTAGGAGGAACAGAAGACATGTCAAGGCTCAGTACTCATCATTCCCATGTTGTCCCTGCATCTTATATAGATAGACTAATAAGTACATAACTAAATCAATAAATACACAATTTAATTAGATAATTAATTACGTAAATAAAAAAGAATTGGTTAAGACGGGGAATCAATCGTAAATTTGTTCAAGAATTCAACCACATATCAACCCCTCGAGTGGAATGATGATTTTTCTAATCTTCTTGCTACCGTCAGACGATTTTATTAAACAAAGGAAGATCCTTACTGACTGAAAGCGTTAATAAAAACTCTATTGACCCCCCCACTACGAAGACGAGGCAAAATAATTCATTATTCTGCTAGACGATTTTCTTCGTTCTCAGAACGGTCCTTTCGTACAGAAGGGGTTCATTGGTGTTCTTAAATTGTCTCTCGTTTCATAGGTTATTTATTTATTTCTGTTATTCCTATTACACGACTCTCTCTCTCTCTCTCTCTCTCTCTCTCTCTCTCTGTTGAGCTTAGGAGAGATCCATAACAGATTAATGCAATTTGTCACTAGCTGCTTTGGCAACAGCAATAAGACAGGGTGATCCCAAACTGTGTGAGTTTTCCATACGTAGACTGAATTCCTATGAAAAGTCGTGCATTATTCATTTGTCTGTTTTTTGTTTTAAAAAAAAAAGTATAATAATATTAAATCCAACAAAGTAACTGAATTTTGCATAGTAGCCTGGTATCCGTTAGATTATTATTTATTAAACGTTTCCTACACGACTATGTACATATGTAATATCATATCTGCCACAGAAGACACAGTTTATTCTTACATCTACGACAACTTTGCTCACGTAGCACATGTGACTGTCAGATACAATGACGCAAAAGGAGAGCCTGTACTGCGTAGTGCGGTTCTCTGATTTATGGCTCGTTGGAGACTTGCGACTGAAACAAGTTTATAACTGCATACAACAGAAATCCGTTATAGTTAGTAAACACACTAGTTCCTTGGTACCGCCAATTTAAGGAAACGATTTCATCGGCTACACTTGGACGACCAGTATCTTTCTTCAACAAAATACTCTCGCTTCCTTATAATGGCGGTATCAAATAACTACCGAGTTTTCTGGGGGTATATTTATGTGACAGACTACTATAACTTTGTTTACTCCCAGAGTACCGAAGTGCTAATAAATTAGTCTATCCACTGTGCTTTCCATTGTAATGTCACTAACCTCAGGGACATGGTTCCCACTTAGTGTAACTGCCGGAAATGATAGATTACTTGTTTAGGTTCACTAGGGCTACTTCTGAAATATTCAATAGCATTTACTCATAGTCTGATGTATAAAACTTATACTTTCATCACATAGGACACATATGGCAAAAAAAAAAAAAAAAAATAGCTGCCTGAATTTAAAAAAAATCATCATCCTGCTAGCTGGACTGGTCCTACGGCAAGTACAATACCAATTTTAATCGCTGAATCATCCATTATGACTCACATTTATAAATATATTTCAGTGAATACAATAACACTCTGCAAACTGCGACTAAGGAAAAGGGAGAGATTATACTTTTTTTTTTTAAGCTAGAATCTTTTTTTATTTTTTTTTTTTTCCATAAGACCAAAACCATCCGCACAGTTTTTGAACAACTGTAGAACATGAACAAAATAAGGTTTTACGTAGTTACCACACAGGGATGCATGAAATATCTAACGATTTTTAGGTGACTGGACAGCCTGTCAATTGCCAGGCCTGTGCACAAAATATTGGGAGGGTGTTGATGGGGCTTCACCTGACCTGCCAATAGCTGTTGCGTTGGTGTCTGGTTGTTGTGACGGTCATGACACACACACACACACACACACACACACACACACACACACACACACACACACACACACACACACACACAAGAACATGCACACATATACACTCAAATGAACATACACACAGATACACATACATACACTTATACGCATTCTCTCTCTCTCTCTCTCTCTCTCTCTCTCTCCACGAAGGTGCCATTTTCGGTGTATTTTTGCTCCCTCTAGACGAATTTTCTTTTTCAGCTTAGAGTTCTGAAGTGGACAATCCCCCCCCCTCCGCCTAGTTCAATAAAACGCGAGAATGGTAACAACAATGAAATATAAAGACACACTGCACTCCTACTCAATCCCACTCCCAGATTTACTCCCACATTTAACCCTATAATCATTCCTACTGCCAATCCCTCTCCATCTCACTCCCACATTTACTTCTACTATCATTCCTACTTCCACTCCCACCCCCTCTCACTCCGACTTCAACTCTCAGTCAGTGAAATCGTTGGAGTCTTTCCAGGTGTAGTGTTGTTGGAGGAGGAGTGGGCGAAGACTCGAATAATAATCCTCCTGCTTCAGCTCAGTTATCCCCGAAGTACCTAATTTGCCGAGATTAATTATATTCACGTCAGTTACCACCAGGTTATGCCCTTACAGTACATTATAACTCCTGGGTGGAAGTTGTTGAGGGATCTGATTCCTCGTTTCCCTCCCTCCTTCTCTCTCTCTCTCTCTCTCTCTCTCTCTCTCTCTCTCTCTCTCTCTCTCTCTCTCGCTCGCTCGCTCGCTCTCTGTCTATCTGTCTGTCTGTCTGTCTCTCTCTCTCTCTCTCTCTCTCTCTCTCTCGCCACCAAACCTCACTCATCCCTCCACCATATTCATCCCATCCCATCTCATCCCGTCCATGTCTCCCTACGCCTTTGCTCCCTCCACTACTTACACCATCCTTTCCACGACTCACCCCTATCCCTCTCCCCATCACTTACCACCCCACCTATCCTCCTCACCTCTCTCATCGCCCCACTCTTCTCCCCATCCTTCTCCTCCCTTCTATTGCCGGTCCGTGTATCTCTGCTCCACCCATTCCCACGCCTACAAAGTCTATCTCCATTTCACTCGCACCTCATCTCTTCCATCCAATCCTCATTCTCCATTCCATTTCTAACCTCATACATCATCTCCATCACAATCTTTTCCATCCCAACCATCCACACTCCATCCATATCCCCACCATACACCGTCCCCACCATCCACTGCATCCATCCATCCCATTATCCACATCCACACCCCATTAATCTCCCCACCATACACCATCCCCAACATCCAGTGCATCATTCCGCCCCATTATCTACACCCCATCGATTTCCCCACCATACAACATCCCTACCACCTCCATCTCCACATATCCTCACCAATCACTCCATCCATCCGCTCCACTATTCAAACTGCATCCTCCCCAGCCCATCCATCCACCCCACTATTCACACTCCATGCATCTCCCCACCACCAGCCACTATCATACTGCACTGGCATTCATTGTTCCCTCTGACACTTAATCATGCCCTCTTGTCAGTCTCTTCCTCTCTCATCTTCCTGTCTTTTCTCCTATCCATCTCCTCACTCTCCTGTCATTTCCTCTTCCTCACTAGTTCTTGCTTCTGCATCTCCCTCCCCGTGCTGGCTTTCGTTTTTCCTTATCTTTTCTTCTTTCTCGTTTGTCCTTCTTATCTACTCATATTTCCCTGTCTCCTTTCCTTTTCTCTTCTTGTCCTTTCCCACACGCTTTTTCATTCCTTCTTTAATCCTTTATCCTCCCTCCTTCGTATCCCATGTGACGGGAAGAAAACAAAGTTGTAGCCGGGAGAGAGAGAGAGAGAGAGAGAATTACCTCGTTTTCTGTTGTGGATGCTATCGCCTCCTACCCGAAGTGCTACTCGCTCCCTCCCCCTCTAACTCCCACCACACTTCCGCACCACCTTTGCATCACTGGTGGGAGATGATGTTAAGTGAATCATTTTAATTATCATACTGAAAGACAAATAAATCTCATGAAAGTCCATTACTCTTTCGTACGTCAGGTGGGAAAACATAACACGGAACGCCATGTGGGGGCCTGACAGACCCCAACTTAATTGGTGGATTTCTCCCATATGCACAAATGTTGATTTTTTTATATATGTTGCTCGGAACACGGCGCGTGGAGCCAATGCACCATGTGTCCCTTGTGTGTGTGTGTGTGTGTGTGTGTGTGTGTGTGTGTGTGTGTGTGTGTGTGTGTGTGTGTGTGTGTGTGTGTGTGTGTGTTTTGAGCTTTTTAATGAAAGCAAAATTTTACTGAATTTCAACAAAATTTTGGAAAGTTTGCACATTTAATGACTAATGTGGCATATATTTTTTGCTTACATCATTCTTATTCATTCAGCTTGCTCTTAACATAATAAATGTGGTATCAGTTATAATACCATAGAAAGGAAAATGACACAGTACCATGAAAATGAAATGACACGAAAAATTAGGTTGAATCCATGTTCAGAACATAAACAATACTGACACTGACAGTATATTCAGAAAACCCCTGAATGATTAACAAATCAAGTAAACATAAATATAAACAAGATTGACACGTTGTGGTTCATAGTCATTATCGTCAGATGAATCATTGCAGGTGTCAATATCACCATCAGAAATTGGAGGATCTTCTCCAGTTTTCCCCACTTGACTGTAGAATAGTTCAACAGGCAGTGGCATGGTCAATAATATCTAGAATCTGAAAATATATATATATATATATATATATATATATATATATATATATATATATATATATATATTTGTTACACGGAATGCTAGGTGGCGTACCAGACTACCCCCAGTGAAGTTTGCTGCCTTGTCACTCCTAAACTATTTTATTTATTTATCTTTTTTTTCAAACTTTGTGTGCTTATGAACTGGCCAAGAACAAACACGTTACTGGATGGCCAGATCCTTAAAATATTGAGTGGCTAAATGACATTATATATATATATATTTTTTTTTGGAGGGAGGGGTCAATCTGACCCCGTTTGCGTACAAAGGGTTATTACACACCACCACTTATGACTGTTCCAGTATTTCTCAAACTTTATACCAAAGCTGCCACGAATCGTACCGGCCTCCTGGAGATCAAAGGAGCCAAGAAGGTCTGCTTTCCAAGAAAATATTCTCCAACAGAATCTGTCCAAAGCGGCTTACCTCAGGTTTACCTGAGATTTTAGGGAAACGAATAACATTATAACCAGCAGAATATTAGGGCAGGGACTTGTTTACACACCAGGCTTACCTAAGAGCCAATGTTTACCTCACAGCACCTTTGAATACCATTCATCCCCCTGTTCAAGCTTACATCAGAGCCACGATTCCTCACAGAACTACCCATCAAGCACCACCAAACAGGACTGATTTTTGTCTGGATTTGCCTCGGAGTTACCCATACACCCGTCTAACAAGCCCATCATCAGGCAGTTGCAGATCTTCTGCAACTCATTATTGTCTCTTGTCAGTGGCAGGGATCATAACACGTCCCCTGACCCAGCACTGGGGTTTAAAGGCAAGCAGGCTCCCCTGGACCTTGTTATCTCCGAATAGAATGTGACACCCCCAGCGAAACCAACGTCCCAAAAGCGACACTTCCACCACCAACACCTAAATGTCGAATTGATCCTCACAGTATACGAGCACAAACCAATATCCCTTTCTTTCCCTGCCACTACCTATAAATACAGTTAATAGAACAGAGGCACAGATAGGGGATATATCTCAGAAAATTCTACTCTGGTTATGAAATTATTCTACACCAGCGTCCTATCCACTGAATTTATGCATCTTGACCACCTGCCAAAGAATTGGATAAAAAAATACCACCAGTATCTATGCTCCTATCCCAGGTTACGCGCTTATAAATAACCGTTTTTCAGCCATTTAGCGTCTTTTTTTTTCCCCTACGTTTTATTCCAAACTTTCTGTTCCTTCTTTTCGAGTCTCCTCTTTCCTCAACCCTAAGAAACATATTTCTTATATTTTTTTCTTGTTTTTCGTCGTCTCTCCCATTATTTCTTCTTCTAAACCTTCTGTTCCTTCTTTTCTCGTCTCTTCCCCAACCCTAATCGTTTTTAGTCCCTCTTATTTTTTTCTTCTTTTCATCTCTTCTTTTGTTTTTCACTAAACTTGTTTTCCTTTCTTTCTCTTCTTTTCTCGTTTTACCAGTTTTGTCTTTCATTTCCTCATCTTTTTACTGCTCCTTCATTTCCTTCCTGCCCTTTCTCTCCTTATTTCTCTCCATTCTTACATGTTACTCTTTCTCGCTTCTCACACCTTCCTCTTTAATCATTTTAATATATAGCGTTTCCTTCCTCTTCCTTTCTCTTTTTATTCCTGAAGGGTTTCCGACATCATCATCTTCCCAAAACTTTCCTCTCCTTCATTTATCTCTCACTTCATTAGGGTTATTCCTCTCTTCGCCTTTAATTAATCCATGTCACTCTTCAACTGACCAATTCCTCTTCCCCTTTTCTCACTGTCTATCCTCTTCACCTCCTCTTCTTTGTTTATCTCTCATCCTCTTTCTCTTCGTTTGTCCTTTTCCTCTTTCTCTTCGTTTCATTTCCTCTTCCTCTTTGTTTCTTCTTTCTTTCTCTTTTCTCCTACTTTATTCTCTCTTTTTCTCTTGTCGTTCTCCTCTCTTTCCTCTTTCTCTTCGTTCTCCTCTTCCCCTTTCTCTCCTGTTTCCTCCCTCTTCATCATTCTCATCGTTTCTTTTTTTTCTCATTTCTTCTTTGTTTCTCCCTTCTTCCAATCGTTTCTGTTTCTCCTTTTCCTCTTTCTCCTCTCCTCCTTTCTCCTTCTTTTCCTCTACCTTCTCCTCCTCTCTTCTTTCTCTCTCCCTCTCTCTCTCTCTTCCTCCTTCTCTTTCCTCCTCTCTTTCTCCTCTTCCTCCTCTCTTCTCCTTCTTTCTCCTCTTCCTCCTTCTTCCTTCTTCTTTCTCCTCTTCCTCCATCTCATTTATCCTCTTCCTCTTTCTTTTCATTTTATTTTTTTCTTTGCTCTTTCTTTTTCTCTTACTCTTTCGGGTATTCCTGATTTCTCTTTGTTCTTATTCCTCTCGTATCTTTCTTTTCGTTTTTCTTCTCTCTTCTTTCTTTCCTTTATTTTCTTTCTCCCTCTTCAACTTCCATATGTCTCCTTCTATTCCCTCTTTTCTTTTTCCTTACTATTTCCTCTTCATTTTCTATTTCCTTTAAATCTTACTCTTTCCTTTCCATCCTTCTCCACTGTTTCCTTATTTTTCCTCCCATTATTCTGTTTCCTCTTCGCATTGTTTTTCCTCTTTCTCTATTTCTTCCACTCTCTTTCCCTTCTGTTCTCTTTTCCTTTTTTTTTTATTTGCTTCCTCTTCCTCTTCTCCGCTTTCTATTTTTCTTACTGTTCTCGTTCCTCCCCTCTTCCTTCTACTCCCGGTTCCTTCCTATAAATTTCTGTGTTATCATCATCATCATCATCATCATCATCATCACAACACTTCATCGTCATTATTCTTATCATTCTTGTTTCTCGTTCATTAATGCCTTTCTTCTTTCTTCTTGTTCCCACTTCCTCTCTTCACAAATTCCTATTTCCACTTCCTCCCTCCCCTCTTCAGTATTCACACTTTTTGCCTCTTCGTTTTCTATCACTAAATTATTTTTCTCCCTTCCTTCTTACTTCCCTTCACTAATTTTTCTTCTCTCTCCGTTTTATTAAAACATTTCTTTTCATCTTCAGTTTACTAATTTCTTTCTGTTCCGCCATCTCTCATCTCCATTTTATTAATGTTTTTTTTTTCCCTAATCCTCACTTCCATTCACTGTTTTCTTTTCCCTTCTTGCTCTCCTCTTTCGTTTTCCTCCTCCATCACTCTATCTCTCTCTTTCTCTAATAGCTTTCTTCTCCTCTTCTTTTTCACTTCCTTTCACAACATATGTTTTCACTGTCTCCCTACAAAGTCTACTACTAAAGATGCTTAATACAGTCAACAAAACCCTTCCTGTCTTTTGTAACTCAGTCTTGCTTTTTGCGTAGTAGGCACACAGGCGCACATTAAAGCGCCACATGTACATTGCACAGGCAGACGCGTAAATATGAAAGTGCGCACACACACACACATACACACACACACACACACACACACACACACACACACACACACACACACACACACACACCATCATTAGTGCTGTACATTTCCATCATCATCATCATCATCATCATCATCATTATCATCATCACCACCTTAAGCCCATTTTCACAAATCATATCGGATGCCGGTAGGAGGTTAGGAAGTGCAATGAAAATAAAACAAGGATAGCAGTAGAAGAATTACAGTATAAATCGAGTAATGCCCATGCATCAAAAATACAAAGTATATAAATCTCCACAAGCATAAACTATAATAATAATACACGCACATACAAGGACACATTCTTTTCAACCCCTTCACTACAAGGTCCTTCATAGTGTTAGCATAGAAAGCAATGACGGCAGCAAGGGTGAAAAATGAATAAGATCGTTGTTCTGAAGCGAATAATCGAAACAGCTTAAAAATAAATCCTCTTCATTTCAAAGATAACTCCCCGAAGCTGAAGAGAACACTACGTCAAATGGGACAAGACGTCGGGATGATGATGATGATGATGAGTACCTGTTTTTATGAGTTTTCATTTTTAACCTCCGTAAATCCTCG